>NW_011484304.1:1744312-1789414 GCF_000754665.1 Bison bison bison
GGTCGCTAAGAGTCAGGCACGACTGAGCGACTTCACTTTCACTTTTCACTTTCATGCATTGGAGAAGGAAATGGCAACCCACTCCAGTCTTCTCGCCTGGAGAATCCCAGGGATGGTGGAGCCTGGTGGGCTGCAGTCCATGGGGTTGCTAAGAGTCGGACACGACTGAGTGACTTCACTTTCACTTTTCACTTTCATGCATTGGAGAAGGAAATGGCAACCCCCTCCAGTCTTCTTGCCTGGAGAATCCCAGGGACAAAGGAGCCTAGTGGGCTGCCGTCTATGGGGTCTCACAGAGTCAGACACAACTGAAGCAACTTGGCAGCAGCAGCAGCAGCAGGGCTGCTATTTCTTTCTGTTTTAATTTTCCTCACATTACACTTGTCCATGTGTTGGTTGCTGACAACATTTTTCAGGAGCTGGTCAAGAGGACACTGTGTTGAGGACACTTTTTGCCTGTATTTAGTGAGATATATTTTTGTGGTACAGAGGGCCCATGGAGAGTAAGCTATTGATGGCTGCCCCAGGGTAAGTGTGGGTTCAGGCAAGCTGTGAGTTCAGCTCCCGCCCCTGGGCCAGCTCACTGCATTGTGACAAGACGGTGCAAAGACAGACACTGTATTGAGATAGGAGCGTGTCTGTGGTCCCCAGTCCTAGAATTAGGAGGACAGAAGAGGAGAGAAGAAACACGTTTGAAAAGCAGTGAGTCAGAACAAGGCTATGAAAAACTCTGTACTAGTCAAATGTGCAAACTTATAAGCAGAAATTTCTGTTCACATTAATTCCTAGTCAAAAAAGAAGCTCTTTCCTGTCAGAATATACCAAATAGAGCAGCATTTTATTGACAATATAATTATAAACCCACCATCATTTATATGAACATCTCATGAAATATAATTTATGAGAAATATTGTGTTTGAAGAGTTCAAACCTGTATCTTTCAGTGAGGACTTCTCTCGGTGAAGTTGCATGTTTCACACAGCCCAAATATCATGTTTTACTATTTTGATCAACCATAGAGAGGAAAGACTGACCTGTCTTTCTAGTCTCTCCACTGAAAATATGACAAAGTTATTATCATAAGAGGCAATCCAAGAGTGTGAAGCCAAAATTGTAAGAAAAAGTACTATAGAGGTGTTCCAGGCAGCTAATTAATTTAAAAATTCTTTGTCTGGAAGTTTTAATTAAAAAATTGGTCAATCAGCTTCTTAAAATTGGTATCTTGTCATGATTTCCTTTCTTGTTTTAAATAAACATGACCATCATGCCTACGTTTATGTCATGCTTTTGCAGTCTTTTTCTTGATGTTGTTCTAGTTTTAGTCCCTAAGTCATTCACTTCTGACTCTTGGTGAACACATGGACTATAGTCCAGGCTCCTCTATCCATGGGATTCTCCAGGCAGGAACACTGGAGTGGGTTGCCATTTCCTCCTCAGGGGATCTTCCTGACCCAGGGCTCGAAACTGAGTTTCCTGCATTGCCGGTGGATTCTTTACCACTGAGCCATCAAGGGCTCCCAAACTGCATAGGTTTCAGGCTCCACCATCTGTAGGATACTGGAGAGTTTGAGGTCAGCCTCAATGACATGATTAGTCTAGACCATAAGCACAGGAAATGTGAGTTCATGGTATCTTCTGTCTAAACCCTTAAATCACTGTTACCTGCAGTAACCAGTGTCAAGTAGTCACTCAAAAAACCTTTCCCATGACTGAGTATGAATGAACAACACTTTGAGCTCTGTTTTTTGGTACTTATGGGAGATTGTTGTTCAAAAATGTTCACTTTCTTCCCTTCTTCACTGCCAAAGGAGCAATATACTTCCCCACTGACTGCTATTGAACTTGGCCATAAGGCTTGCTTCCCCCTCATGGTGGGAGGAAAACACCTGCTGTCCGTTGGTGTTGGATGCTGGAAGAAATGATGCAGGTGGAAGCCAGATCTGAGCTTCATGGTTAACCCCATCCTCTTGTACTTCTGCTCCCATCTCACCATGAAAAAGGGCAGGTCATGGTTAACCTGCTGATCCAAAGAGAATGAGATGTCTGTTGACAGAGGAATGGATAAAGAAGATGTGGTGCATATATAAAATGGAATACTACTCAGCCATTAAAAAGAATGAAATAATGCCATTTGCAGAAATGTGGATGGAACTAGAGATTGCCATACTGAGTGAAGCAAGTCAGAGAAGGAGGAACATCATATGACATCCCTTATATGTGAAATCTAAAAAGAAATGATACAGATGAAGGTATTTACAAAACAGAAAGGGACTCACAGACTTAGAGAATGAACTTATGATAGCTGGGGGGAAGTATGGGGGAAGGGATAGTTAGGGAGTTCAGGATCAGTATGTACACACTGCTATATTTAAAATGGATAACCAACATGCATATCTCAGGGAATTCTGCTCAATGGCAGCCTGGATGGGAGAAAGTCTGGGGGAGAAGGGATACATATACATGTATGGTTGAGTCCTTTTGCTGTTCACCCAAAATTATCACTACATTGTTGATTGGCCATACTCCCTTTAAAAGAAAAAAAAAAAGTGGGTGAGAGACATGCGATTTGAACCTGACACATCCAGGAGTCTTTATCGTCTCTGGGTGCAACTGTGCCCTGACTTTTGGCATGTTTCTTGATTTTTGCCTTCCAGCTAGAAACTAGCCAAGAAGCTATGTCCCCATGCAGACAGATACATGAGCAGGGGTAAGATGAACCAGCCAAAGTGAGAGGCAAGAAAAATAGCCTTGCAATGCAACCACTTAGACAAAGTCAAATATAGATTTAACAACTAATTATAGGAGAAAGCTGCAAAGTGCGTTATAAAATCAAGTGTTTGCACAGAAACATTTTTGCTAGAAAGCAAAGTGGTAGCTCATTTGCATGTTTGGTATTGTTAGCATACAAAGGAGCTGAACTGCTAAAATTAAGATAGTGAGTTGTTTGAAAACCTCATTTTAAAATAGAATAAATCACACCACAGACAGATGTTTAAGAGTGTGCCTGATGTGGGGAGAGCTGGCCTCCAGTGTGAGGCTTGGCAGGGTTGAGCCTTCACTCTGGAAAGGCCAACCACATTTCTCTCTGAACTGCAGGGATTGGGGATATGGGAAACTCAGTATCTAAGGTTTCCTGGGAGAGGGCCTTGGTTGGAGGGGGGCTTCCAGTCTGGGGCTGGACTGAGAGTGAGTATCAATTCTAGTAGCTACCAGTGGCAAGTACATGCCAAGTGCTCATGGGCAGTAGATGTGAAATGTCAGGGGCCAACTCTGCATTTACATACCCTGAGAGCTCACTCTAGTCCCAGCTCTCACATGCAGCCTCAATTTTAGCCCTCATCCAACATCATGAGTTAAAGTATTAGTATCATGGTTGCCATCCCATTTCACAGATTGAACATGTGGAGGACGGGAGAGGTTGTAAAACATCTCCTGAATCCAATAGGAGGCAAGTAGGGGTGGCTGTAAATCGACCCAAGTGTAACATTATAGAGATTTCTGATCATCAGACCTTTTTATTGCACACCCCATTATGAAGAAAATGCGTGAAGAGACACTTCCATCACTATCTACTTATTGATTTATAAATGATACACAAGCATGACTACATTATCTACTGTATATAACAAAACTCCAAGTAGAAATAGGGAAATAATGAGATAGAGAAAAATATGGAAATATTCCTGTTTTCTTCACACTAAAATGGATTATCTCCATTTTTCAGGGTGTGAGTTTTTCCCACATTGGAGATAAGTACTTAACCAGTATGCATTTCATTCTAACATGTCCTAGGCTTGGGAGGTATATTAGTCTGGGTTCTTGAGAGAAACAGAATATGTGTATGTGTGTGTGTGCATGGATGCGTGTGTGTATAATATATCTCCAATGGGAGGTATAGCTGTATCTATCTATCATACACCTATTTATTGATGGAGAGAGACTGATTGATTATGATGCATTGACTCACAAGATCATGGAGCCTGAGAAGTTCCACAATCCACCATGTGCAAACTGAAGCCTGGGGAAGAGAATGGGGGACCCCATGAGGCTGGTCCTGTAATTCCACTCAGGTCTTAAAGGCTGGGGAGCTGATGATGGTGTAAATCCCAGTCCAAAGGCAGAAGACCTGTATATTGCTCAGTCAGGCAGTCAAGAAGGAAATGGATGCTCTCCCTCACACATGGGGGAGGGTGATCTACTTTCCCTAGTCCGTCAATTCAAATGCTAGTTCATGAGGAAACATGCCAAAAGATGATCCCAGAAATAAAGTTTAATCTGAGCATCCCATGGCTGGTCAAACTGACACATAAAATGAACCTTTGCAGGCATGTGTGTGTGCTAAGTTACTTCAGTCATGTCTAACTCTTTGTAACCCTATGGACTGTAGCCTGCCAGGCTCCTCTGGCCATGGGATTCTCCAAGCAACAATACTGGAGTGGGTTGCCATGCCCTCCTGAAGGGGATCTTCCTGACCCAAGGATGAAACCCAGTCTCTTAGGTCTACTGCATTGGCAGGCAATTTCTTTGCCACTGAACCACCTGCTTTTGACGTATAAGGTACTATTTGTAGGTTACAGGGGTGAGGTGGAGATATGTGGGGACCATTGTTCAGTTTTCCACAATGTCTCTCACAAGGTTTGCCCAACTGTGACTTTTCACAGACTCAAAGCTCCACAAGTACAGAGGCCACCACTTAGGGAGGCCAACCATCCAGGGGCTTTCCTGGTGTTTGCACGGAAAATTCCCTGTCCCAGCAAACTCTCAGACCCAGACAAACCAGCACAGTGTGTCCCTTTACTGCTTCCTATAGGCGCATGGTACCGTATTTACAGTAGCACACAGTGAGTGCTAAATTGACCCTTCTTCCAGAGCTGAAATGACCTTTCCTTAAAGTCTCTCTAGACTTTTCTAATCTCTGTAATTTTCCTTTATGATCCAGATTGGCAAGAAGATCAAACCAGTCCATGCTAAAGGAATCAGTCCTAAATATTCATTGGAAGGACGGAAGCTGAAGTTCCAATACTTTGGCCACCTGATGTGAAGAGCTGACTCATTTGAGCAGACCCTGATGCTGGGAAAGATTGAAGGCAGGAGGAGAAGGGGATGACAGAGGATGAGATGGTTGGATGGCATCCCTGACTCGACAGACATGAGTTTGAGCAAGCTCTGGGACTTGGTAATCGACAGGGAAGCCTGGCTTGCTGCAGTCCATGGGGCCTCTAAGAATCAAGCATGACTGGGTGAGAGACTGAAATGAACTGAACTGATAATCCAGATCTCCCCCAAATCTTGAATATTTATCCAAGTCCCATGTTCATTGCACAATCCTTTATTCCTACGTGCATATAAATTGTTTCATGAAAATAAATTCTGATGCTTCACTACAACATTAAACCCATGAACCTAGACATGAAATCATCTTGTATCTTTCTCCTTCAGGTCCTAAAATAGACCTCAAAACAACAAAATGCTGAGTGGATACTTGCCATCCCACCTTGCCATCACAAGGCAACTACACAAAATTGTGGTGTAAAGATGTGATAGAGACGGAGAAGAGAGCAGGGGTGGGGGTCTTAAATCATGACAGATTATTGGTGGTGATGAATTCAAAGCCATTGCCTAAAACAGTCATTTTCATAATTTTTGAAATATGTGTCACATTTGAATGTTTTCATCTGTAGTAAAGTTTTTTTTTCTTTCTTTTTTTTTACTTAAATACATTTGAAAAGAAGATTAAATGTTTAGTGGTAGCTCAGTGGTAAAGAATCCGCCTGCCAATGCAGGAGATGCAGGTTCAATCCCTGGCTCAGGAAGATCCCTGGAGAAGGAAATGGAAGCCCATTCCAGTATTCTTGCCTGGGAAATCCATGGACAGAGGAGCCTAGTGGGCTACAGTCCAAGGGGTCACAGAGATTGGACCTAGCTGAGTACACACAAATACAAATGTTTAGTATGCCCGTTTTCTCCCACTACACATTATCATAAATCTGAGGTTACTGGAATTATCTATTGCTGTATAACAAAATAGCCCCAAAACTTACTGACTTAAAACAACATTTACTATCTCATGGTTTCCACAGCTCAGGAATCCAGGTGTAGCTTGGCTGAGTTCTAAGCCTGTGGTCTCTTAGGAGGCTGTAGTTGAGGTGTCCATTGGGGTTACTGTGGTCTTGAAGCTGGACTAAGGAAGAATTTGCTTCCAAGTTCTCTCCGTGGCTTTTGGCAGGATTCAGTTTCTCCCAGGGGTTGCACTGACGACCTCAGCTCCTTGATGGCAGTGGGCCAGAGGCCACCCTCAGTTCCAGGCCACCCGGGCCTCTCCATAGGGCAGCTCACAACTTGACAACTGTCTTCATTGAACTGAACAAGTCAGAAAGCAAGAGAAGGCATGCTAATGAGACAGTCATAGATTTTTGTAACCAACCACATCTTGAACGGGACAGCTCAGTACCTTAGAAGCAAGTCGCTAGTTCTAGCCCAGACTTCACAGGGAGTGGATTATCCAAGGGTGTGGCACCTCAAGGTGGAAATCGTGTGAGGCCACGTTCCATGTCTGTCCAGACCACTACACTCTCTGAAATCAGCGTTCTTACTCTCAGGGTTCAGGTTTTGCATGTTGGCAATTCCTCACATTAGGGATGCAGACAGACTTAACTTGGCACAGGTGGCAGTGGATGGAGGGCATGAGGAGGTGGGGGAGTTAAGAGCCAGCCACAGAGAGACCACAGGAAACGTGTGGATGTCAGGGCAAAGAGGTTGAGTGGGAAGATGAGTGTGAACTGCTTCACTGGAATGGAAAGATCACTGGAGAAAAATGAGGCTGTAGAATTTTCTGAAGTAGGAGAAAATTTTAGAACCAGTCAGCAACCAGTCACTACTTTCCCTTGTACATATCAGGCCCAGCTCAGTGAGAAATTCAGTAATAGCTTTTTCATTTGCAGAGAAAATTATTTCAGATGGATTTTAACAGATAGCATTGATAGAGATAGATTTGATGTGAATTCATTCTGTATTTGAACATAAATTTTCCCAAGGATTCTGCACTACTCTCTATAGTTGAGCACACCCCAAATCCCATGAGAACTTAGATCTTATCCAGTCCTCTAGAGCAAAGTTCAGCAAAACTATGGGAGCCAAAGCTGGCCAGCTGCCTGTTGGTTTATGATCCAAGAGGTAAGAATTTTTTTTTTTTTTTACATTCTGAAATAGTTACATTTTAAATAGTTATACAAGTACCTACATAATAGCCTTGATTTTTAACTCCTGACTGGCAAAGCCTAAAATATTTATTATAAGAAAATGTGTACCAATTCTTGCTCTAGAGTTCCACAAAGCTTCAGACCCAGCACAAAGAGGGGTCAAAAAGAGATGAGTTATATTGTTGTTTTAGAAAGAACAGGAGGAAAGTTCTTGTTTTCAAGAGAAGGGAGGGAAGGAGAAAAGGAAGATTCTTATAGCTCACAGCATCTACAGCCTTCATGCCACCCCAACCCACCTCCATCTGTACTGATGCCGTAAGTACCCAAGCTGACAAGGGAAACACCATCCAAGACTGGCTGTCTTTCAGCCATCAAAACCTCTTAAACAAAAGGTACTGAAATATCCTTAGGTTAAAAAGAAAGATAATGTTAGGACCTAACCAAAAAGGAAAAACAGAAACATCACTTCAAAAACACTAATGCGAAAAGATACATGTATCCCAGTGTTCACAGCAGAATGATTTACAACAGCCAAGACATGGAAGCAATCTAAATGTCCATCAGCAGATGAACGGATAAAGTGGATGTGGCATGTATGTAATGGAATACTACTTGATCATAGAAAAGAATGGAATTTTGCCATTTGCAGCAACATGGATGGAATTGGAGGACTTTATACTAAGTGAAATAAATCAGACAGAGAAATACTGTATGATGTTGTTTATATGTGGAATCTAAAAAGTAAAACAAATTAGTGAATATAGCATAAAATAAGCAAACTCAACAGATATAGAGAACAAATTAAGTGTTATTGGAGGTGGTGGGGGGCAATATACCAGGGATGAGGGAGTGAGGGGTACAAACCATTGGGTATAAGACAGGATGTATTGAACAGCATGGTGAATGTAGCTAATATTTTGTAATAACTGAAAATGTAGTGTAACTTTAAAAATGTATCAAATAATTTTTTTAAATGTGTCCCCATTATCTGGAAACTATTGTGGTAGTGGCTTAAAGGGAAAAGAAGAAGTTCTCAATAAAAACCCTTACTTAGTCCAAGAAATGTAGAAGAGAGGGATGGAAAAGAAACAGTTTAAAAAAGAAGAACCAAGGGGCCTAGAACTTTACACAAGGGGATGTAAACAAGAAGACTGCATATATATACAGTTTTTTTTGAAGGAGAACATAACATATCTTCAGGAAGCGAGAACAATATGTGAAAGTTTCCCCAAAAGTGTTGTCTAAGTAACATGCTATTGAAACTAGAAAAGAATCAGTCTAAAACCCCTTGAGATTTAAAACCTATGGCAAAATTATGAATCCATTGTCATGAAGGGAGTGAACAGAATCACAAAAACCACATGTTTCTGTCCATAATAATAAATATCTCTAACAAGAGTAGAGAAGACTGCGGTGGAAGAAGTGTCTGACTTGGACTGAACTTTCTCAACCTTTGAGGCCAGTGTTTCTAATTGCTGTCATACCACTTCCTTCTTCTGTCAGAGAACAGCTTGAAGATGTCTATTTTTAACATCTCACAATGTTCCCTGGAATTGAGTTGCAACAGATGAAGGTATTGATGAGCATGGGATGGCAGTTGCTTAAGAAGGTAAAATTATGCTTATCAGTTGATCCGGTCATTCTACTCCCAGATATTTACACAAGAAATATGGAAGCATGTGTCCATATGAAGACTTCTATACAAGTGTTTACAGCTGCTATTTGGAATAGCTGAAAGCTGGAAACAATCCAATGTTCTTCAACAGATGGACAAATAAACAAATTGTGGTATATCTATACAATTGGATATTACCTGAGGATTAAAAGAAATACTCTATGGGTATGTACTATGACATTTATGAATCTCATAATAATTATACTGAGTGAAAGTGATAAATCAGACCAAAAATATATATATGCTGTATTACTCCATTTATATGAAAGTATATGAAATGTAAACTGATAATAGAGATCATACTGGTTATTTGGAGAGGTGGATAAGAAGGAAGAAATTAAAATGAGACATGAAGAAATTGGTGACTGATGAATTTGTTCATTACATTGTGTGTAGTGATGGCTTCAGGAATGCATATATACATCAAAATTTATCAAGTTGTGCACATTAAATGGGTAGCTTAATTTATGTCAATTACACCCTTGCAGGTCAGGAAGCAATAGTTAGAACTGGACATGGAACAACAGACTGGTTCCAAATAGGAAAAGGAGTACGTCAAGGCTATATATTGTCACCCTGCTTATTTAACTTATATGCAGAGAACATCATGAGAAATGCTGGACTGGAAAAAGCACAAGCTGGAATCAAGATTGCCAGGAGAAATATCAGTAACCTCAGATATGCAGATGACACCACCCTTATGGCAGAAAGTGAAGAGGAACTATAAAGCCTCTTGATGAAAGTGAAAGAGGAGAGTGAAAAAGTTGGCTTAAAGCTCAACATTCAGAAAACGAAGATCATGGCATCTGGTCCCAACACTTCATGGGAAATAGATGGGGAAACAGTGGAAACAGTGTCAGACTTTATTTTTTGGGGCTCCAAAATCACTGCAGATGGTGACTGCAGCCATGAAATTAAAAGACGCTTACTCCTTGGAAGGAAAGTTATGACCAACCTAGATAGCATATTGAAAAGCAGAGACATTACTTTGCCAACAACAGTTCGTCTAGTCAAGGCTATGGTTTTTCCAGTGGTCATGTATGGATGTGAGAGTTGGACTGTGAAGAAGGCTGAGCTCCAAAGAATTGATGCTTTTGAACTGTGGTGTTGGAGAAGACTCTTGAGATTCCCTTGGACTGCAAGGAGATCCAACCAGTCCATTCTGAAGGAGATCAGCCCTGGGATTTCTTTGGAAGGAATGATGCTGAAGCTGAAACTCCAGTACTTTGGCCACCTCATACAAAGAGTTGACTCATTGGAAAAGACTCTGATGTTGGGAGGGATTGGGGGCAGGAGGAGAAGGGGACGACAGAGGATGAGATGGCTGGATGGCATCACTGACTCGATGGACGTGAGTCTGAGTGAACTCCGGGAGTTGGTGATGGACAGGGAGGCCTGGCCTGCTGTGATTCATGGGGTCGCAAAGAGTTGGACACGACTGAGCAACTGAAGTGAACTAAGCTGGTTTAAAAAAAAAAAAAAAGCCTTGTTCAAAAATTCAATATTGTTAAAATGCCAGTTCTTCCCAACTTTATCTATCAGTTCAGTACAGTTCAGTTGCTCAGTCATGTCTGACTTTTTTCAGTCTCATGGACTGCAGCGTGCCAGGCCTCCCTGTCCTTCACAAACTCTGAGAGTCTACTCAAACTCATGTCCATTGAGTCGGTGATGCCATCCAACCATCTCATCCTCTGTCATCTCCTTCTCCCCCCACCTTCAATCTTTCCTAGCATCAGTGCCTTTTTTCAATGAGTCAGTTCTTTGCATCAGGTGACCAAAGTTTTGGACTTTCAGTTTCAATATCAGTCCTTCCAATGAATATTCAGGACTGATTTCCTTTAGGATGGAATGGTTGGATCTCTTTGCAGTCCAAGGGACTCTCAAGAGTCCTCCAATACCACAGTTTAAAAGCATCAATTTTTTGTCACTCAGCTTTCTTTATAGTCCAACTCTCACATCCATACATGACTACTGGAAAAACCATAGCTTTGACTAGATGGACCTTTGTTGGCAAAGTAGCATCTCCGTTTTTTAATAAGCTGTCTAGTTTGCTCATAGCTTTTCCTCTAAGGAGTAAGCGTCTTTTAATTTCATGGCTGCAGTCACCATTTGCAGTGATTGTGGAGCCTCCTAAAATAAAGTTTGTCACTGTTTCCCCATCTATTTACCATGAAATGATGGGACCAGATGGTAGGATCTTTGTTTTCTGAATGTTGAGTTTTAAGCCAACTTTTTCACTCTCCTCCTTCACTTTCATCAAGAGGCTCTTTAGTTCCTCCTCTTCATTTCCTGCCATAAGTGTGGTGTCATCTGCATATCTGAGGTTATTGATATTTCTCCCAGCAATCTTGATTCCAGCTTTTGCTTTATCCAGTCCAGCATTTCTCTTGATGTACTCTGCATGTAAGTTAAATAAGCAGGGTGACAATATACAGCCTTGACATACTCCCTTCTTGATTTGGAACCAGTCTGTTGTTCCATGTCCAGTTCTAACTGTTGCTTCTTGAACTGCATACAGATTTCTCAGGAGGCAGGTCAGGTGGCGTAGTATTCCCACCTCTTGAAGAATTTTCCAAAGTTTGTTGTGATCTACACAGTCAAAGGTTTGGCATAGTCAATAAAGCAGAAATAGATGTTTTTCTAGAACTCTCTTGATTTTTTGATGATCCAGTTGATGTTGGCAATTTGATCTCTGGTTCCTCTGCCTCTTCTAAATCCAGCTTGAGCATCTGGAATTTCACGGTTCATATACTGTTGAAGCCTGGCTTGGAGAATTTTGAGCATTACTTTGCTAATGTGTGAGATGAGT
This sequence comes from Bison bison bison, assembly GCF_000754665.1. NCBI lineage: Eukaryota > Metazoa > Chordata > Mammalia > Artiodactyla > Bovidae > Bison > Bison bison. The sequence goes on from NW_011484304.1 coordinate 1,755,996, forward strand.
GCAATAGTGTGGTAGTTTGAGCATTCTTTGGCATTGCCTTTCTTTGGGATTGGAATGAAAACTGACTTTTTCCAGTCCTGTGGCCACTGCTGAGTTTTCCAAATTTGCTGGCATATTGAGTGCAGCACTTTCACAGCATCATCTTTTAGGATTTGAAAGAGCTCAAATGGAGCTCCATCACCTTCATGATCTTTGTTGGTAGTGATGCTTCCTGAGGCCTACTTCACTTTGCATTCCAAGATGTCTGGCTCCAGCTGAGTGATCACGCTATCATGGTTATCTGAATCATGCAGATGTTATTTTTTATAGTTCTTCTGTGTATTCTTGCCACCTCTTCTTAATATCTTCTGCTTTTGTTAGGTCCATACCATTTCTGTACTTTATTGTGGCCATCTTTGCATGAAAAGTTCCCTTGGTATCTTGAATTTTCTTGAAGAGATCACTAGTCTTTCCCAGTCTATTGTTTTCCTCAATTTCTTTACATTGATCACTGAGGAAGGCTTTCTTATCTCTCCTTGCTATTCTTTTGTATAGCTTTCCTTTTTTCCCTTGCCTTTCGCTTCTCTTCTTTTCATAGCCGTTTGTAAGGCCTCCTCAGACAACCATTTGCCCTTTTGCATTTCTTTTTCTTGGGAATGGTCTTGGTCACAGCCTTCTGTACAATGACACAAACTTTCATCCATAGTTCTTCAGGCACTCTGTCTATCAGATCTAATCCGTTGAATCTATTTGTCACTTTTAGGTCATGCCTGAATGGTTTAGTGGTTTTCCCTGCTTTCTTCCATTTAAGTCTGAATTTGGCAATAAGGAGTTCATGATCTGAGCCACAGTCAGCTCCCTGTCTTGTTTTTGCTGACTATAGTTTCTCCATCTTTGGTTGCAAAGAATATAATCAATCTGATTTTGGTATTGAGTATCTGGTCAAGTCCATGCGTAGTCTTCTCTTGTGTTGTTGGAAGAGGGTGTTTGCTAGATTTAACATAATCCTAGCACATCATTTTATAAATACAGACAAATGGATTCTAAAGTTTATATATAAAAAAAAGCAAAACCATTTTTTCTAGAATCTCTGTGTGTGTGTTAGTTGCTTAGTCATGTCCAACTCTTTGTGACCCCATGGACTGTAGTTCACCAGGCTCCTCTGTCCATGGAATTCTCCAGGCATGTATACTGGAGTAGGTTGCCATTCCCTTCTCCAGGGGACCTTCTCAACCCAGGGACTGAACCCAGGTCTCCCACATTGCAGGCAGAACCTTTACCATCTGAGACAACAGGAAGCCCAATGTCAATTCTTCCCAACTTTATATATATATATAGTTTTAACATAATGCCAGCACACTATTTTGTAGATCAGTTTAGTTCAGTCGCTCAGTCGTGTCCGAATCTTTGCGACCCCATGGATACAGACAAACTGATTCTGAGGTTTATACATGTTAAAAATTTTTTTTCTAGAGTTCATATATGTGTGTTAATATACGATATTTGTTTTTCTCTTTCTGACTTACTTCACTCTAGGTTCATCCACCTCACTAGAACTTACTCAGTTTTGATGAAACTACTTGCAGAGAAAGAATGGAGGCTCAGCTGTAAAGAATGCACTTGTGGACACAGGTGGGGAAGGAGAGAGTGGGATGAGTGGAGAAAATAGTATCAGGGTATATATATATAACAATGTGTAAAATACATAGCTGGTGAGAAGTTGCTCTATAACCAAGGGAGCACATACTGGTACTCTGGGGGGATCTAGAGGGGTGGGCTAGAGGGAGGGGAAAGAGGCTCGAGAGGAAGGGGATATACGTATAATTATGACTGATTCATGTCATTGTATGGAATAAATGAATACAACATTGTAAAGCAATTTTCCTCCAACTAAAAAAAATAAATAGAAAAAAAAATTAAGAGTATGTACCCAGAAAATAAAAAGAAAACAAAAGACTCAGAATAGCCAACATAATGCTGAAAATAAAAAACGAATTTGGAGGACTGACAGCAGTGAGCTTCAAAACTTACTATAAACCTACAATAATCAAGGCAGCATAGTATTAGAAAAAGAATAGACACATAGTTCAGTGGGACAGAGAGAAAGCCCAGAAATAGAGTCACACAACTATAGTCAACTGATCCTTGACAAAAGAGCAAAGCCGATTTAATCATGAGAAGATAGAAGATAGTCTTGTAAACAAATGTGCTTGGAGACATTTTGACTTGCATAAGAAAAAATGTATTTAAACACAGACTTTACACTTTTAAAAAAACTAACTCAAAATGAATCACAGACCTAAAAGAAAACTTTGAAAGTATAACATAGGAGAAAATCTTAAATTTGGTAATAAGGTTTAGATATAGCACCAAAAGCACAATTCATAAAAGAAATGATTGATTAGTTGGTCTTTATTAAGTTAAAACCTTCTGCTTTGAAAAAGAGACTGTTGCAAATGAAAAGACAAATCACAGATTGGGAGAAAATCTTTGTAAAACACAGATCTGACAAAAGAACTGGTATCCAAAATATACAAAGAACTCTTAAAACTCAACAACAAAAGAAAAAGCCCAAGTAAAAATGGGGAAAAGATATGAACAGACACTTTCCTAGAAAAGATACACAGGTGGATAATAAGCGTATGAAAGATGTTCAACATCATTTGTTATTAGGGAACTGCAAATTAAAGCAACAAGATACCATTATACTATTAGAATGGCTAAGATTCAAAACTGAAAACACCAAATGCTAGTGCGGATGTGGAGAAACAGGAACACTCCCTCATTGCTGACCGGAATGCAAAATGGCGCAGCTATTTTAGAAGACAATTTGGCAGTTTCTTACACAGCTAAGCATATTTTACCACATGACAGAGTAATTGCACTCGTAGGTATTTATTCAATTGAGTTGAAAATGTTTGTTCATCAAAATATGCACATGAATGCTTATAACAGCTATATTTTGATTATTCACCCCAAACTGCAAGAAACTGAGCTGTCCTTTCATGGGTGAATAAATACATCGTGAAGGTGACAGCTGTTCTGTCGTGTCAGACTCTGCAACCCACTAGGCTCCTCCGTCCATGAGATTTCCCAGGCAAGAATAATGGAGTGGGGAGCCATTCCTTTCTTCAGGGGATCTTCCTCACCCAGGAATCAAACCTGAGCCTCCTGCATTGAAAGCAGATTCTTTACCATCTGAGCCATCAAAGAAGCCGAATAAATCGTGGTACATCCAAACAATGGAATATTTTCAGTGATTAAAAAAAATGAGCTTCCAAGCCACATAAAGCTATGGAGGAAACTTAAATGTATATCCTTTGGTGCAAAAAGCCATTCTGACAAGGCTACCATCTGTATGATTCCAGTTATATGTCATTCTGGGAAAGGTAAAATAATGAAGATACTAGGAAGGTCAGTGATTGCCAAGAGTTTGGAGGGGACGTGAAAGGAATGAATAGATGTAGTACAGGGGATTGGTAGTAAAAATATTCAGTATGATTGTGTGATGGTGGATACATGACACTACGTATTTGTAAAAACCCATAGAACTCTATGGCACAAAGAGTCAACCTTAATGTATAAAAATTTGAAACAATAATTTAGAATATCAGAGGGTCCCAGGAATGAATGCAGACTGCAATGAGATTCTCACTATACTGTGAAACAACCTTGTGGAAGGGAATGGGGGGAAGGTGCTGAACTAAGTCATTTTGGAAATGGAATCCGTAAGACTAAAAGCAAAAGGAGCTGCACATAAGCTCTGTACTCATTGACAAAGTTGTTTCTGACAGGGGTGTGTGTGTTAAGTCGTTTCAGTCATGTCTGACTCTTTGCCACTTCATGGACTGTAGCCCACCAGGCTCCTTTGTCTAGGGGATTCTCCAGGCGAGAATATGGAGTGGGTTGCTGTGCCCTCCTCCAGGGACTCTTCCAGACCCAGGGATTGAACTCACACCGCCTACCTCTCCTGCACTGGCATACAGATCCTTTACCACTAGTGCCAGCTGGGAAGCCCTTCTGATGGGGGTCTAGGTTAACAATTCTGACAGCGGTGTACATGTGCATTGGAATTGAACAATTCATTAAGTGGATGGGGAATTTGGGAGGCAGGTTTCTTGACGCTGTTGTGGGAACTTACCTAAACAAGCGGAGAAGAATAGAATGACCCATATGGTAACGGATCAGAGTTAGAGATACCAGTAAGAGGTCATGTTTATCTTAAAATAGATAGAGATGGTTACATAGAGAAATATTTATAGATATGTGTATATACACAGGTTAATATAAAATACAGATACTCCTTTGCCCTGTCAACTTAGGGGGTTCAGATGCAATGATACCCTAGTAATGATAAATCCATCTAGTACCCAGATTTTAGTTTCTAATACCATATTCCAGTTAAAGTAACCTCTTAAAACAAAGGCTGATTCTTGGACTAGAGGAAGAAATAAAGATGAGCCTGGAGCGTCTTGTATTGCCAGAAAATAAGGACATGGTAAAAGAAAAACAAACAACAAAAATTAAAAAAAAAATAAACCCCAAACACATTGATAGATACATGTCAAGGGGGCACAGGATTTAACTTAAAGAGCACACAATGGTCAAAGCTGAAACAAATTGAGTTAAAAAATAAAGTAGTATTGGATTATAACCCAAAGTATAAAATAAATATCCACAAGGACATACTGATATAAATAAATATTGGGTAAGTTAATAAATGGAGAAGAGCCAAATTGGCCAGGCAGAAAAATTCCAAATAAATTATGTAGTTACTTCGTCCTCAAGGAGGGAGACAATAAACCCCCAGTCCTTAAGTGAAGGCTACACACTCCCTTCCAAAGAGGACACTATAGAAAGAAATGGACAGAGTAATGGAAGTAAATGGGCAGAGTTTACAGTAGAGAAACCTCATAAGCACTAACTGAACCAGGTGACCAAGATGAACATCAACAACAATAGACCATGTTGATTGCATGTATCCTTGAGATGATGTGATTAAAATGAGATTTTAAATTTTTATTTTTTAATTTTATATACGTCGACAGCCTATTAAAAAGCAGAGACATTACTTTGCCAACAAAAGTTCATCTAGTCAAAGCTTTTGTTTTTCCAGTAGTCACATATGGATGTGAGAATTGAACTATAAAGAAAGTTGAGGTCCAAAGAATTGATGTTTTAGAACTATGGTGTTGGAGAAAACTCTTGAGAGTGCCTTGGACTGCAAGGAGATCAAGCCAGTCAATTCTAAAGGAAATCAGTCCTGAATATTCATTGGAAGGACTGATGCTGAAGCTGAAACTCCAATACTTTGGCCACCTGATGTGAGGAACTGACTCATTAGAAAAGACCCTGATGCTGGGAAAGATTGAAAGGGAGAAGAAGGGGATGACAGAGGAGGAAATGGTCGGATGGCATCACAGACTGGATGGACATGAGTTTGAACCAGTTCCCAGAGTTGGTGATGGACAGGGAAGCCTGGCCTGTTGCAGTCCATAGGGTTGCAAAGAGTCGAACACGATTGAGCAACTGAACTAAATTGAACATGAGATTTTACCTCTGTGATCTACTTTCTCCAAGTCTATGACCCCAGTCTAACCACAAAAAAACATCGGATAAGTTCCAGTCAAGGGACATCCAACAATATACTTTACCAGTATTCCTCAAAAGTGTTAAGGGTTTTAACACTTTAACAAAAACAAGTAAAAGTCTGAAAAAACTGTCAAATCAAGAGAAGTCTAGGGAGACATGACAATCAAATGTAACATGGAATCCTGAATGGGATTCTGCAATAGAAAAAAGATTGCCGGGTAAAATCAAGGGAGATCTGAGTAAACTGTGGACTTTAGTTAATAATAATAATAATAATAATAATAATAATAATGTATCACTGCTGCTGCTGCTGTTAAGTTACTTCAGTCATGTCCTACTCTGTGTGACCCCATAGACGGCAGCCCACCAGGCTCCCCCATCCCTGGGATTCTCCAGACAAGAACACTGGAGTGGGTTGCCATAGCCTTCTCCTAATGTATCACTATTGGTTCATAAATTGTCCAAATACTCCCAGTGGCTCAGCAGTAAAGAATCCACCTGCAATGCGGGAGACACAGGGTCCATCCCTTGCTTGGGAGGATCCCCTGGAGAAGAAAATGCAACCCACACCAGTATTCTTGTCGAGAAAATCCTATGGACAGAGGAGCCTGGTAGACTAGAGTCCGTGGGGTCACAAAAGAGTCAGATGTGACTTAGGGACTAAACAACAATGGACTTTAGCTAACAATAGTAATGTATCACTATTGGCTTATTAATTGTGCAGACATCCAACGCCTAATGTGAGATATTACCAATAGGGAAAATTGTGTGTTAATATGGGAAAACCTATACTATCTGCTGATTTTTTTCCTGTAAATCTGAAACTGTAATAAAAACAAGGCCTATTGATTAAAAAACAGAGTGACATGACTTGTGAAATTCAGGAGATGGCCCAGCCTCCAGGTAGCTCACACTCCTAAGACCAAGATCGTTCTGTCACACACCCTTGCCTTTTGCCATTAGTGACTGATATGAACTATTTCAGTTATGGCCAGTGCTATCTAGAATGAGCTGGAAACCTCATCACATAAGTCACTCTGTATCTTCTTACAAGTTGGGCCAATTCTGTACCTCCTGCCCACATCTCTGAATGGTTAACAACTGCTCATGAGCAGAAGGGGGATGGAGGAGGGGAGGAGATAGTCTTACCCCCAACAGAGTTTATGGAAGCTCAGGAACATATCCCATACACAACTTAAGCCTCATGTTTATGTCTGGGAATATATTAAATGCCATCTGCCTAACCATTTGCCATGTTATAAATTAAGGCGACATCAACAATGCTACAATGCCAAGGAGCACTCTGCTGCCTTCCAGTTTGATATTAAATGGGTTTTGTTACCAAACTCTCCTTACAAACAAGAAAAGAACAGTTGTAAGCCTTCTGGAGGAGCAGATGGTCCCGGAGGCTTCCCAACGCTGGCTTGCTGTGAAAGTTACAGGGTTTACATTTTCTTTTCTCTAAAGAGTTGTCTGAGTTATGGCTGCTATGCGGGAGAGCGAACATTGGGTGGGGGTGTTTAAACTGTGGCCCTGCCACTTTCTTGCTGTGTGAACTTTGGTAGGTTACTTAATGTCTTGGAATCTCAGTTTTGTCACCTGTAAAATGGGGGTAACAACATCAACCTCAAGATATAAATGAGAAAACTCAGGGTTCCTCTAACTGCCCTTGAGTTCCAAGGAAGAATATATTTTCCCCTTGACCTAATGCACATACACACTCACACACATAATTGAAACAAAGCTTTCATTAGCAAAGCTAATCCTTGCAACACATGATATACTTCACACTGCTATGTTCAAAATGGATAACTAACAAGGACCTATTGTATAGCACATGGAACTCTCCTCAATTTGTATGGCAGCCTGGATGGGAGGTGGATCTGGGGGAGAATGGATACATGTATATGTTGGCTGAGCCCCTTTACTGTTCACCAGAAACTACCACAACATTGTTAATCAGCTATACACCAATGCAAAATCAAAAGTTTAAAGTTTGAAAAAAAAGGAAAAAACATAAAGATTGTTTATTCATTTATTTATGTATTTATTTTTGAAACATAAAAAACACATACTGCATATGTATTGAAAATAAAGTTAGCAGGGAGAAAAGAAGCCAGACTTTTCTTGCAAAGTCAGTTTGATTTACGAGGTTGCTTTGACCAAGAGGACTGACTTGACTAATTAGATTGTACCATGTACACATAAATTAAATGTATTCATAAATTAAATGAGTAAAATCAAGATAGTGTATTTAAATACAGGAAAAAGTGCTTGACAGGTGAAAGTTATGCAGTGAATGCTAGCAGATAATATGGTGATCACTGGCATTATTATTGATCGTGGCAAAGTGATGTGAAGAGGTAGAATATAAAACCACATCAATCTGTTCCCACAAATCCAGTCAGTAGGCTAGTTCTTTCCTAACCTCGAATTCTATCTACTAACAAAAGCAGTAGCATTTTAGTCTTTCCAGTGTCCAGCCCAGTACAGTGATAGAAACTCCAGTGCTTACTCCCAGAGGAGACTCTCCCCTCTTTCAGCTCCCGCAAGGAGCTGCCTCCCACAAGGTCAGCTTCTCTCTCTTCCTCACTTTCCTGCTATTTCAGAGTCCCCAGCAGGACTAACCCCCCATGTCCATGACAATGACCTGCTCTGCTCATGAATGCACCCTGTATTAGAGTGTTTCCTTCCCCATCTCTCTTCCTTCCTCCCCTACCAGTGCTTCTTGGGATCACCTTCAAATAAAAAAAAAACTACTTACTTGCACTCACACTCTTGTCTCAGGGTCTACTTCTGGGAGAACGCATCCTCAGGCAGTCCCCTGCACATAATCCATCCTTAAAGTGCCTGTGAAATCAGCCTCAGGACAGATAGAGGGGTAATAGGACAGGTGGCTCAGTGGTAAAGAATCCTCCTGCCAATGCAAGAGACACAGGAGATGCAGCTTTGATCCCTAGGTTATGAAGATCCCCTGGAGGAGGAAATGGCAACCCACTCCAGTATTCTTGCCTGGAGAATCCCACGGACAGAGGAGCCTAGCGGGCTGCAGTTCTTGGGGTCGCAAAGAGTCGGACACGACTTGGCACACACCCATGATAATGGCTATGGACATCACTCAATGTGTGGCAAATAATAAATTATTAAAGTAAAAACTAGGAATGTTCAGGCCTGCTCACTGTTCTGTTTAGGACCTATAGACTTACCGAAGCTACGTTCACTCATGCTGGCTCCGGTCCTTGCTGGGAACAAGTAAAGATGGTGCACCAGTCCTCGCCTTGAGCAGAGGCCAACCTTGAGGACTTAGCTGCTTTTCCCCTTTGTCATTTCCTCTTTGCATGGATGGAACCTCTGACCCTACACGGGTCTGAGTGGTGAAAGGCTTCTTCCAATAATGCACGACATCTATCTCTCCATCTTTTTTTTGTTGTTTCTTTGCCAACTAAAGTGCTCTGATCTCAAACATGGTGAAAAAATTATTTGCTTATCTTTCTTAAAACATATCTAATACCCTACAGGTTTAGAAGTGCTAAACCACCCCTTGTATAACTCACTGGAGTGCCCACAAAACTACATTTTCTTCAGACAAAACATATCTTTTATTGGGCTTGTGTCTGTGATAATGATGCAGGTGAATTTTATCATTCCTTTCACCCTACTGGTAATGAACAAATTCACTGCGTATTACTTTGGACTTGATCTCTGGCAAAACACTACTGGAACAAACAATTTGATTTGTCAACACCTTTACAAGGGCTCCTCAATCAATGTCACAAATCCAAATTTAAACAGCAAAGTACATTTGACTGCAAGACCCTAGACTGATTAGAGCTCCGAGTTCAGAGAATTGCTCCAGACAGGGCAGCAATCAGATTATTAACTCCACTTGAAAATACTCTCTGCTGCCCGGGATTAGCATGCATATTTTGATATAGATCGATAAGCAATCTCCTTTCTATAAGAAATGCCTGCAACATTCATTTGGCTGATCAAAGGCAGATATCAGCTGGCTGTGACAGCTAGCTATTGTTTCCCCGCTTTCTTTACAGAAGAGCCTCTATTAAAAAAATTCTCTGGCTCTTTTTCGGCTAATAGTGGAAGCCAACAGAGAGTCACAAAATCCCATCTCCTTCTCGATACTGAAACACAATTAGTGCAGAAGGGACTTGAGTCCTTTCTGTGCTAACTTAACCCATTTCCACTGTGTTCACTGACAAGAAATGGCAAGTTTCTTCTCCTCCCGTCCGTCCCCCATTCCCTTCCACTCTGACATTGTTCATGGCTGTAGTGGTCCCAGTCTGGGACTGTTAGAAGGATGGGCCCCATCCTTTGGCATCTAGTTGCTTCCTTGATGAGGTCAAAGTTCATATGTGAAAACTCTGATACCGTATTAAATGAGTTAGCTCAGCTTTAGATTCTGGTTGTGGACACAGAATTGATTCATTGCTTTAAAAGCTGTTATTCAGTCCCTTAACCTTTATCTCTCTCCCCACTTCTTTTCTAAAATATCATTTTCTTGTTGGAAATAATTTTTATTTGCATTCTCTGCCTGTTTTCTCCACCTCAAACTCTTTTCCCCTCACCTACAGCTTTCTTGTACTACTAGCTCACTAACGAAAACCTAACTTACACATCAGTTGTTCCCTTCTGTCTGAAGATCCCAATAAATAAAAGCAAGATACAGTCCCTCTCAAGACAGATGGCTAAGGGACAAATGTGGGTTACAGAATAGTTTGCACAGTGTTATTTAGTTTTTATTTAAAAAACAAAAGTATGCTTGTGTTTATATGTGTCTATATACATACATTCACTACATGTATATGTTTGCTATGTATATGCATACAAACACACACGCACACAAACACACATACACGAGAAATTCTACAGTCATTGGTTATAGAAGGATGATTAATGGAGAGCTTATGTTCTGCTTCTCTGTTTCTGTTCTCTTAGGATTTTTAAGCTTTTGTGTTATAATTCAGGAAATGAATGACCTTAAGAATGTGAATCAGAAATGTCTCACATATTCTTACTATGTATATGCTCTGATTTGTTTCTAAACTTTTTGCCATGAGATGTCAAAATGTTTCTCTTGGATCGTGAAGTCCCTGAAAGCGCTTTTTGATGGCTAGCTCTCAGCGAGCACATCACCGGGCTTGTGTCAATAATATGGCAACTGCTAGGTGTATTTGGAGAAGGGAATGGCAGACCACTTCAGTATTCTTGCCTTGAGAACCCCATGAACAGCATGAAAAGGCAAAAAGATATGACACTGAAAGATGAACTCCCCAGGTTGGTAGTTCCCCAATATGCTCCTGGAGAAGAGTGGAGAATTAACTCCAGAAAGAATGAAGACATGGAGCCAAAGCAAAAACAGTGCCCAATTGTAATGTGACTAATGGAAGTAAAATCCAGTGCTATAAAGAACAAAATTGCATAGGAATCTGGAATGTTAGGTCCATGAATCAAGGTAAATTAGAAGTGGTCAAACAGGAGATGGCAAGAGTGAACAACAACATTTTAGGAATCAGTGAACTACAATGGACCAGAATGGGCAAATTTAACTCAGATGACCATTATATCTACTATTGTGGGCAAGAATCCCTTAGAAGAAATGGAGTAGCCCTCATAGTCAACAAAAGAGACCAAAATGCAGTATTTGAGTGCAATCTCAAAAACGACAGAATGATCTCTGTTCATTTCCAAGGCAAACCAATCAATATCACAATAATCCAAGACTATGCCCCAACCACTAATGCCGAAGAAGCTTAAGTTGAATGGTTCTATGATGACCTACAAGACCTTGTAAAACTAACACCAAAAAAAGATGTCCTTTTCATCACAGGGGACTGGAATGCAAAAGTAGGAAGTCAAGAAATACCTGGAGCAACAGATAAGTTTGGCCTTAGAGTACAAAATGAAGCAGGGCAAAGGCTAACAACACACTGGTCATAGCAAACACCCTTGTCCAACAACACAAGAGATGACTCTACACATGGACATCACCAGATGGTCAATATTGAAATCAGATCAATTATATTCTTCACAACCAAAGATGCAGAAGCTCTGCTGCTGCTGCATCACTTCAGTCGTGTCCGACTCTGTGCGACCCCATAGACGGCAGCCAACCAAGCTTCCCCTCCTTGGGATTCTCCAGGCAAGAACACTGGAGTGGGTTGCCATTTCCTTCTCCAATGCATGAAAGTGAAAAGTGAAAGTGAAGGCACTCACTCGTGTTTGACTCTAGCGACCCCATGAACTGCAGCCTCCCAGGCTCCTCCGTCCATGGGATTTTCTAGGCAAAAGTACTGGAGTTGGGTGTCATTGCCTTCTCCGGGAGAAGCTCTATACAGTCAGCAAAAATAAGACCAGGTGCTGACTGTGGCTCAGTTCATGAACTCCTTATTGCAAAATTCAGACTTAAATTGAAGAAAGTAGGGAAAACTATCCACGTTTGACCTAAATCAAATCCCTTACTATTATACAGTGGAAGTGACAGATAGATTCAAGGGATTCAATCTGATAGACAGAGTGCCTGAAGAACTATGGATGGAGGTTCATGACATTGTTCAGGAGGTGGTGATCAAGACCATCCTCAAGAAAGAGAAATGCAAAAAGGCAAAATGGTTGTCTAAGTAGGCCTTACAAACAGCTATGAAAAGAAGAGAAGTGAAAGGCAACATAGAAAAGGAAAGATATACCCATCTGAATGCAGAGTTCCAAAGAATAGCAAGGAGAGATTAAAAAAAAGAAAAGCCTTCCTCAATGATCAATGGAAAGAAAATAGAATAGGAAAGACTAGAGATCTCTTCAAGAAAACTAGAGATACCAAGGGGATATTTCATGTAAAGATGAGCACAATAAAGGACAGAAATGGTGTGGACCTAACAGAAGCAGAAGATATTAAGAAGAGGTGGCAAGAATACACATAAAAACTATACAAAAATATATTAATGACCCAGATAACCACCTAGAGCCAGACATCCCAGAATGAGAAATCAAGTGGGCCTTAGGAAGCATCACTATGAGCAAAGCTAGTGGAGGTGATGGAATTCCAGCTGACCTATTTCAAATCCTAAAAGATGATGCTGTGAAAGTGCTGCATTCAATATGCCAGCAAATTTGGAAAACTCAGCAGTGGCCACAGGACTGGAAAAGGTCAGTTTTCATTCCAATCCTAAAGAAAGGCAAAGGCAATGTCAAACTAGTGAACAAATGCACTCTTCTCACACGCTAGCAAAGTAATGTTCAGAGTTCTCCAAGCCAGGCTTTGATACTATGTGAACTGAGAAATTCCCAATGTTCAAGCTGAATTTAGAAAAGGCAAAGGAACCAGAGATCAAATTGCCAACATCCATTGAATCATCGAAAATGCAAAAGAGTTCCAGAAAAATATCTACTTCTGCTTTATTGACTATGCCAAAGCCTTTGACTGTGTAGATCACGACAAAGTGTGGAAAAGTCTTCAAGAGATGGGAATACCAGACCACCTGACCTGTCTCCTGAGAAATCTATATGCAGGTCAAGAAGCAACAGTTAGAACTGGACATGGAACAACAGACTGTTTCCAAATTGGGAAAGGATTACGTCAAGGCTATATATTGCCACCCTGCATATTCAACTTATATGCAGAGTACATCATGCAAAATACCAGGCTGGATGAAGCACAAGCTAGAATCAAGATTGCCAGGAGAAATATCAATAAACTCATATATGTGGATGACACCACCCTTATGGCAGAAAATGAAGAGGAATCAAAGAGCCTCTTGATGAAAGTGAAAGAGGAGAGTGAAAAAGCTAGCTTAAAACTCAACATTCAAATAAAGAAGATCATGGCATCTGGTCCCATCACTTCATGGCAAATAGATGGCAAACAATGGAAACAGTGATAGACTTTATTTTTGGGGGCTCCAAAATCACTGCAAATGGTGACTGCAGCCATGAAATTAAGACACTTGCTCCTTGGAAGAAAAGTTATGACCAACCTAGACAGCATATTAAAAAGCAGAGACATTACTTTGCCAGCAAAGGTCCATCTAGTCAAAGCTATGGTTTTTACAGTAATCGTGTATGGATGTGAGAGTTGGACCATGAACAAAGCTTAATGCTGAAGAACTGATGCTTTTGAACTGTGGTGTTGGAGAAGACTCTTGAGAGTCCCTTGGAGTGTAAGGAGATCAAATCAATCAATCCTAAAGGAAATCAGTCCTGAATATTCAGTGGAAGGACTGATGTTGAAGCTGAAACTCCAATACTGGCCACCTGATGTGAAGAACTGACTCATTGGAGAAGACCCTGATGTTGGGAATGATTGAAGGCGGGAAGAGAGGGGGACAACAGAGGATGAGATGGTTGGGTAGCATCACCAACTCAATGGACATGAGTTTGAGCAAGGTCCAGAAGTTGGTGATGGACAGGAATGTCTGGCTTACTGCAGTCCATGGGGTTGCAATGAGTTGGATACGACTGAGTGACTTAACTGAACTGAACTGAACTGAACTGAGGTGTGTGGTAAGAGGGTGGTGACATACTCTGAAGGATTATTTGATTTGTTTTAAAATCTCACAGGATCTAAATGGACTATGGGGAAGTAGAGCTTCAAGGAGTGAAAATATACATTTTAGTATGGCTTAAAATAAATGCACTTGTCATCTGAGGTATACCTGAAACCACACAAATAGATAATATCCAGATTGAAAACTGTAATAAAGAGGTAAAAGTATGCACTAATATATAATTTTAGAACACTTAAATCTTTGAAGTAATTAAAACACTGAGTATTTCCTTGAAATCTTTAATTTTTCTCTCTGTCAATATAATATTTGATATATTAAATATTTGAAATATCTCTGAAAAGGGATATAATAAGCGTAAGCTTTGTCCAAGTAACTTCAAATGTGCTGAAAGTGGCATTTAGGGACATCCTTTGAGTTTCTTAAGACAGATATCCTTTATAGGTTTACATTATCCTGGGCTTCCCAGGTGGCACTAGTGGTAAGGAATCTGCCTGCCCATGCAGGAGACACAAGACACGCAGGTTTGATCCCTGGGTGGAGAAGATCCCCTGGAGGAAGGCACAGCAACCCACTCCAATATTCTTACCTGAATAATCCCAAGGACAGAGGAGCCTGGCAGGCTACAGTCCATGGGATTGCAAAGAGTCAGACATGACTGAGCACAGCACAGCAACTGCAATCTTCCCAGTAACGTGGTGGGCTAATTCCCACCTTGCAGATATTTATTCCCATCTTAGAGATAAGGAAACTGCGGTTCAAATAGCTGAATCAATTACCCATGACTTTCGATTTAGATCTGACTAGAAGCTGGGAAGAAGAGAGACTTAAACTTCAATGGCATCTGGAAGCACCTTACACCTTATGATGTAATTAATTTTTAGTGTCAAAAAACCAAGTTGTAAAAGTGGCATTCGTGAAAATATCTCTTTCTCAGGAATACAACAGAATTGATCCTTATGATTGATGTGGAATCTTGCTTGGAGAGTCATACTTCTGACATACTCATAGGAACTGGAGGACTCTGCCATTTCTGATAAACTTTAGTTATATTGATTTAGAAAATGTTGGACTTCCCTGGAAGCTCAGATGGTAAAGCATCTGCCTTCAGTGCAGGAGACCTGGGTTCGATCCGTGGGTCAGGAAGATCCCCTGGAGAAGGAAATGGCAACCCACTCCAGTGTTCTTGCCTGGAAAATTCCATGGATGGAGGAGCCTGGTAGGCTACAGTCCATGGGGTCGCAAAGAGTCGGATTTAGGCCCAATAAATAATTATATTTGATAGAAATGTATATAAACATGACTTAGTAGGGGCAGGCTTGCATCTCTTTCTGATTAAAACATGCATCCTGGCTGAACCTCTTACTTGTTGGGCAACTTTGGTCAAATTTCTTAACTTCTCTGTGATTTCTTTGCTAAACAGGATGGTAATAATGGTGTCTACCTTGTGTGGTTGCTGTGAGGTTTAAGCAAGATGACATGTGCGAAGTTCTTGAAATAGCACTGGAACATGCTATTTTTAAACTTGTATTGATAACATTTATTTTGTACTCATTTTTAAACTTACTTCAGTTGCATTTCCAGTTTATATATAATTTAACAGACACATTATAGCTTGTGAGTTATTTGCAAAAACTGAACTGATGTACACACCTTTTCTTAGAGATAAAAAAGCACATAAGGAATGAACATGAGATGCAGGGCCACCTCTGGTAATTACACAACAATTTAGCTCTGTGCAGCCACTGTAATAGAAGGTTGTTGCTGTCGTTTAGTCACTAAGTCATGTCCAACTCTTTTGTGACCCCATGGACTATAACTACCAGGCTCCTCTGTCCATGGGATTTCTCAGGCAAGAATGCTCGTGTCGGTTGCCATTTCTTTTTCCAGGGGATCTTCCCAACCCAGAAATTCAACCTGCATCTCCTGCATTACAGGCAGATTCTTTACCACTGAGCCGCCTGGGAAGCCCATAATAGAAGGGCTTTATTTCTTTACTTATTTACTCAATAAATATTAGGAGTTATTAGGAACAGCAACAATACATTTCCTCAAGCCTTGGTTTTCTTATCTATCCAATCAGGAGCTAGAAAAAAAAACGGAGTTTTTTTCTTTTTTAAATGGGTCTTTCCACTTATAACATTTTCTGATTGATTAGGTTGTTTTTCCCTCTGTTGTAAAGACATAAATCTTTAGCTGCAGATATTGAAAATGGCTATATCTGTTCCCAACATTCTTAAATTTTCAAAATAATTTCATATACTTTATCTCTCATGAATCATCCTAAGATGAGGTGAATGCAGAATTATTTAAGAAATATTTATTAAGCATCGACTGTGTGCCAAGGCATCATGTTAGGTGCTAACATACCAAAATGCTAATGTGTTTGCCCTCTGGAACCTCATAGTCTCATGAAAAATTATTAGTCTAGTTTGAAATAAAGGCATGTAGAAATGAAGCAAATTTCTCTTTAATCATCAAAACCTGGGGCTTCTTCATTCCCAGTTTTGTTCCATGAAGATAGTGGGCTTGTGGCCTGCAAGCCACAAAGGTCTCAGGAAGGAAGGAAAGGCAGGAGGGAGGGAAGGACAGTTTTACTCAGGATCAGTTGACGATGGTTAACTGTAACACGGGGCTGGAGTTCTAGCTGGAATTATAAAAGGGAAAACAGTTTAATCATCATCTAATAAACACAATTTAACTAGTATGGGGGACCTGTCCAAATAGTCTGTCCAAGAAGGAAGCTACTAGCTTTGTCATTCTTGACCTTGATTTGTACGTATTATGCTTGTTTTCATTATGCTCTTACCCCTATAACTTTAGGTTTGAAAATTCAGCTTTCCATGTGCCTGAGCTTGTTCCTGAAACCATCAGACCTAGCCACCTCGAAGGCCATGGACTTACAAAGGAAAGCATTTTTCATAAGGTCTTGCCACATGAGAACCTAACTGAAGTAGGAACTCACTTCCTAGTAGCAGGTATTAAGGTTCTCTGGACTTCCACGATGCCAATTTACATGTCAGTCATTTTCTTGGCACTCTAAGTGGCAAACCCTCAAAAGTGTCATTGTCAGAAAAGACAACAAATTCCCCTTGCCAGGCCAATTGGGTTTTGCTGTCTTGGTGCTGTGTGGTAACTGCCTGCCTTGGGCATTTTCCTAAGCACCTTCCTGCTACAATCTGTTATATATAATGACTTGGCAAATGTATTTCTTCTTCCCTGACTGAGGAAGAAAAATGGTTTTCATTTCTAGTCCAATAATATAGGACTTCTGCAGCAAGAAAAGTGAATCTAACTTTTTGATCCACCTAGTCAAGCCAAAAAGGACATTAGGATCATGTTACTAACCATCTAGGCCTGTGTCCTATATCAAATCATGGCTTTTTCCTTGTGAGAATGATGCTGTTGACAAGGATTCAGACAATTTAAGGGCACGCCTGATGAAAAATCTCGTTTTTCTCCTTGGCCTGCCACAGATAAATCAAATGCAAAGTTTGTGAGAATCACAATGGGTGTCCCTTTGTGGGGACACGTTCTCCTTCTGAAGTGAAAGATTAAGTGCAAGAGGCAATCCAGATTATTGGATAACTGTAAAAATCAATGAATGAAAAATATTCTTCTCTGTTGAATGGGGTAATTTATTCTCATCAATGGCACAAGAGGTCAGAGAATGGTTCTTGCTTCATTAGTTCCCTCATGGCAAGACACGTCTGGGGCCACCCGAGGGACTGTCTATACTAGGACATGGTCAACATCCCCAACTTGTAGTGTTATTGGAAGTAAAAGTTGCTGAAAGACAGTAAATTGCTATGTTTCCTAATACTCAGATGATTTACTTAGTGTGCGGGGACAAATGCCATCCTTACACTGCCTGGTTTGATTTGTAAAATTATAGTGATTTGTGAGTCTACATAATAAAGGTCAAGAGTCACATCATCTTGCCCATAGGACTTCCTTCCAAATGTATTTTGGAAGACATTTTCTATAAGTATCCCAGGGTCCAACACATATAAGTTATTTAATAAATGTTTCTTAACGTCTCTACATTTTAAAAAAATGTATATTTGTGTTTGGCACATAATAGGTATTCATTAATAAACAGCTATTTTTAATAAGGAAATTATATCATATGCTATTAATTATAATAATGTGCTTTTTGTCCTAGATCTAATCTTTATAATCCAGTGGGAGAAGCATTAGAACTATACATATGATTTCACATACTATGATGCAAGCAAGGATAAATGTATGCACAAAGTATTACAATCACACAGAAGAGAAGGGGGTAGTTGAGGAAAGCCTTATAATGGAGGTAATGGCTGAGCAGATTTGAAAGATGAAGAGGAGTTAGGGAGGTGAGGGTGGGTAAGCAGAGAAAAGTATTTCATGCCAAAGGAAACTCTGTGAAAAGACACAAAGGCACAAATACTCAGAGTTTGTGTGCCAAACTGTAAGTAAATCAGTTTTGGAAGATTATGGTTTATCTTAATGGCTAAACATTCCATATGCACAGTGTGGAAAACAATGTGAATTCTGCTTTGGTTGCATAGTTTTCTATAAATTGAAAATTAGATATAGTTGGCTAATGGTTCTCTTAAAGTCTTTTATGTTCTTACTGACTTTCTCTCTACTTGCTATATTGATTATTAAGAATTATTGAAATCTCCAAATGTTACTGTGGATCTTTTTTTTTTTTACAGTTTTATCAGTCTTGTTTCATCTATTTTGAACATCTACTACTAAATGTATAAACTCTTAACATCACAAAAATATTCCTGATGAAATTAACTTCTTTATCATTATGAAGTTACTTTCTTGTGTTTAGTAATACTGTTTGCTCTGAAATCTACTTTGGCTGGCATTCCTATTCTTTTGCTTTTAGCCTATTTATGTCTATTCAGTGGCTCAGCTAGTTAAGACTGCCTGCAATGTGGGAGACTTGGGTTTGATCCCTGGGTAGGGAAGATCCCTGGGTTGGGAAGATCCCCTGAAGAAGGGAAAGGCTATTCACTCCGGTATTCTGGCCTGGAGAATTCCATGGGCTATATAGTCCATGGGGTCACAAAGAATTGGACAGGACTCAGCGACTTTCACTTTCATTTTAAAGTACAGCTATTGTAGGCAGCATATAGTTGGGTTCTTGTTTGTTCATCCAACTTGACAACCTCTGCTTTTTAATTAGACTGTTTAGACCATTTACATTTAATATAATTATTGGCATAATTAATATAAATATATTATTTTACTAGTTGCTTTTTACTGATTTCATTTATTCATATTCATTTTTCCTTCTTTTTCCAAGAGTTTGGTATTAAGTACTTTTTATTACTCCTTTTTTATCTCCTTAGCTGATTTTTTAACTATAACTGTTTTGTTATTTTACTGGCTGCTTTAGAATTTCTGTGCACTTTAAACTTACCACTATCTACCTTCAAGTAATATTTACCAATTCATGTAGCCTAAAAGAACTTTTGAATAATTACCCTCACTCCTCCTTTCTCAGTCATTGTGTTATTGTTACCATACATTTTATTTCTATATATGCTATAAACTTTACATCACATTATTAACCTTATATCACATTAGTATCAATTCTCATATAAAGAGTTAGTTATACTTTAAATACTTAAATAACAACAACAACAAAAACTTACATATATATATCCATGTGGTTATCATTTCTGGAACTCTGAATTTGTGTGTGTGTGTAGATCCTTATTCCCATTTGGTACCACTTCTATCTGCCTGAAGGACTTACTTTAATGTTTCTCACACTGTGAGTCTCCTCCAAGATTTTGCTTTTCTGGGAAAAAAAAAAAAAACTTTTTTTACTTTACATATTAAACTTTATATTTTATATAACAGTTTCAGATTCACAGAAAAATTGTGAAGATAGGTGGGAGGTGAGATAGAAAGAGAGAGAAACTAGCACTTAGAGGATACCATTTGAGTTGCACTAGCTATAGTCCAGAAAATACATTTCAGACCCAGTACATGGGAATGACAGTGGAGAGGAAAGGTAGACTTCAAAAATGATTAGGAAGTGCATGTGCTAGGAATTGTGGGTTGGCAGCCAAATGACTGTGGTGGTGATGAGCTTATCCATCTATGTCCTGTCAGGAAAACATGAACCACTTTGGATTTTTAAGCCAAGAGGAGTTTAGCTCAAGGTATTAGTTATAACATTTTGGGGAAAGCTGGAACATCAAAACAGGAAATAGATATTATCTGGAAACTGCAAACCTACTACTGCCTCTGGGATGGAGCCCAAAAACCCCAATTCACTGCTCCTGTTACTGGAAGCATAAACTTATGGTGCTAACCAGTGATCTATGCCGTTGACCCTAATACTAGTGGAGCTGTTGCTGAGATGCTGCTGGAAACCCAGATGCTGAAGCTGTGTGAGAGTCACCTCTGCTACTGTTTGCAGAAGTGTCACCAAAAGTAGACAAGCTTCTAGCTTGTCTCTGCCTTCTACCCTGTCAAGAATGCTGCCTCCTGGAACCAAGTAGGCAAGGAGATTTAAGTAAAAAGAATTTGCAGACTTTCACATTAAGAGGTACAGAGCAAACAGAAGAATGGATATGAGATGAGAGGCCACAATATATGATATATATTTGGCATAGAAAGTAAGAGATGGGGGTATGGTTTCTATTTGTGCTGAAGAAGGAGATACTGGAAAGTTATCCCAGGGATCTATCAGTTATATCACGTTTCTTGTTCCATAGGAAGGCTAAAATCACCTCTCAGCTCAAAGAGAGAAAACTTGGTGCCTGGACTCAAAAAGTGCACAGTTCCAAATGGGTCAGGCCACCATTACATGCTTTCCTGTCATAACAGGTAATTGCAACTAAGGCTTCCCTAGTGGCTCAGTGGTAAAGAATCTGCCTGCCAATGCAGGAGACACAGGTTCAGTCTCTGGGTTGGGAAGATCCCCTGAAGAAGGAAATGGCAACCCACTCCAGTATGCTTGCCTGGGAAATCCCATGGACACAGGAACCTGGAAAGCTACAGTCAACAGAGCTGCAAAAGAGTCAGATATGAATTAGGGACTCAACAACAATTGTAATTAAATCATTAAGTCAGACTATAAACTCTGTGAGGGTAGAATGTGTTTGCCTTGCATGCATAGTGGTAAATAGCTTAGCCGTATTTGACTTTTGTGACCCTATGGATCGTAGCCCTCCAGGCTCTTCTGTCCATGGGATTCTTTAGGAAAGAACGCTGGAGTGGGTTTCCATTCCCTCCTCCAGGAGAATCTTCCCAAGCCAGGGATTAAACCGGTGTCACTTACGTTTCCTGCATTGGCAGGTGGGTTCTTTACCACTAACGCCATTTGGGGAATCTGTGTTTGCCTTGGTTACACCTGTATCTCAGCATCTTTAATGGTCTATAGTATAGTATAGTGTTAGTTGCTCAGTAGTGTCCATCTCTCTGCAACCCCATAGACTGTAGCCCACCAGGCTCCTCTGTCCATGGAATTCTCTAGGCAAGAATATTGGAGTAGGTAGCCATTCCCTTCTCCAGGGGATCTTCCCAATCCAGGGATCAAACCTGGGTGTCCTGCATTAAAGGCAAATTCTTTACCATCTGAGCCACCAGGGTAGTCCCTTTAATGATCTGCTGCTGCTGCTAAGTCCCTTCATTGATCTGCTGCTGCTGCTAAGTCCCTTCAGTTGTGTCCGACTCTTAGCGACTCCACGGACTACAGCCCACCAGGCTCCTCCGTCCACGGGATTTTCCAGGCAAGAGTACTGGAGTGGGTTGCCATTGCCTTCTCCGCTTTAGTGGTCTAATACATAGTAAATACTCAACAAATATTTGTTAACCAAGTGCATGAGTGACTGTTGAGTGAATCCTGTTAGGGAGACTGGACACATAGGTAAAACAAAGAAAAATGTCACCCAATAGTTGCAATAGGACAGAAGAGATTGCAAAACTCTGGATGGTCAGATGGATCTGAAGGTGAGGGAAGGTCATGAGTGAGGGGGAACTGGAGAAGCCTTGCATAGAGTGTATCTGTGTGTCTGGAGCTGAACTGAACAGGAGGGAGAGGCAGGTCTTGGCCTTTCTCTGGAAACTCCTATGAAGGAGAAACTTAGTGAAAAGAGTACGGGGCCGCTTTGTGTACAGGGTGTTCTATATTTCTCCTCTTGCCATCTAGAAAAGAATGACTCCCTGTTTTCATTGGGAAATACAGAGACTTTTCCTACGATGAGAGCAGAGGCTTTGTGGTGATTAATTTTAGCTTGGATTATGGATATGTAATAATAAAGGCCATTTAAAAACTGATTATAGATGTTTATTTTTAAAGCACTAAAATGCTGAAACCCCATGCTCAACTAGAGTAAAAAGCTTAATTAAAAGCAGAACCTTTCTAAAGGGCAATCGGACCTAGTATCCATATAAAACCCCCACACTGGGCATAGGAGACACCAACAACCCAAAGGCCAACAATAAATGCACCCCATAAAACCAGAAATAAAATGAGCTCTGTCTGAGGCATGCAGCAAGGGGAGGGGCGGCCCCGCGGCTGTATAATTGTCCAGCCCTCACCTCATTGAGGCCAATTACCTAGGGGAGGATTAGAAACTGACCTGGAGGTGACCACTTGTGCTTTAAAGTGGAAATCCAAAGTGGAAAGAGCTCGCCCAAGGGATGAGGGCTGGAGGTGTGACAAGACCCAGGGGCATGGGCACCAAGGAGTGTTCTGGCTCCTTCTGCCCTCACCTTCCCAGGAGAGGCATCCTGGATTTTCTGACTCACCCGGTGATGAGGTCAGCAATCCCTGTCCACACTGTAGGACCTGCTGGAGTCAAGAGCTGGATTTAAGGAAAATGCCAGGGAGCCCTGTGAGCACACAGAAGGCAGTGCCACAAGGTGGGGTAAAGGGGAATGAATGGAAAGACTCACTCCCCTGTGTGTGGTCCCAGAACGGCAGCCTCAACACTACCTGAGAGCTGGTTGGACATACTCAGGCCACTCTCCAGAACCACTGAAGCAGAATCTGCATTTGAAGGAGATTCCAAGGTGGACCGAGACTAAATAAAAATGCTCTCCGCATCTGTATCATGGCCATGCTTACCCCAGCATCCCCAGCTCTGAAGAGGGAATATAGAGGAGGAAGAATGAGCTGTGCAGATCAGAAAGGGCCTTCAAAAGGCAGATATGTCAGATTAATGTTAGGGGAAATGACAGAGATGTTCCTGCTGTGCAGATTAAAAGAGTTGCTATAAAAGGAGACCCAAGATCGACACACCTCCACCTCCCACAATCTCTAGAAAATAAACAACGGACACATATGGGTGGAGCTTACAAGTGTGGCTCAGAGTCAGACTGCCCTGGGATTTGCCAGCATGCCACTGCTTGGTTGGTAGTCTAGCAAATTATATCACCTTTTTGTGCCCTAGTTTCCCCATCTGAAACATGGGGATGTTATAGGATATTACTTGAGTCAAGACATAACGCGTAGACAACAGTGCTTTCTCCCAACCAAGTGCTCTGTAAATGATAACCACTGTTATTATCTTACGTAGCATCCTGGAGAGTCACTGAAATAATGCACCGAAAGGAACAGCAGCATTACTTACCTTGTTGAGTTGCCAAGTAAGTAAAACAAGAGACCTGAAATGGGTCCACAGAGGAGTAAGGATTTAAGAGCGATTTATGGATGTCATCGTTGCCACTGCCATTATCGTCATTGTTTGAGGACCATGTCCACAAATCATGCCCCCCGCATTAAATATCCTGAGCATCCACAAGGCCCACCCAAAGTTCTGCAGATGAAATTCTCAGCAGAGCTAATGTATAAAAGCAAACCCATACCCCTCCACACACACACACACACACACATGTGTACATGTGCTCACACACACAAACACACCACACAAACACAAACACATCATATTTAACTCCCTGGCAGCTATGTGCGAAATGACCTTCCTGGGAAGAGATGGGATGACAAGGAGACAGGTAGAGCATCTGACCACACAGTCAAGGAAAGCTAACTTGGAGCAGCAATTCTACAGCAGATCCTACAGGAGAATGAGAAACAGCATCCATTTCTTCCCAGGAGGGGCTCTCCAGACATCCAAGCTTACTTGCTCTCTGAAGGGACACTGGTTGGAAACTCTGCTCGAACAATATTCTACAAGAAAGGGCTATGTTCAGAGGGGTCTTCTGAACCCCTGGCCTTCCCAGGATTCTCTTTCCTTCCAAAGCCCTTCCTATAGACGGAAGCGTTCATGCAATCTTGAAAAGCTCCCTCAGAGCAAAGAAGGTTGAGGATGACCTTATATAAGAGGAGCTCAGGCTCAGAGGAATGAAGTGATTGGCAAGGGTCACATGGCCCACTGGAGCTCTGGTCACATGTTTTGACCCCTCATTTAGGATGACAGTACCCCAGATAATGTTTATTCAGCCATCTATCCAGTGACCCTCCCCACTGTACACTCTGGTGAACAAGGATTCTGTTTCCTTCCATTGCTATTGTCCCAGAATCTAGTGGGCTTTGTTGGTGGCTCAGACGGTAAAGAATCCACCTGCAATGCAGGAAACCTGGGTTCAGTCCCTGGGTTGGGAAGATCCCCTGGAGACAGAAATGGCAACCCACTCCAGTATTCTTGCCTGGAGAACTCCATGGACAGAAGAGCCTGGTGGGTTACAGTCCGTGGGGAGCAAAGAGTTGGATACAACTCAGCGACTAACACTTTCACTTTCCAGCATCTAGTACAATGTTCTATATACACATACTTCTTAATGTATATTCAGTCAATAAATCTCGGATAAACTCTTAAACTGGACTCGATCACCCAACAGCATAGAGAACCCTGGCACTGCCCTTAGAAAAAAGCACTAGAGTGAAGGGACACACAGGGGACTGACACAGCTGTCTGTGTCTGGCAAAGTCACTTTGAGTAGATACCTGCCAGTGTGTCCCACTGCAGGATAATAATAATATTAACTGCTCATGACTGAGTCGAAAGCCCTGTGCCATGAAATGGACATGTTTTGTCTCACAGCAGCCATGAATTGGAGATATGATCCCCATTTTACTTGTGTGACAACTGGGCTTCTGAGAAGCAAACAACTAGAGATCATGGAGTTAATGATAGAGGTGCAAGTCCAGGAGAGGCTACCTTATTCTGAGCTTGTTTTCTCTCCATGCACGAAACTGTCTGATGAGAGGTGCTGTTAAACTTGCTGGGCTTCTAGTAAATTTCCATCGCATCTCCATTAACCATAGGCCATTGCTATGGTTAATGTATAAGAGCAAATTACTGTTGGAAAATTTTCCTTTCAGAGGCTGGCCTCTCTCAGAAACTATCTCCTGATGGATGTAATTGTCAGGGCACAGGGGACCACCCCTCCCACCACTGTCCACCCAGCTATCTCTCCACTACACAAAAATTTGTTGACACTTCCTAATGGCTGGTAATGTGCCAGTGAATGTGTGTGGGTTTGGGAATGAGCTGTGGATTAGGGTGGGGAAGCAAGAAAGCTAGTAAAGGCAACATATTTCCTGCCTCCTAGGATCGTGTAGTCTAGGTTAGAAAGAGGTAAACATAATTGTGATAATACTAACAATAACTGTGCTAAGTTGCTTCAATCATGTCTGACTCTTTATGACTCCATGGACTGTTGGCTGCCAGGCTCCTCTGTCCATGGGATTTTCCAGGCAAGAATACTGGAGCGGGTTGTCATTTCCTTCTCCAGAGCATCTTCCTGACCCAGGGATCGAACCCGTGTCTCTTACATCTCCTGCACTGGCAGGTGGGTTCTTTACCACTAGCACCACCTGGGTCAGGAAGATCCAGGCTGAGGATGATAAGAGACGAATAGGTCCTTCCCAGGGGAGGGGGATTTCAATAAACTCTGTAAGGCTGCTGCTGCTGCTAAGTCCCCTCAGTCGTGTCCGACTCTGTGCAACCCCATAGACGGCAGCCCACCAGGCTTCCCGTCCCTGGGATTCTCCAGGCAAGAACACTGGAGTGGGTTGCCATTTCCTTCTCCAATGCATGAAAGTGAAAAGTGAAAGTGAAGTCACTCAGTCGTGTCCGACCCTCAGCGACCCCATGGACTGCAGCCTACCAAGCTCCTCCGTCCATGGGATTTTCCAGGCAGGAGTCCCGGAGTGGGGTGCCATTGCCTTCTCCACTGTTAAGGCTAGAAGGAAATTTTCTGAAGGAGGAGCCTGCATTTGAGGTGGACATTAGGGTACAAATTAGATTTTGGTAGGTAGAAAAATATAGAATAAAAAAAGACCATCCTAGCCAGAAAGGACAACACAGGTAAATGAAAAAGTGAACGTCACGGGTGAAGGCCTCTGATGGATTATGGTTCCCTCGCTGGTCTGCCTTAGTCTTGAGACTGTTCACTTTTAGTTACTCTTTTGGGTTAAAAACAGAGAGGTCCATTTACAGTACTGGTACAGCACTAGGAAAAAATGCCGTATTCAGGCCTATGAACTTCCGTCTGCTTGGGAAAGGAACTGAAGAGAACTATACACCAGGAATTGGGGAAGGAAATGGCAACCCACTCCAGTGTTCTTGCCTGGAAAATCCCAGGGACGGGGAAGCCTGGTGGGCTGCCGTCTATGGGGTCGCACAGAGTCGGACACGATGGAATCGACTTAGCAGTAGCAGCAGCAGGACACCAGGAATATGCACTACTAGAGCGGATGTTAGAGCAGGAACAGGAGTGACAGGGATACTACTGCCTCCTTCTAAATCCAGCGGACATAACCAATCGATAACAGCATTGCTTCAGAAGCCTTTCACACCAGCACTTTCCCACCCGCTAGCAGTTGACAGGAGTTTGTATACAAACTGCATCCCATTTGCCCTCCCTGTGACAATGCATAAGGTACCCAGAGAGAAGTCTCCAGGGGTCAGATGATTAGGGTTTGAGTCCTAGATTTACTACTTCCTGGCTTTGTCACCTTAGGTTATTGGGCTGATCCTCTGAACTATGTGCCTGAAAAATGAAAATGTTAGTCGTTCAGTCATGTCTGACTCTGAGACCCCATGGACTGTGGCCCACTGGGCTCCTCTGTCCATGGGATTCTCGAGGCAAGAATACTGGAGTGGGTTGCCATTTCCTTCTCCAGGGGATCTTCCCTACCCATGGATCAAACCTGGGTGGCCCACATTGTAGGCAGATTTTTCACCCTCTAACCACCCATTTGCAGATGGGAAGGACATTTTCTGGATCCTATAGTAGAGACAGTGTTACATGTTTGCTTAATCCTATTTTCTTCTCTTTGTGGATGCATAGAGACCCCACTCCAGTACTTTTGCCTGGAGAATCCTGTGGATGGAGGAGCCTGGTGGGCTGCAGTCCATGGGGTCACTAGAGTTGGACACAACTGAGCGACTTCACTTTCACTTTTCACTTTCATGCATTGGAGAAGGAAATGGCAACCCACTCCAGTGTTCTTGCCTGGAGAATCCCAGGGACGGGGAAGCCTGGTGGGCTGCTGTCTATGGGGTCGCACAGAGTCGGACACGACTAAAGCGACGCAGCAGCAGCAGCAGCAGAGAAACAGCATCCTCTAGCCTCCTCTGCAGTTGAATGAGGCCAGGTGTCTGATCTGGCCAGTGGAATGCAAGATGGAAGGGACATATGCAACTTCAGGCTTAATCCTAACCTCCAGGTCCTCTGTCCTTTCATCTGCAGACTGCTCCCTGGAGGACTCTGAGGCTCTTGGATAAGGAAATCAGCTCAGGTGGAAGCAGCCTGAGTGCCTGAGTCATTGCAGGGAAGGCGTCCCATCACACTCTCAATTAGAGTTTATGTGAATGAGAAATCAGCTCCTATTTGATTAAGCTAATGAGACTTTGGAGTTTGCATGGCAGTTACCACTCCCTACCCCAACTATTGGGCTTCCCAGGTGGTACTAGTGGTAAAGAACCCAACTGCCAGTGCATGAGATGTTCGATTCCTGGGTCAGGGAGATCCCCTAGAGGAGGGCATGACAACCTACTTCAGTACTCTTGCCTGGAGAATCCCATGAACAGAGGAGCCTGGCAGGCTGCAGTCCATAGGGTCACAAAGAGTAGGACATGACTGAAGTAACTTAGCATGCATGAATGTACATCCCAACTCTTAAAGTACAAACACATGACTTCATTTGAGTGCCTAAACAGCTCTTTCTGGAAGGTATAATTCTCCCTATTTTGCTATTTCATTGGTGACAAAACCATGGCTCAAAGAGTTCAGACAGTGACCCTAGTGCTCTGCTTTGGAAGGTGATGGAGTTTGAAAGCCGCCTCTACCTCCAAAGACCTTAATCTTTATTCAGTACTTGGAATCTTACAAGTAAGCCCCATAGGTAGTACAAGAATTTGAGGTTTGATGAGTTCATGGAGAGGAACAGATTTATAAACATTTACGAAGGAAATGTGCAGAGGCTGGTTATGACAGTAATGGTGAAAAGACAGGGCAGGCCAGTTTTACCCACTGGAGAAGCAGCCTGAATTCAGATGGTCCCCAAAGCTCAGATGTACAGAAGGAAGGGTGAAGAAGCCTCAGAAGCAGAAACCCTGCACCCCTGAGGAGTCAGTGGGATTGGGAGAGGGGTGGGCTGGGAGAGGGTGAGCAGAATAATTATAATGGCACAGCAGTAAATGAGCATACTTTTAAGTATCAGCCTGATTTACAGGTTCCACCCACTTAATTGCTTCTTTCATAAACTGTGCACATTCCATACATCATGGGAAAACATTAAAGAAAGAATCTTCAAGTAAAATATTAAAGGCGAATGGCCTCTTCAAGGGACAGCCACCCACTACTTCCCAGTGTGGCCAGGTGTGGGGTCTGAACGGGCAGAGACCTTACGTGGGAGTGACTTCTCTCCCCCACCTCTCTGAAGCTGGCCAAGCCTGTGCCTGAGTCTGAAGGAACAGGGAGGGGACTTGTGGCCCTCAGCTGCAGTCCTGGCTTCTGGCCTTGTTCCCATTTGCCAAGATTAATAAAGCCTCCAAAAGCAGGCAAAGCTTTGCACAGGAACTTCGCTTCAAGCCCAGCCCTGCAATTATGAGAAAGGACCTCATCATAAATCCCCCAAGGTGATCATGGCTTGGCATAGAGGAAACCTTGTTGGGCTGTTCAAAGACTTGAAAGATGCTGCCTAAAGAGGATTTTGGTTTACTTTAAAAAGCTGTAAAACTGTCCTTCACATCTTTGGGTCTGAATATCTGTGCATTGTCAACCATAAAAACAAGAAAAGTGGATCTTCTGCTTCACACTGGAGGATGTTATTAAACTGCTTTCTGTAATCGATCGATAACGTTTTTCCTGACCACCTACTGCATGCACCACTCTCTTAGGCAGTATGGAGAATGAGACATGGTTTCTACTTTTAAGGTGTTTTCAACTTGGGAGGGGGCTTCCCAAGTGGTGCTAGTGGTAAAGAACCAGCCTGTCAATGCATGAGACATAAGAGACACATGTTCGATCCCTGGGTTGGGAAGATCCCCTGGAGCAGGGCATGGCAACCCACTCCAGTATTCTTGCCTGGAGAGACCCATGGACAGAGGAGCCTGGCGGGCTACAGTCCGTAGGGTCTCACAGAGTCAGACATGACTGAGGCAACTTAGCATGCACATTCGCCAACTTGGGAGAAGAAGTAAAAAACACAAGTAGCATTCAGCAATCATTCATGCAATTATTGGAGACTTCGATGGACCACTCAGTGTGAGGCACAGGGTAGATATGCAGATGGAGAGAGGGGAAATATTTTAGTTCAGGCTTCTACAATCCATTATCATAGACCAGGTGGTTTATGCACAACATTATTTATTTTTTGCATTTTAAAGGCTGGAAGTCAGCATGGTCAGATCCTAGTAAGAGCATGTTTCTGAGATGCAGACTGTTTACTCCTCACTGTGTCCTCATATGGCAGAGAAGGCGCCAGACAACGCTTTGGGGTTTCTTCATAAGGGCACTGTGGGTCCTTGTTCATGAAGGGTCTTGTCCTTGTCCATAAGGGTCTTGTTCATGAAGGCCCCACTCTCAAGACCTAATCACCTTTAAAAGTCTGACCTCCTAACACTATCACATTGGGGGTTGGAATTTCAGCATATAAATTATTTTTTGGAGGGGACACAAACATTCAGTCCATTGCAGATAGCTGTGGGGACATATAACTACTCTTGTGATGGTAATGTTTAATAACCTGCTCACAGAGAAGGAAGAAGATCACTGGCTTGCAGTCTTTGCTGTGGTATAAATACTCCCCACACTTTGGCCACATGATACAAATAGCCAACTCGTTGGAAAAGACCCTGATGCTGGGAAAGATTGAAGGCAGAAGGAGAAGACGGTGACAGAGGATGAAATGGTTGGATGGCATCACTAATGCAATGGACATGAACTTGGACAAACTCCAGAAGTGGTGAGGGGCAGGGAAGCTTGCCAAAGCTGCGATCTGTGGCGTTGTGAAGAGTAGGATACAACTTAGCAACTGAACAATGAAAAACAAATACGTTCAACATGGATACAGCCAATGTCAAGCCAGCAAAGTGATGTCACTGAAAGGAGGGTTGGGAAGATATTACACAGTAGGATCTCTTTTGAGCACAACATAATGAAAAACTAGATTGCATGGTACATACAGTCAATATCTTGCAGTATGGAGGAGGAGGAGGAGGTCAGAGTAGACTTTCATTCAGGAAAGGGTTCTTTGGCCAACACGGATAGGACCCAGACATTCAGGATGACCAAGCTTGGCAGAGGACGAAGAAAGACTTTCTAGACCCGTTGTTGTTTATTCGCTCAGTTGTGTCTAACTCTTTGAGACCCATGGACTGCAGCATGTGAGGCTTCCCTACCCTTCACCATCTCCCAGAGTTTGCTCAAACTCATGTCCATTGAGTCAGTGATACCATCAAACCATCTCATCCTCTGTTGTCCCCTTCTCCTCCTGCCTTCAATCTTTCCTAGCATCAGGATCTTTTCCAATGAATCAGCTCTTCACATCAGGAGGCCAAAGTATTAGAGCTTCAGCATCAGTCCCTCCAATGAATATCCAGGGTTGATTTCCTTTAGGATTGACAGGTTTGATCTCCTTGCTGTCTACGGGACTCTCAAGAGTCTTCTTCAACACTACGGTTCGAAGGCATCATCAGTTCTTCAGTGCTCAGCCTTTTTTATTGTCCAGATCTCACATCCATACATAACTACTGGAAAAACCATAGCTTTGATTAGATGGACCATTGTAGGAAAAGTATCATCTCTCCTTTTTAATGTGCTGTCTAGGTTTGTCATTGCTTTTCTTCCAAGGAGCAAGAGTCTTTTAATTTCATGGCTGTAGTCACCATCCACAGTTATTTTGGAGCCTAAGAAAATAAAGTTAGTCACTGTTTCCATTGCTTCCCCATCTATTTGCCATGAAGGGATGGGACCAGATGCGATGATCTTAGTTTTCTGAATATTGAGTTTTAAGCCGGCTTTTTCACTCTCCGCTTTCACCTTCATCAAGAGGCTCATTAATTCCTCTTTGCTTTCTGCCATAAGGGTGGTGTCATCTGCATAACTAAGGTTATTGATATTTCTCCCTGCAATCTTGATTCCAATTTGTGCTTCTTCCAGCCAAGCATTTCACATGATGTACTATGCATATAAGTTAGATAAGCAAGGTGACAATATACAGCCTTGAGGTACTCCTTTCCCAATTTGGAACTAGTTCATTGTTCCATGCCCAGTTCTAACTGTTGCTTCTTGACCTGCATACAGATTTCTCAGGAGGCAGGTCAGGTGCTCTAGTATTCCTATCTCTTTAAGAATTTTCCACAGTTTGCTGTGATCACACAGTCAAAGGTTTTAGCATAGTCAATGAAGTAGAAGATTTTTTTTCTGGAATTCTCTAGCTTTTTCTATGATACAATGGGTGTTGGAAATTTGCTCTCTGATTCCTCTGCCTTTTCTAAATCCAACCTGAGCATCTGGAAGTTCTCAGTTTACATATTGTTGAAGCCTAGCTTGAAGGATTTTGAGCATTACTTTGCTAGTGTGTGAGATGAGTGCAATTGTGCAGTAGTTTGAGCATTCTTTGGCATTGCCTTTCTTTGGGATTGGAATGAAAACTGACCTTTTCCAGTCCTGTGGCCACTGCCAAGTTTACCAAATTTGCTAGCATATTGTGTGCAGCACTTTAACAGCATCATCTTTTAGGATTTGAAATAGCTCAGCTGGAATTCCATCATCTCAACTAGCTTTGTTCACTGTGATGCTTCCTAAGGCCCACTTGACTTCATACTCCAGGATGTCTGGCTCTAGGTGACTGAATATACCATCATGGTTATCTGGGTCATTAAGATCTTTTTTATATAGTTCTGTGTATTCTTCCACCCCTTCTTAATAGTTTCTGCTTCTGTTAACTCCATGCCATTTATCTCCTTTATTGTGTCTATCTTTGCATGAAATGTTCCCTTGGCATCTCTAATTTTCGTGAAGAGATGAGATGTCAACAAAAGCAAAGAAACAAAGACAAGAATGGATGAAGGGTTAATGTGTTACTGGAAACAGATTGAATTGGGAAGCCAGAACACCAAAAGGCCAGAGAGCAGGTTTCAAAATTATGGCCTAAATTCTGTGTGCCATCTTGGCTAAAGAAGAAGATTTGGTTACCTTGGAGGCCCACAGGGGTCCATTCTGGTTCAGGTAACCAAAGCCTGCCCTGGTACCATGGATGTGCTCCCCATGACACAATCAGTTCCAGGGTAAATGGCATGTCTAAAGCCATGTCTAATGATGGTGTGTCTAATGATAATTATAATAATAGCAAACACTTATGAGCATCTGTTTCATGTCAGAAATGTACAAACTGCCTCCCAGCTTATTTATTACTCAAAACCTAATGAGTGGGCTTCCCTAGTGGTCCAGTGGTTAAGAATCCACCTTGCAATGTCAGGGCCACCAGTTCGATCCCTGGTCCAGGAAGATCCCACATGCTGTGGAGCACCTAAGCCCATGTACCACAGCTCCTGAGCCTTGCACTTAGAGCCTGTGCTCTGCATCAGGAGACACTGCTGCAATGAGAATCCCTCACACCACAACTGGAGGGTAGCCCCCACCTCCTGGAACTAGAGAAAGCCTGCACAGCAGCGAAGACTCACCGCAGATTTAAATAAATAAATAAACAGCCTAAAGAAATGAGTGCTATTACTAAACCCATTTTACAGGTCAGGAATCCAAGGTAGCAAAAGCTTAGGTAATTGTCAGGACCCCCTTGCCTGGGATCACACAGCTCACAATGACAAAAATAAGATTTGACCCCAGGCAGCTTGGCTCTGAGCCTTCCCTCTTAACCACTCTTGTTTTTTCCTTTTATTT
>NW_011484304.1:1789514-1802158 GCF_000754665.1 Bison bison bison
TTTCTTTCTAAACTTCTAAAATTTTAAACATTTATTCAACAAGGAGCCCTCATACCAATTATCTATCTTTAGCAATCATTACTTCATGGTCAATCTCATTTACCCTAATCTTTCTCACTCAGTTATTTTGAAGCAAATCCCAGGCATATGTAATTTGACCCATAAATATTTTAGTATGTATCTCTAAAATATAAAGACTCATAAAACACACACATAATACCACTTTTGCAGGCAGAATTGACAATGATTTTTAATTACATTCAATAGCCAATCAGTAGTCACATTTCTCCAATTTTCTCATAAATACCGCATAAAAGTAAATATGTTTTTATTTAAATTTGGATCCATGCAACATTCATGCATTGTATTTGATTGCTCTTTACAACTATTTTAAGCTACATTTTTGTAATTCATTTGTAGAGGAAACCATATTATTTGTCCTACGTGTTTCCCACAATTTGGATTTTACTCTTTCTATCTCCATGGTGTTTTTGAAGATTTCCTCTGCTCCCTATATTTCTAGTATGTTGGTAGCTATTTCTAGAGGTCTGATCATATTAAATTTTTTCAGTAGGAATTTATATGCAGTAAAATCTAAATTAAACATAAAACTTGAGCTTCCTGACCGCCAAGGCAAAGAAATCTAAAGAAGCTACACAGTGCCTGTTACACAAAA
This sequence comes from Bison bison bison, assembly GCF_000754665.1. Classification (NCBI taxonomy): domain Eukaryota; kingdom Metazoa; phylum Chordata; class Mammalia; order Artiodactyla; family Bovidae; genus Bison; species Bison bison. The sequence continues at coordinate 1,790,191 of NW_011484304.1, forward strand.
ACAGGAAGCATAGCAAATCACTAGGAAAAGGGGTTTTCAGAGCTTTGATCTCAGTAAGCAACTTAGAATACAGAAATTTAAAGGGACATTAAAAGATAGAGTATATTTTTAAAGCCTTTTACTAAAATTTCAGAGACTCTTGCTATTTTTTTTTTTTTTTTACCTTCACTCATTTCCCTCACTGCTTACCCCTGCCTGTGGAAACCACCATTCTGTTCTCTGTACTTAAGAAGAGTCAATTAAAAAGCAAAATAAAACATCATCAAGGTTACTTCTTAAGAAATGTATTCTTCCAATGGGAGGCACCTAAAATCTGGTGTCTTTCTTTCTGGGATCTTAGCAGTCATTGCTAATTAGTACCTAAACCCATTATCTCGATGTTGCTTAGGTGCTAAGTCGTATCTGACTCTTTTGTGACCCTATGAACTATAGCCCACTAGGCCCTTCTGTCCATGGGATTGCCCAGGTAAGAATACTGGAGTGGGTTGCCATTTCCTTCTCCAATTATCTCATTAGGGACCACAAAACAGTGCTGTTCTAATTTTATCATTCATTTGTTCCAGAAGCTGTGATACTTCTATAAAGAGAAATTGCCATTTACTATTAATAATTAACTACTTGATTACCTTAATGAAAATTCATAGATGAAATGCAGGACCAATGCTTAATTATTTTCTTTATTATTTTTTCAAAATAATGTGCTTCCTATCAACCTCCAAAGAGGAACACTGAGACTTTGGTTGTTAGCTGTTTATGTGTTTGTGTGGTGGTTTTCATATCAATATGATCTCATGGATTTCAGCATTTATAATATATTCAATCTATTGTACTTATTACACATTTAATGCTCCAGTTATCCCATTTTGGCTACTGGGAATCTTCTGAGTTCTCTGACTTCTGAGTCCTTTTGACATAAACTCAGTAATCTTTTACATCTTTTTTCCTTTCTGGAATAAAAAAAAAAAATTGTCTAGGCATGCCTTGCTAAGGAAATAGACCTTATTTGCCCATAAGACTTGGAATAAGCCTTTTCTTCAGTGGAAATGATAGTTAGAGACCATACTCTCAGAGCTAAGGATGTCCTACACAGCTTTCATCAGAAGACAAACAGTGGTGTGAAAACATCAAGCTGAAGATGAGTCAGAAAAATTTCTATTTGGTCTTAGTTCCTGCCAGTTAAAGCAAAGAAGGAATGCCCAATAGATAAATTTTCAGGTTGACCAAATTTTCACAACTTGTCTTTCCTTCATTTTATCCTTTAGACTTCATGGAAAAGCAAGACAAACTAACAAAGATAAAATAAAATTTTCCTGGGAAACATTATCAATATCAAAAGTCAAATGTATGAAATTTTGTTTTGCTATCTCTTGCCCCCTACAAAGGAAGCAGAAACTGACCAACACTTTGATTGCATTAGTAGTGACCCTAGAGCTATATCTGTTAATATGGGATGTATGGAAAGGACTCTGAAAAAATATTCTCAATTTTCTCTAAGTTTTTTAAAAAATTCTCTAATATTCTCTATAAAGACTCATTCCCTAGAGTTTTGGAGTGTTGATCTTTCAATGAATACTGCTGGTACTAAAATGTTTTCCAAAGATACCTCTCAGCACAATTTCTAAAAAACAGTATGCCTACAAACTTTCAAAGACTCTGAATTGGTTGTATAATTGGTTGTATAATGTTGGTGTTTCTTAAACATATAGTCTAGGCAAATCTTCCTTACATAAATATCTTCCACTTCAGGAATGATAAGAGATGGTGGTGAACTGTCCACCAAAGTCCTTGTTTTCTGTTCTTCCTGGCAAACAGTGAACCTACATTTCTCAGTGTTCATTTAAAGTTACTGCTGCTGCTAAGTTGCTTCAGTCGTGTCCGACTTCAGTCATGTCTGAGCCACCAGGTTCCCCAGTCCCTGGGATTCTCCAGGCAAGAACACTGGAGTGGGTTGCCATTTCCTTCTCCAATGCATGAAAGTAAAAAGTGAAAGTGAAGTCGCTCAGTCGTGTCCGACTCTTATCGACTCCATGGACTGCAGCCTACAAGGCTCCTCCGTCCATGGGATTTCATTTAAAGTTCAGTTCACTTCAGTTCAGTCGTGTCTGACTCTTTGCGACCCCATGAATTACAGCACACCAGGCCTCCCTGTCCATCACCAACTCCCAGAGTTCACTCAAACTCACGTCCATCGAGTCGGTGATGCCATCCAGCCATCTCATCCTCTGTCATCCCCTTTTCCTCCTGCCCCCAGTCCCTCCCAGCATCAGAGTCTTTTCCAATGAGTCAACTCCTCGCATGAGGTGGCCAAAGTACTGGAGTTTCAGCTTTAGCATCATGCCTTCCAAAGAACACCCAGGACTGATCTCCTTCAGAATGGACTGGTTGGATCTCCTTGCAGTCCAAGGGACTCTCAAGAGTCTTCTCCAACACCACAGTTCAAAAGCATCAATTCTTTGTCAAATAATAAAATTCACATCAATGAACATGGCAGGATGTGATATGAGTCACTTCCAGGATTGGTCCATAAAACCTTCATCTGTGGGTTCCTCTATATTCTCTGCTTCTGCTTGGATGAAAGGGCAGCATTCTCACAACATCTTACATAATGGGTTGAAAATGAAAGAGGTTTCATCAGCCTGAATCCCTGCATATTTGTATGGAGGAGAACTGCCCCCTTAACCAGAATGCCTACCTAAGTCTACACAAGGGAAAACTATACTTCTACATTTGCACCATTATATATATAGACTGCGGAGAAGGCATGGCACCCCACTCCACTACTCTTGCCTGGAAAATCCCATGGACGGAGGAGCCTGGTAGGCCGCAATCCATGGGGTCGCGAAGAGTCGGACATGACTGAGCAACTTCCCTTTAACTTTTCACTTTCATGCACTCGAGAAGGAAATGGCAACCCACTCCAGTGTTCTTGCCTGGAGAGTCCCAGGGACGGGGGAGCCTGGTGGGCTGCCGTCTATGGGGTCGCACAGAGTCGGGCACAACTGAAGCGACTTAGCAATATATAGACTGGGTCTATTACTTATAGCAGTTAGCATCATCTAACAATACCAAGAGCCTCTATATCAAAAGGAGCAACTCTCTAAAGGCCAGATACTCTGGGCTCATGTGATTCCTGTTCCTACTGCCCACTCGTTCTTTAAAATCCTCCTAAAATTAAAGTCTAGTCATAACTAGATAGGTTTATCTTTTTTACTCGTAAGGTTAAACTGCTTGAGACAATGAAGTCAGGCTTAAGGAAGTATACCCTCCCCTACAGAGATGCACAGCCAGTATATGATTGCAGTTCAAAAAATAATACCTTACTTATAAAGCCAAAACCAAAAATGAACAAATAAAAACCAAAGCCTACGTACCTGGTTCACAGGCCAGCTCCAAATTTTACTAGATTCAGGTAAAAAAAATCTTTCTGTTGTGGTTTTCTCATGTGTAAAATGATACTAAAGTTTTGAGTTAATTCATAGAAAGTACTTAGATCAGTGCCTGGTACATCATACGCGTTCAATAGACGTTAGCTACCATTTTTGAAACTTCATCAACTATTAATAATTAATTTGTCTAAGAAGGATTACATGCCTCGTGATTTTGGCACTGGGGTTTCAGAGGAATGAGTATAGGTTAGAGGGGAGATTCAGCAGTCATCATTAGAGCAAGAGGTAGAGGAAGTCTTCAAGTAATATATTTTCATATACTTATCAGATGTAAATTCTGTTAGCCTCTAACAAGAGTCTCATTCACTCACTCATTCCCTCATTCATCAAATCATAGAATACACACAGTGCATAGACTTAGACCTCATGTCTGGGGCTGAGGGAGGGAAAGATGAATAAGCCTGTTTTTGCTTTTTTAATACTTTTTGATGTGGACCATTTTTAAAAAGTCTTTACTGAATTTGTTACAATACTGCTTCTGTTTTATGTTCTGATTTTTTTGCCATAAGCCATGTGGCATCTTAGCTCTAGGGATTGAACCCACACCCCTGACATTGGAAGGTGAAGTCTTAACCACTGGACCATCACATAAGTCCTCAAATAAGTTATTTTTAATGATTATGACTACAAAATAGCTTAGAAGAGTTAGGCATGCCTGGAAAAGGAGTCCTAAGAAACTTTAAAGGCAACATGAAACAAATTGAAATTCACATATCTACTGCTTAATCTCCTGTTAATTCAACAACAAACTAACTTCCCGATACCTTGACTCTAGAACTGGTTATCTCAGATATAGGCACCACATTCAGAGCCTATAAAAGAGCCAGGCGGGTACTTCAATGATTAAAATCAACTATCCTAAATAATGGGGCTGCATTTAGATACCCTTCACCATGCAGGATGAGGTTGGCTGCCATGCAGGAAGGTGGGCCCAGATGGCTAGTTCTTCTAATCTTTCAAGAGGAAAATTTGGTACAGTGGTTTCCATGAGTTTGGGGGGGGGGGGGGAAATCTAACAACTACTCTATAAACCCAGCATTGGATGTGAAAACTTATCATTTTTAAGCATTTACACATTCTTTTGGCAGTATTTTTTAACTGTGCACAACCAGCAAAACCCAGCTGTGAGCCAAACCTGGCACATGGGCCCTGGGCTTCAAACCTCTGGTTTGTGTACCAGAGAGGAGTTAAAGGGATTTTGGCAGTTGGAGAGTGAGAATCACTAGTGGCAAATCTTTCATTGAAAAGAAAACCAAACAAAACAACAATGGGGAGGAGCCCTGGGCTCTGGGAAAGAGGCCATCCTACACCCTCCTCATGCAAGAAGCAGCCAGCATGCCAGAGGAGCCCAGCTATACAAGAACACCGTTAATCACTGGCATGCGCAGTCAATCAGCAATTTTCTCAGAGGCAAGAACCCTTCAAAGCCATTTTACCAATATGAATATTGCTCACGTGATTACTGGGGAGAATACACAAAAAGACTGCAGTAAAACCCCAAAGAACTTTTGAAGGAAATAGTATTCCTTCTGAAGGAATCATTCTGAAGGATTCATTACAGAAGTCCAAACAAGGTCCCATACGTTTCCCTCCTCTTTATGATGGATTATGTCGAGCGCCTGTAATAAAATGAGAGCGGTGACTTGCTTGCTGAGGCAAAGGATAAGATCCAAGCAGCTGATAAATAACCAAGATATCTTTATGATTATATAGGTACATGCTTCCTAAACCGGCAGAAGTTTCCTTGCTGATATACATTTGCAATGATGTTTTAATTAACATTGGCTCGCTGTGATAAGAGATGACTAATTTGTCTGTCTTTGTGTTCTGTTCATTTCCCCACCCCCACGCCCATTTCGTCTTTAAGTAAACTTATGAATTTGGTCGCTGTGGATATAAGACTCTCTCGAACTTTACTGTTTAGAATCAAAAGTCCCTTGTGATTTCTAGGTTGACTGAAGGTTACATGGCAGTGATACAAGAACTTACCCAGAAATTATGTTTCCTTATAATTTAGGAGAATTACGTTTATTCTCAGAGCCTGTCCTAGGCTGTATACAATGTAAAATTTTATTTTATCTTTAAGATAATAAATTTTCCTATAAATCCCAGAACACATTAACTGTTTTAGACAAAGTTTTGGGGGTCTAAAAGGATGAAGAGGAAAAAAGGAACTTTATCATACACATACAATTGCCCTCTGGTTTAAATTACATCACAGTATATATATTAATTCCTTTTTAATTCATGTTTTGTCGTAAAGGACTTGGTCCATGGGAGATGATGCCAAAGCTTAGAATATACAGTTCAGGCTTTCCGAAGGATAAGGACAGGCTAAGTGAGTTGCGTCCTGAAATATTAGAGGATTAATACACTATTATAAAGGAAGAAACCATCCTTCCTTCTTAAGTATATCTTCCAAGAAGTCCTGGATGAATTCCATATGAGATGCTGTTATCATGAAAGGTTTAAGAACTTACACATAATGAAGTGTACACATTTACAGAGCGAGAAAGAAAGAAACAGCCCACTGCCATCTTAGCTAGCTAAGGAGAAACTTGATGTTGCCATGATCTTTCTTGAACCACCTTTAAGGTTTTCGTCTCTTTTCTTCCCTTCTCTTTCTGGTTAACCTTAAGTTTAAGCCCTAATAAAATACAAATTTATGGGGATCAAGCTTGTCACCAGCTTTTCATTACTGTCAGTTTCTCTTCAGTTTCATCTAACTCAGGTTGGGGCATTTAAAAATGTTTTATCACACTTGCTAGAGACTTTGTGTGCAGTCACCACCAAGCCCAATAATGACCTTTTTGAAATAAACCAAGACTCAAGACTAAGATCAAGGACCAAGATACAGACAGTCCTTTAGAGTAAGAATCTTTGCTGGGCCCCAGTGCCTCGTGTTTTAATCAGGAAAAGCGGGTGGCAGGTCACAAAGATTAGGTTTAACCTTTCTGATATACATCAGATCTCTTGCCCTTTCAACCTCCCAGCAGTGTGAGGAGGCATTCTTTCTGAAACCCATAAATTAGAGGCCAAGGTTTCTTTGCAAAGTGTAATGACAAGATGACAGAATCCCCACGAAGCCTAACTCTTTTCCCTAGACATGAGATTTTTATTTATTTTCTTTGGAACATTAAGCCATGATCGGTGGGTCAATGGGAGTCCTACACATATTTTTTTTTTTGATGATGAAAAAAAAAATGCTCTGGTCATGAGTGCATTCTGCTAAGATTTAAGACTCCCCAAATCCCAAATGACTCTTCCTCGTTTACATGCTTGTTTCAAAACCACTAAGTAACTTATTTAGGTTCTGAAAGTTATATACAATATAAATCCATCCAGGCTGATGTAAAAAAACCCAGGAGCTGTAAAGCTGGTTTCTATATTGTTTGGACATAATACTGTTCTCAAGCAAAATCATAAGGGAATAGGGCACTTAAAATAGGGTGTCACATTTCAAGGTAATAAATAGCAGATTGATTCTACCTCCCAATTGATCCTGCAGTTTACTTATACACAAGATGGAAAATAAAGTACCAAAGCCACTGTGATTTACTTTGTAGAAATGAGACACTTGGTATTAGCTTAAGTGAATGCAAAGGCTGGCTCTGACAATTTATTACAGGCTCAGTCCAAATGCAGTTGGGATCAAGTTGCACTATTGGCACACACATTTTGCCTTGCTTTTAGCATCTCTGCAGTTAAACACGTTTTAGGTCTCTTGATTTCTTAATATACATTTCGTTGTCCTTTTCAAACTAGCCTTGTCATCCAACAACAGATCAAAAGGAAATTCACTCCTTGCTTTGCTGAACATAGACTATGTTAAATAATGGGCCATCATTTTGTCCCTGTCTATGCAAGGGTGGTCTCTACTATTTAGAAATTGGGATGAGGTCTAGCTGTTTGTTTTTTCAGTTCCCTTCAATAATTTTCTTCCTTTCAACATGATGTCTTATAATGCAGTTGTCTTGTGTTATGGACTGGAAACATGTTTATTTCAAGGATATCTGGGGAATTTTCCAACATCTTTTGGAGCACCCCTAATCACTACTCTGGAATTATAAGAGTTAACCTTGGCCCCTGTCCAGTGGGTTCATCATTGAAGGGATGGATAGTATCACTCCATCCTAGACAAACAGTCCTGAATCATAATTATCATGAAACACAATTTTTTGAGCTTTCACAATATCATAAACTGTGATAAGTGCTTGTCAATTCTTATCAAATACAGTGTTGTCAGTTCTTACAACAGTCATATACATAATTTCTAATAGCACCCTTATTTTCAGAAAAAGAAAGGGAGGCTTAGAGAGGTCAAGCAACAGGTTAAGGAATTCAAACTGAGGCTTCTATGATTTCCAAGTCCATGATCTTGATCAGGTTGGTATAATTCCCTCAAGCAGGGCACATCAATATTGTCCCTATCCCTAGATTACTAAAGACTACAAATTCCTTGTGGAGCCACTGTTCCTAATTCTCTACTAATATGTTTGATTGAATCAAATTACTTACTTCAAACATCAAACTGGTATGAGGGCTCAAGATACTAGTATAAAATTTCTATTTTCCTGTACCGCCTCTTTTGTTTATTTGCTGCCATAATAGGATACTGAAATTTCATTTCTAATCAACAAATTTTTTTTAAACTTTGGGAGCTCTTTGGGGCTGCTAATAGACAACAAGTTCTGTTTCAGAACCTAAAAGTTTGCCTATATCACAACATAGGTTTGTCTTCCCCTAGGCATTAAAGAGTTAAGTTATAGAATGTAAGCATAGTGTACTTGAAATCTGACAGTAAAAACTATACATATTATCCAGGAAGTCTGAGAGTTGAATTTTTCTCCTTATTTGTTTGGCAAATGAGAATACATGAACATGCATCAAGGAGATACTAGCAGACAATTTAATCTCACACACAAATTATTTTATACTGTAGTGCAAGGGATACTTTCAGAAGACATAGAAAAATCATAGTCTAAAAGACTTCCTGCTTCCAGAAGTATGGCGGAATAGCTAATTCCCTGCATGCATGTGTGCAGGAATGTGCGTGCGTAAGCGTGCATGCGCGGACACATATCCCTATGCTGCTGCTGCTAAGTCACTTCAGTCGTGTCCGACTCTGTGTGACCCCATAGACGGCAGCCACCAGGCTCCCCCATCCCTGGGATTCTCCAGGCAAGAACACTGGAGTGGGTTGCCATTTCTTTCTCCAATGCAGGAAAATAAAAAGTGAAAGTGAAGTCGCTCAGTCGTGTCCGACTCTTCGCGACCCCATGGACTGCAGCCTACCAGGCTCCTCCGCCCATGGGATTTTCCAGGCAAGAGAATTACACACAAAAGGATGCTCACACTGAAATTTTAAAAAACTATGCTGTAATATATGAGGAGAAAACTCTCATATTTTTAACTGAATTACTGAGCTTCCTTCTTTTAAAAAGTAAAAGATTCCCAGAGAAAAAGAAACACAAAGGAAAGAGGGATCTAGAGAGGTAGGTAATACTGAATCTGGCTTTTTCCTCATAAATGGCTACGGAAGACACAAGGCATGAAAGAAAAAGGAACTTCAAAACACCTTATCCTTACTGGAAGGATAAAATAGAAGTGTTCTTTGTATACATGTGCTACATCTGGAAACATCAAGGAAACTGAACTGGGTTGCTCTACTTTGAGAACGGATAAAGAAGATTTTTAATCATGAAACTTGTCTCATTGTTGTCCAAAAGTCCCTCGGGGTAAGAACTTGTTTTAAATCGATCCCAATTTTATTGAGCCTCCAGACAACAGGCAGAAGCAAACAAAATATTCTCTGGAAGGGCAGAATTCTAAGAAATATGTGCTTACAGTGGAACACCACAGCAACAAGTGGAATTTGAGCTAGTTAAAATAAAAGCCATAGAATGACAGCAACAAAGCTTTGGTAATAAAATCATAAAATGCAGAACATAAACAAACCATGTGTAGTATAATTAGAAAAATGTAACAGGGAATTAAACTATAAGTTAGGAGCAAGAGACAATACAAATAATGAAGTAGATTTGGAAAAGTACCAAACGGAATTTCTAAAATTGAGAAAAGAATTAATATACAGTATTTGAATTGATATTTGGCAAAACTAATACAATTATGTAAAGTTTAAAAATAAAATAAAATTAAAAAAAAAACTCAATGGATGTTTTTCATTGAAAATTCTAAATAACCAAATATATTATGAATTAGATGCTCACTCTGAAGGAATTTTCCAGAATGCATCATGGGGAGTGAGGAAAATAAGAGAAAAAGGAAGAGGTTCGGAGGATAGAAGTAGAAGACACAACACATATTTAATCAAGTTTCCTGAAACTCAAGATAAGAAACTGAGGGAAAGGCAATATTGAAGGCTAAGAGTTTTCCAAAATTTATGGAGAACACAAATCTTCAATACAAAAGGCAAGTGTCCACTGAAAAACTAAACATTCAACTTTGACAATAACAAATCTAGAAATTGGAGGATGAGAATAATAAAAATAGCAGAAGATTTTAATGAGGGGAAAACAAATTTAAATTACATAATCTCAGTTTCTTTAATGATTAATTTTCTATTTCTTCTGAGTCAAATTATTAGTTATACTTTTCTAAGAATTTGTCTATATCTATTTTCAAATATCTTAGACTAAATCATGACTAATTTTATTATCTTTCTAATCTTGACAGCCCTGTGGTTATTCTCATTGTTATTTCTGATGTATTTATTGGCTCCTTTCCCGCTTTTATTCATAATAAGTCTTGTCAAAAGTTTGTTAATTTTATTAGTCCTTTAAGAAAACCAGTATTCAGTTTTATTGAGACTCTATAGTGTAAAGTTACTTTCCATCTCTTTAAAACCTGCTGTTACTTTTTTCATCCTTCTATCTTGGGGTTTGTTATTGTCAAACCAAGTTGAGTGCTTAGCTTATTCAATATCAGCCAACCTCTAATTTTCTTATACAACCACTTGTAAAATGTCTGCAACTTTTCATCTAAGGAAGCGTTATCTAATCTCACAAGTTTTTATATAGTATTTTTACTATTTAGGTCTAAATATATTTTAATTTCTATTGAGATTTCATCCTTGATTCATGATTATGCAGAGTATGGTTTCTAACATCCAATCATATGACATTTGTCTAGTTTCTTCTTATATAAAAAGTTTTATTGAGATATAAGTCTTATGTTGTACAATTTACCTGTTAAAGTATACAATGATTTTGATTATATCACAGAGTTTTGCAGCCATCACCAAATCAATTTTATGACATTTCCAATCTTCCGAAAGAAACCTCATACCTACTAGAAGCATTCCCTGTTTCCCTGCAACCCTCTATCCCAGCCCTAGGCAAACAAGAATCTACTATAGATTTGCCTGTTTTGGACATTTCATACAATATGCAGTCTTTTTATCTACAAAAAAATTACAAAAATTAAAAAGAGTCTTAAAAGTTTCCTGTTACAAAATATAGAGGTGAATAACCTTTCTAAACACCATTAGCAGCTAGAAAGTATAAAAAATATGATGATGGTAGCAACACAAAACATAAAACAAATAGGAGTAAACCAAACAGAATATCTGCCAGATCTTTAAGGAAAAAAATGGGAAACCATTTTGATAGGCATTCTTCAACTACATGGCAGGATAAAAACATTAATATCATAAAAATATAATTTATCCCAAGATTTCTCTATAGATCAGTACAATTCCATTCAAAAATGCCAATGGTAGTTGAATTTGACAGTTAGTTAAAGATGAATGCTCAAGATTGTGAAAAAAGAATGGCGGGGGGGGGGGGGGAACAGATTTCCCTACCAGGTATCAACTTCTTAAAAACTCTAGCAATTAAGATAGTGTGATATCAGAACAGGGGTAGGCAAGTTGATCAGTGGAGCAGAAGAGGAAATTCAGAAACAGACCCACATCTAAATGAAAAGTTTTATGAGAAAAGTGAACTCCAAATTAGTGAGGTTCAGTTTCAGTTTAGTCGCTCAGTTGTGTCCGACTCTTTGTGACCCCATGAATCGCAGTACGCCAGGCCTCCCTGTCTATCACCAACTCCTGGAGTTCACCCAGACTCAGGTCCATCGAGTTAGGGATGCCATCCAGCCATCTCATCCTCTGTCGTCCCCTTCTCTTCCTGCCCCCAATCCCTCCCAGCAGCAGAGTCTTTTCCAATGAGTCAACTCTTCACTTGAGGTGGCCAAAGTACTGGAGTTTCAGCTTTAGCCTCATTCCTTCCAAAGAAATCCCAGGGGTGATCTCCTTCAGAATGGACTGGATCTCCTTGGATCTCCTTGCAGTCCAAGGGACTCTCAAGAGTCTTCTCCAACACCACACTTCAAAAGCATCAATTCTTTGGTGCTCAGCCTTCTTCATAGTCCAACTCTCACATCCATACATGACCACAGGAAAAACCATAGCCTTGACTAGATGAACCTTTGTTGGCAAAGTAATGTCTCTGCTTTTCAATATGCTATCTAGGTTGGTTATAACTTTCCTTCCAAGGAGT
>NW_011484304.1:1802532-1813919 GCF_000754665.1 Bison bison bison
TGATTCCAGCTTGTGTTTCTTCCAGTCCAGCGTTTCTCATGATGTACTCTGCATAGAAGTTAAATAAGCAGGGTGACAATACACAACCTTGACGTACTCCTTTCCCTATTTGGAACCAGTCTGTTGTTCCATGTCCAGTTCTAACTGTTAGTGAAGTTATGCACTTGTAAAAATATGAAATTGGGCCTCTCCTGTACTCCCTACATAAAAATCAACTCCAGGTATGTTAAGGCCTTAGGTGAAAGGCACCATCAAAAAAAATTTAGATAAGAATTTACCCTTTGTAATAGGGTAAGATTTTCTAAAAAAATCTTAGAGTAAAGCAAAACTTACAAAGGAAAAGATGAATACATTCTGCTTATCAAATGACTCTCTAAAGAGAGCTCTTAAACTGGAAGATACTCTCACTACATATAACCAGTAAAAATGGGGCACCCAAAATGTTTAATAAACTCTTAGAAACCAATGAGAAAAAAGACAAGAAACCCTAATGAAAAATAGGCAGAATTCTAGACAAAACTTTTCAAAACAGGAATCATGAATTGCCAATACTTATGGTCATTAGAAACCAAGAAATTTCAAAGCCAAGTGATATTATTTTATACCTAATGGATTGACAAAAATTTTAAATGTCTGATTGTATTAAATGTGTTGATTATATTACATTACATACTTCTGATGGACATGTAAATTAGTTCAACCACTTTAGAAAATGGTTTTGCATTTATTATTATGTTAAAAAGCAAGTACCTAAAAATGAAATTTTTCTCCTAGAAGCACAATCTAGAAAACCACTCACAGTAGATATCAACAAGGTGATTGATAACAGCAAAGTTTATCTTAGCAAAAGCAAAGTAAAACAAGAATCTGAAGAAACATCAATATCTATAGATAGGAGAATGGAGATGGGAGAATGGACTATGACCACAACAAAAGTCAAAATTATATTTTCAATAGCTGCATGTCAACATTGACAAAGTTCAAGATAATGCTGAGGGAACAGAGCAACAGATAAATATCTAATGTAGGAATCCCTTTGCTTAAAAACATACAAGACTCAACAGGTTAGAGATAAGTATGAAAATCAGAGAATGGTAAAATAACAAGTACATTATGAGAGTGTCAAATGTACTTCCGACCTACTTTTCAAGTTGGTTGAGGAATACATGGATGTATTACATATTTTATTCTTTTTCCTTAATCTAGAGGGCTTCCCTGATAGCTCAGTTGGTAAAGAATCCCACTGCAATGCAGGAGGCCCTGGTTCAATTCCTGTGTGGGAAGATCCGCTGGAGAAGGGATAGGCTACCCACTCCAGCTGGTAAAGAGTCCGCCTGCAGTGTGGGAGACCATTGCAGTCAAATGTACTTCACCATTTGACCAACTGAGCACACCAGTTGATCATTTTGACCAACTGATCACACCAGTCACATGTACTCCTGATCTACTTTTCAAGTTGGGTTGAGGAATACATGGATGTATTATATGTTTTATTGTTCTTCCTTAATCTAAAAAATTTCAGTGTAACCGTTTTGAATTTTTTAATATAAACCATTTTTAAATGTTAAAAAGACATAGTTAGAAATAAAAGAGAACCTCAAAGATAATCATGTAGAGTGATTCTCAAATCATGTGATAACAGTCGAAATGATAATGATGATGATGATGACAGTAATACTGGCTTACCCTAATGCACACTGTAGAAGAAGTTAATTATTTCTGATATTGATATACCAAGGTTGTTGAATGGCTTACCTTCAAAAACTGTCAGCTAAAGCAGAATCGAATTTCTTTCTACTATTACATCACATTCACAGACTGACTTTAACATCGGCTCTGTTTTTCAGGGAGGGAGGGCTCACAGAGGTAGCCACAGTAGGAATCACCCACAATACCGAGCCAATTTCGGCATACCTTGCTTGATCTGCTATTTCTGGTAAAACCTGAATAACTGAGGTGTTTCTATGCACAATTAGATTTCTTTTCCTGGAATTCTTTTTGGACTTTTTTTCAGAATCTGGTTGTATCCATGGAAGTATGTGTGTGTGCTAAGTTGCTCTGTGTCCGACAAGCCTGCTCAGTCCAACTCTGCGCAGCCTATGGACTGTAGCCCACCAGGCTCCTCTGCCCATTGGATTTTCCAAGAATACTGGAGTGGGTTGCCATGTCCTTCTCCAGGGGATCTTCCCGACCCTGGGATTGAACCCTAGTCTTTATCCCTTCTGCATAGGAATGTGCTTTCTTAACCACTGGCGCCACCGTGGGAAGCTCATCTTAGTCACCATGACACAACTTTCATTTAGAAAGTGGTTAACATTTATTGAATGCTTTGTGTTAGGCAGTCACACGTTATCTCATTTAATTCTTAAGATAACCTAATAAGGTGGGGACTATTATTCATGTTATTAAGTTAATGAAGAAACACATGACTTAAAAGGTTAATAGACTTACCAAAGGTTTCAGTGCCCATAAGTGATTGGTCTGGGTCTGAACCAGGTCTGGCTGATCCTAGACTCTGAGGGGCTGGCCCTCAACCTAGTCTTTTTTTTTCCCTCAAGAATTGAAAAGCTCTGATCAAAGACAACCTCATTTTCTTAGAGGCAAGAAAATCAAGGCCTCTCAACAGAGGTAATGATGCAATATGGGTCAATTTATGACAACAAAATAGATAATATGCATGACATTATGTTAAAAACTGGGAAAAATGATTTCAGTTGATTTCTACCTGTTTCCATATCTGTAAAAGAGGGGGGAACCATCAGTGATTCTTAAGTTTTTTTTAGGCCATAGAATCTCTCCCCAGAAAAGAGTACCTGAGAACACATTCATGTAGTGTTTGCATATGATGCCAAGGGTTCCCTGGCCCCTTGAATCTCATTCCCAAGTCTTGTCAAGATGAGTAGATTTCAGGTCAAGAATCTCTGGACCCCAAAGATCTGTGAAGTCCCTTCCAGCTGAATCATTCAGCTTTTCTAAAATATCTCTTTAAATAGTTACAAAGGGAGCCTTCCTAGCCAGCCACAGAGAAGAGAAGGCGCCTTTCCTCTGCAATCCTCTACTATCTGCAAACTGAGAAGCTCAGTGGGGCCTCACCAATATTTTAGTGTCTGCCAAGGAGGGCTTTGTGTCAGGCTTATTGGCAGTAAACCAGGAAATGAGGACGGGGGCATTAATAGCCTTTGTAAACAGCACCTTCAAGGTCTTCAATCACCAATTTGAGGGTGTTCACCACCAGGGTGGAAAAAATAAAAAGGAGGAGGAAAAAGCCAAACAGGAAATGCAATGAAAGGAGATGAAAGCAGATCAATAAAGAGAGAAACATTTGGTTTGAAGTCTTTCCTTTAAAATAATGGGAAACCACCCCCCGCCCCCGGCCACTCCCTCCAGAAAGTAATTTGGGGCATTACCGCAGGTCTGGCCCTTAGGTGTAATTGCCCCAGATTCCAGCCACACAGAGGTTTAGAGTTCCAGGGCTTGTGCAAGGAATTCAGTTTGGGGACATAGATTTATAAACACCTTTTAAATAGATGGTGTTTTTTTTAAAGGATTTATTTAACGTTAGAAGACAATACTGTGGGTTTTATTTTATTTTTCTTCTTCCCAAATTAAGAGAAGGCAAAAGGAGCTATTCTCAGGATGCGTAGAGTAATGCAGTGGGGGAGGATAGTGCGATGCCACAGCATGGAACTGCATCTTGAGCTGAATTTCTTGGAGTGAACAAGCAATAGGATTTTCCCTTAGAGCCTTGAGGCTTTCCTGATAGCTCTGATGGTAAAGAAGCCATCTGCAATGCCAGAGACATAGGAGACACAGGTTCAATCCCTGGGTCGGGAAAATTCCCTGAAGAAGGAAATGGCAACCCACTCCAGTACTCCTGCCTGGAGAACTCCATGGACAGAGGAAGCTGGTAGACTATAGTCCATGGGGTCGCAAAGAGTGAGACATGACGGAAAAACTAACACTTAGAGCCTTGCGAGTGAGATACTGGTCCCCATGGTCCCCTAGGTCATTCAGAATCCAACAGCCTCTGCCTTTGGAAACAGGAAGCACTGTCCTTAGAGATGAAGGACTCAAAAAGCCAAGAATTGTGGAGGCTTGAAGGAAAACTGGTCCTCTCAGCAGGCCAGGAGTGAGAAAGAAATGGGAACACATTGCATTTCAAGTCTTTAATTTATTTTTTAGGCATTCATTTTGTTTCTAAGACCTTGAACAGAATGCCAATCTCATGATCACACTTTTTTTCCTTTCTGTTTTGCAGAGATGAGACTGGAGAATTGAAGGGATTCTAGAAGGAAGGTGAGCAGATTGGAGGTTTAGGAGAAGATAAGGAGACTGAAACATGATTCAATTACATGATGGAAGGGGCCATTATTTTGTGGCATGAAAAGATGGACATTTCCAATCCCATCCCTAAATGGCTTTTGAACTCCCACCATCTAGAGAGCTCATCGTATTTCTGTGACTGGGTGAGTCTCCAGCAAGAGAGTGGTTTTTGATGAAAATCCCCAATACCTTTCCAAATCCTATTTTGCAAACTGAATGGGGCAAAAATCATCCTTTCCATTCATTTTATAATGCCAGCTATGTTTAAAAATAAGCACCTGTCTTTTCTTACTACTGTCATTCAGTAAAAGGAAGACCATCCATTATTTTAAGATTCATTAACTCATTAAATAATATTTTTAAAACATTTGCTTTCATTTGGCCTTTCTATGAAGCACTCAACAAATGGACAGCACAGAATAATTTTTTTCCTCGAACCTCTATTCTTTCCCTTTCTTTTAGGCTTCAGACTTCTAGCACACAGAGAGGCAGAGGGATGGTGGAAGTCTGAACTGCAAAGATCTTTATTTTTATTCTCTGGCTTTCTTTTGTTGTTGTTCAGGGGCCATTTTACGATGGATGCTTTATGATCCCTAAATTACTCATCTCTTCCTTGCAAATCCCAGTGATTTACAGATCTTAATTTTATAGATATTCCCTGCAAGACCCCCTGTCTCCTGGAACCTCATACTTTCTTCACATTCTTTTCCTGGAGTCCCAGTTTCTGTGGTCACCAGGTCACAGAGCACCAACTGTCACCATAAACCATAAAGTTTGTTCCTTCTTTCTGGGGTCTGCTTGGGGGAAACCCACTTCTCTGTGAGCTGTGTGTCACCCTGAGTACCTCTCGGACAGTCACTTTAGGAAGCACCCATGACAAACCCACTGAGTATTGTAGGTTCTCATTCTCGATGGCACACTGGGCTTAGCTGGAGAATTCTGAAAAACAAATTCTATTTATTTATCCAAATTGCAAAATAGGATTTGGAAAGGCATTGGGGATTTTCATTAAATCCACTCTCTTGCTGGAGACTCTCCTAGTTGCAGAGATAAGGTGAGTTCCCTAGATGGTGGGAGTTCGAAGTCCCTACCCAGAGATTCTGACATCAATTGCCTGGCATCACTGGCATCAGATTGTTTAAAACTTCCTTAGTGGGTTCTAATTTGCAACCAAGTGTAAGAACTACTGCTTTTTAGGGTCTGTCCATTCCTTGTGGGTTTTTTCCACACATATTGGGCTTCCCTGATGGCTCAGACAGTAAAGAATCTGCCTGCAAGGCAGGAGACCCAGGTTCAATCCCTAAATCAGGAAGATCTTCTGAAGAAGGCAATAGCCCCCCAATCCAGTATTCTTGCCTGGAGAATTCCATGAACAAATGAGCCTGGAGAACTACAGTCCATGGGGTCGCAAAGTTGGACACGACTGAGTGACTAACATTGACAATTAGAATTCATGATCTATCCAGACATGTAAAAACTTCAGTGTATTTTCTTTTTGAGGCTTCTGAGATTGGGGGTGTTAATATCCATCAAAGACTTCCCCTCTCTCCCATTCCCCAAACCCAGGGAAGCTGGGTGGGGGGATTAATTATGAAAATAGTGTAGGTGCTGAGATGGAAACGGCGACCTTACCCTGAAGATCCAGCTCTTTTAACAGAATGTACTGTCTTCTCAGATTCCCTGAAGCCTGGATCAAAACCCAACTCCTCAAACACTGTGATGAGATTTTGAATCAACAGAAGACTCCCTTCCCACCATGGTTTGATGCCTCAGCTCTGATATCTAGTGGCGCCATTGTAAGAAGTCCCAGTCTTTGTCAGCCTGCAATTAAATCAGTGCCGAGGAGTCTTCGCATTTAGGACCTAAGCTCTACGGTGTTTTGAGAAATGACTGTTCAAGCTTGATAGGAGTGGGAGAATTCTGAGGTTTAATTGCAGGAAATTTCACAGGAAAGGCATTCAGTGAATTCATCAGGCCCTGCCTTCCTGAAAGTCTCTTCTTAATGCCAGGTGCAAAGTGGCTTTAACACTCAGAGGCTAAGTATCTCTTACACCATAAAACACCATTCTGGGTAAACATGAAGAGGTTTACTAGAGAGAGTGTAAACTTCCCAGAAAAGATTAGATAATAGTCCTCGGCAGGTACAGTGCAGACATGTATGGCCATGGATGGAACTCTCTGAGCATGTCTTGATTTAAACAGCAATCCTGGAGTCCCCTCCTTGAATCAGGAAGATATGGAAAAAGCAAGGGGATTGGATCAAAATGTAGGAGTTCATTTGATCCTAGGATACGCTGCAGATCCTAAGACCCATTTAAACCCTGACAAATCTAAAAGCATGATGGCAGATGAATTTGCAAGTGGAGAGTGCAACTGATACATTTAATAACCATGGAAGAAAATGGTCTCTGTAGGACACTCTTAGGACTTGCAAGTTCTCGGATTCTTGAAGGTTGTAGAATGTGGGAGAAATGGTATTGCTCACTTGCAAATGGTTTGGCCCAACACCAAAAAATTACTCACTGAAACTCTGGCAGGTTAAAACGGTGCTTTTGCTTTGCCTGAGTTTCCATGACCTTTAAGTAAACTTCCTCCAGGACAAATAATGTTACCCTTATCCAATTCCCCACCTCTTTGCCACATATAGAATCTCAACCAGAATCTCTGTATAGATGAGAATGGCATCCGTTATTACAATGAGGGTTTAATCTAATAAAATAGTCCTTCAAATTTGTTGCACTTGGCTTTGATTAGTTCCTTCCAATTTCCTTTGAAATTTCAGGTGGGATAAGTAGCAAGAGTGATTTTTATCCATGTGAAAGATATAGTTAAGAGTCAGAAGAGGAAAGCAGAGAACGCAAAGATATACAAGAGTCTTCCCTTCCTGGATTCACAGGAAAACACCTGCTCCAACCTAGAAATGGCTGCAGTATGAATTCTTTTATGAACCATGGTGTAAACTGAAGCCCCTTCATGGATTACAGCCTTGTTGTGGTGAAGACACTTGTACGTGGGTCAAGAAGCAACATTTAGAACTAGACATGGAACAACGGACTGATTCAAAAATGGGAAAGGAGTGCAAGGCTGTATATTGCCACCCTGCATATTTAACTTATATGCAGAGTGCATCATGTGAAATGCCAGGTTGGATAAATCACAAGCTGGAACCAAGACTGCCAGGAGAAATATCAACAACCTCAGATACACAGATGATATCACTATAATGGCAGAAAGTGAAGAGGAACTAAAGAGCCTCTTGATGAAGGTTAAAGAGGAGAGTGAAAAAGCTGGCTTGAAAGTCAACTTCAAAAAACTAAGATCATAGCTTCTGGTGCCATCATTTCATTGCAATTAGAAGGGAAAAAGTGGAAACAGTGACAGATTTTATTTTCTTGGGCTCCAAAATCATGTGGACGATGACTGCAGCTATGAAATTAAAAGATGCTTGCTCCTTGGAAGAAAAGCTATGACAAACCTAGACAGCATATTAAAAAAACAGAGATAATACTTTGCCTACAATGGTCCCTATAGTCAAAGCTATTGCTTTTCCAGTAGTCATGTATGGATCTGAGAGTTGGATCATAAAGAAAACTAAGCACCAAAGAACTGATGCTTTTGAATTGTGGTGCTGGAGAAGACTCTTGAGAGTCCCTTGGACAGCAAGGAGATCCAACCAGTCAACCCTAAAGGAAACCAACCCTGACTATTCATTGGAAAGACTGTTGCTGAAGCTGAAGCTCCGATACTTTGGCCACCTGATGCAGAGAGCCAATTCTTTGGAAACGACCCCTGATACTGGGAAAGGCTGAAGGCAAAGGGAGAAGGGGGCAGCAGAGTATGAGTTGGTTAGATATCATCACTGACTCAATGGATATGAATTTGAGCAGACTCCAGGAGATAGTAGAGGACAGAGGACTCTGGTGTGCTACAGTCCATGGGTTAGCAAAGAGTTGGATACGATTTAGCAACTTTACAATAACACAAACTGAAGGCGAGTGGGGCTAAAACTAATGTACAGCAACACTTTGAGGAAGCTGAAGGCCTTTTTGACACTGAGAAATCAAGGTTCTACAAGATAATGATTTATCCATCTGAGAATTCTGATTAGAATTCTTAATCCTATAGTCTTTTTGTTTCTTCTTTTAAATTAAAAAAAAGAAAAGAAAGAGGTAATACTTGTGTAGGGAGCATTCTAAGTGAAATAAAAGGACATATGATTACAAGTAGGCTGCTTTCCATGAGTATTCTCCAGACACCTTCTGAAGGAAGGTGCACCTTCATTTTGCAATTCAACCGTTAGAAGTGGGGTTGGCAGCAAAGACCGTGTTGGCTGCATGATGTTATTCTGACAGCTGATGACACAGACAGTTCATGGGCTCATCTCACAGCCTAAAAACAGGAGGACCAATATTTACTGAGTGCTATGGGTCTGATATCTGTTATCACAATGAACTCCATCAACACCATGTCTGTTGCTGCTGCTGCTGCTAAGTCGCTTCAGTCGTGTCCGACTCTGTGCGACCCCAGAGACGGCAGCCCACCAGGCTCCCCAATCCCTGGGATTCTCCAGGCAAGAACACTGGAGTGGGTTGCCATTTCCTTCTCCAAACACCATGTCAGGACCAACTAATTTGTGCAGCTCAGTACACAGTAAAAAGATGGAACCCCTCATGTCAAAATTTAGAATTTTAAGATGGCACTAGCAGAGCACCAAACTAAGTATGAGGCCCTTCCTAATTACACAGGCCACACCTCCATGGAGGGGGCCTGTACCACTTACTAGGGGAGCATTGTTATCCCCAGTGAACAAATGAGAGAAGGAGGCCCACCGAAGCAGTATGATTTGACAAAGGTTGGATCAGTGAGGGTCACAAACCATATTCAAGCCAGGTGTACTGGACCAAAGACTGCAGTCTGTCTGCAACCTTGAGTGGGTTAGCCCCTGAACCTCAAGGACATCTTCCTGGGCCAGTGGGTCAAATTACTATGCAGTAATGTTCATACGCTTCACTTAGAAAGGAGTCTGCCTGCCTGGGAAATGTTTAGGGTGATCAACACATTATGATAATTCAAACCGAATTACAATTCTTGTCTTGGATTGTAAAATGCCATTCAGGGTGCAAGTTCGTAGATGAATCAAATTTATTTATAGTAAGTATGCCTAGTCAAAACAGGAGAACTACTTAACATTATAATTAAAACCGATACATATCTAGTTGAAAAACTATCCAGAACCCAAAACACCTCCACAGGAGATGTCTACATACTTTGGCACAAAATCTCCCTGCCCCTTCCAAAACATTTAATTTTTTATTCTGAATGGGAGATAGTAACTTTTCTCACAATATCATATCAAACAAAAGCGTAGCATTATGCATTCAATAAACCTCAGTACCAGGCAACCCAGGGATCAGTTGCACTTGTGTTGTAAGCTGAGACTCAAGGAAACATTTATTTATTTAAAATATTTTTCCCCATAAGTTAGACAGCAATATTTCATTTCACTGTGTTTTAAGACAGCCCTGTAGACAGAAATCCTGCAGACCAAGGCTATGATCATGCTTACATTTGTAGACAGATTTAATTATTTTTTTTCTTTGATGTCAGATATTCACTGAGAATTTTCCATATGAACCTAGTTCATTTGAAAGTACGCTGTATATTGACTATGGAAAACCATACACCCCTTTTTAAATTATACTCATTATTTTCTCTATACATTTCACCACAAGCATGGCAACTTTCTGATAGTATATGCAGGAGTGGGGTTAGGGTTAGGGTTAGGGTTAGAAATAGGGTTAGTTAGTAGCAGACAAGCCTTGTGAGTTGTTTCAAGGAGACAAGTAGAGAAGATGCAGGAAGATGGACAATGATGCCATTAGACAGGTAGAACTTAATGTCATCTCAGAGAAACTTCAGAGGTGAAGTTTTTACAGTGTCACTGCTGATTACTTATGTTGATATTTTAGTATCAAAAATTCTTTAGGACCAACCTAAATCTTTCAGTGTTTTTATCTGACTCTTTTAATTTTGTAAATAAGTGACATCTCCCTTACTGCTATTATCAGTGAGCATGAACTAGACCAGTGTTCTTCAGGGTATGGACTCTCCAACCCAGCAGCATCAATGTTACCTGGGCACCCACTGAACCAGAAGTTCTGGAGTTGGGACCCGGTCATCTGTGTTTAACAAAGTCTCCAGTTGATATGGGTCTCTCTGATATGGGCTAAGGTTTGGGAACCACTGAGCTAGAAGTCGGAGAAGGCAGTGGCAACCCACTCCAGTACTCTTGCCTGGAAGAGCTAGAAGTTGAGAACATGTCACAACGAGAGATTCTGCATGGTCCCAAAGTGAGAGACTTTGTCTTGGAAAATGAGTAACAATGCAGATTTGCACACATTCTGTAGGTTTTCCCTGTACCCTAAAAGCAGGGATATCCTGAAAGTAGATGTGACCTCTTTTTTTTTGATGCAAGCAGTGACTATTTTTTCAGATTTTTAATTTTTTGTAATTTTTTTTAACTGGAGGATAACTGCTTTACAATATTATGTTAGTTTCTGCCATACATCAACATGAATTAACCATAGGTATACTTATGTCCCTTCCCTCTTGAACCTCCTTCCCACCCACCCCATCCCACCCCCCCTACGGTTGTCACAGGGCACCGGTTTGAGCTCCCTGCATCAAACAGCAAATTCCCACTGGCCATCCATTTTACACATGGTAATATATGTAATGGATGTAACATATCGTGTATGTTTCAATGTTGCTCTTTCACTTCATCCCTCCCTCTCCTTCCCCTGCTGTGTCCGTGAGTCTGTCTTCTATGTCTGCGTCTCCGCTGCGGCTCTACAGATAGGTCATCAGTACCACTTCCTAAATCAAAGGTCTTGTGTTCTAGGACGGGTTGTGGTTGTCATGTCCGATTCTTTTGCGACCCCATGAACACTGTAGCCTGCCAGGTTCTTCTGTCCATGGGATCTCCCAGGTAAGAATACTGGAGTGGGTTGCCCTTTCCTTTCTCCAGGGGATGATCCTCCCGACCCAGGAATCAAACCTGCATC
>NW_011484304.1:1814019-1816809 GCF_000754665.1 Bison bison bison
GCATCTCCTGCACTGGTAGGTGGATTCTTTACCACTGAGCCACCAGGAAAGCCCTCAAGGATAGGCACACACCAAAAATCTTAGGTTTACACCCTCACTGCATCAGCATAGCCCGAAGAACATCTGAAAATAGCCCAACATCCTTGACACCCATAATATTCACATTTAATTGGTCTGGGGTGATACCACATCCCTTTAAAGTTTTTCAAGATGATCCTATGTGCATTTAGGATTGAGGGCAATCACTATAAATGTATGGTATTCCTGTTACTACTATTAGTAAGTGTTTATTTGTGTTTTAAAGTAAATATCTGAGATTTAAGTCATCCCTTTACTATAAAGGAGATCTGAGTTTAATCCTATTTGAACATCCAAGGGAAAGTTCCTTTCCCCACTGTGGGCCTCAGTTTTCCCATCTGTCCACTGAGGATCCTGCTGATGATGCTCTCTGGTTCTATATCCTATACCTGTCTCCCCAGAGTATTCACAAATGGCAGCCACAATGGGAAGAGGTGCTGGCCTCCCTGTGGAAGGAGAACCAAGGAGGAGAGATGGCTTAGTCCTTACCTGTCACTGGCTCCAGCTGAGTCCACATGACAGCAGACATGTGGATGAATAGGGAGCAATTTAAACATCACCAGGCCCCCTCCTTCACCTGGATGTTTGGCAACAAGAATGCTCTAATATTGATTAATTGCTTGCTGAGACCCAGATTGTCTCCAAGATTCCAGTAAAGCAGTTTGGGGGCTCTCAACCATTAGCATCTCCACTCTGGTCTCTGATCTTTAAGATGACCCCTTGCCCAAACACACCCTACAATCCACTCACTCAAGAACTTGCTGTGAAGCACCCCTCGCTCCCAGGGAGGAACCACACCTTGTGTTTTGCCCAAGCCTCTATTAGGCTGAGTTCAATTCCTTGCTTGTAGCGCATGTTCAATATATTGTTAATGAGTCAGCAATCAAATGCATGGTAAGTTGTATTTTCAAGAAAAGAGTGGATGAAAATAGCTGATAAAGTTGATGATGATAGAGAAAACTAACATTTGCTGAGGACTCTCCGTGACAATCAGTGTGATGTAAATTTACACACCTCATTCACTCATCACGCCTATGAGGTTAGCACTATACATAGCCACATTGTATACAAGGTAGGAGATTGGTGCTCAAGAGATTCTTGAACTTGCCCAAGTTCACCAAATAGTGGTATCAGTGGGGATTCTGAACCATCCTTTATCTGACTTGAGACATTCACCGATCTGCAGCATGCTTGCATGCGTGTGTCCTCAGTAATGTCCAACTCTTTGCAACCTTATGGACTGTTGCCTGCCAGGCTCCTCTATCCATGGGATTTTTCCAGGCAAGAATACTGGAGTGGGTTGCCATTTCCTTCTCCAGGGGATCTTCCTGACCCAGGGATAGAACTTGCATCTCCTATGTTCCTACATTGTTAGGTAAATTCTTTACTCTGAGCCATCAGGGACCAGGGAAGTTCAATGATTAAACCCTCTTTAATGGCTTTCAAGAACCTTTCACTTCTTTTGGTACCTTCCAAATGACATTTTAGTAGAATTATATGTCTATAAATAGTTGGGCTTAGGCTCTGTGCCAACCCTCCTTTAAATCCTTTAAAGTAAAAAAGATAGATGACATGCTTCTACCATC
This sequence comes from Bison bison bison, assembly GCF_000754665.1. Lineage (NCBI taxonomy): Eukaryota > Metazoa > Chordata > Mammalia > Artiodactyla > Bovidae > Bison > Bison bison. The sequence continues at coordinate 1,815,684 of NW_011484304.1, forward strand.
AACAATATCATAATCTTATGGGGGGAGACAGACATGTCAGTCATCAGTACACAATGTATTTACAGTCAGAAGTATTGCAAGGAGGAAGAAGCCTTTAATTTACCTACATTGTGGTCTTCACAAAAAGCTGGTGAGGTAAGGTAACCAATCTTAGATATCCTGTCTTGCAGGGGAGCATGAACATTATGCAAAGAAAGCTAAGAATGTATACATACACAGGCATGTACAAACATTAACACATTTATTATATTTACATATATGATATTGTATATGTAGGCACATTTGCAATGTCTCCTAAACTTTCCTGATTGTAAAAGCCTGTTAGATATCCCAAAATGCATTTATATTTTATCAAGAATCCTAGGAGATTCTTTCAGCTCTAGCAGGATTGGGGAACACACATGTATGTATCAGAATCTTCATCTCTCATTTTAAATGTGCTTTATAATTTTCAGGATGTAATTTTTAATTACAATAGAATCCCTTTACTGAATTGGTATTACTTGGAACTCTACATACCACAGGTCAAAATATGCTCCTTGAAATAAAACTTATGTGTAAAATACTTACATAACAAGCTTACAACAGTATCTATTTTACTCCTCTACCCCAAGACACACACATGGAATCACACACATGTGTCCCTAAGCTCAAAAGGTCTAAACTTATTTGTCAAATGACTCAATGAATACAGTTATCCCTAAGCTGATCAACAATTCCTTTAGAAGCAAACAATATACAAACTGTTAAGCCTTATATTAATATCTGCTCCCATATAAAATTATAGGAGATGCTGTCAAATATTATTTCCTTTCTTTTTGCAAATGCACATAAGTGGGACTCATTTTTCAACACTCAACGGTCATATTTACTGGTCATAATGTATTCCTGGTAATCCAGACTTCCAAATATACTTTAATATACTGTTGTCCTCCCCATGTACCCTGTTTACAATTTCCAAACATTTTTACATGCAATTAAGGAAGGCCTGAATTAATATCAAGTATTTATAACTCCATGATTCTGATTTAGAACTTAGCTTTGGAATAAAACCCAGGGTAAAACTGCCTTTGTTGAGCAGCTCTAAAGGGGCTTGCTCCATCTTCCCATGGAGCCAACATGCAAC
>NW_011484304.1:1816909-1849757 GCF_000754665.1 Bison bison bison
CATGCAACAGGCCAAGTTGATATGTATCCTGTGGCTAGAATGATAGCCATGGGATCTCGTGGTTTGACTCAAGAACCTTCCTTCCATGGCTGGGACTTTGATGAAGTGAGTGTGGTGGAGTGTGGGTGGGATGTTGGCCAGGAAAGCATCTCTGAGTGAGCCTCCAAGGGTTGCGGTATGCAGTTGCACTCTATTCAACATTCGACTGCAGCTACAAAGGGTTGGCCAGTAGCTGTCAGCCAGGCAAGTCAGAGTCAGGAGGAGTCAGTTCTGGAATTTTGGTTTGAAGGAGTGTAGCAGTTACTGAAAGAGTAATAATAATATAATAATAGCCTTCTTGTTACAATGTCAATTTGAAAACGGACTGACTACCTTTGGTTCTAAGTAAGCAAACCTTAAATCCCAGAGTAACTTCATAAAAATGCATTCATCAGGACTCTTCCTTTTGCAAATGACAGAAACAAGTTTATCAGTTCAAACACAGTGGTTAGGACTTGGCTGCTTTCTGTCTCTCTCTCTTGTCCCCTCCCTCCTCCCCCACCCCACCTCGCCCCACACCTCTCTTTTTAATAATAATCTCCACTTCTTTCCCTGGGTGGCCTTATTTCAGGCAGGGCTTTCCCATGTAGCAACCTGAGAGTCACGAACATTTATAGGCTTATAGATCATTCTTAGCCAAAATTCTAGAAATGAGTCTCACTGTCTCCTGTTTGTCTGGCTTGGGTCAAATGAGCAACCCTTACCTAACTGGAATAGACAGGGTGAATGTGACACCTAGATTGGCCAGGTTTTGGTCTCTGCACACACCTACAAGTGAGAATTTGCCTAGCCCCACGGGAAACACAGGAACTAAACCCTGGGGAGAAGTAGCTTTGCTCTTCTCAGAAGATGGGAAAATGGATCCTGTGTAGACAAAGGTGATCAAAAGAGAAGGAATTTATCCTCACATAACCTTCATGGTAGAAATACTCATCCCAGTGTAGACTTCAAACAGAATGATTATAGCTTACTATTTATTGTTAAAAGATGGCTTTTTTTCAAAGAAGGGAAAATCATGACTTTCATACAGATATTCAATGAACACATGTCAAAATTTTCACTGAAGTCATTAACCAAAATGAGAGAACAATGCAGATGTCACTACTAATTCCAAGGAGAATCCAAAGAATAGCCACATTGGCAGGTTGGGGGTATTGAAATGAACTTGCAAACTGGATGCAAAATCACCTTTTCCATGGCAAGGAAGAATTGTACCTCCACCCACAGAACGGTGTAGCATCACCATTAATTCTCTAGACCTTATCATTCAAAGTCAGTGAAAGCTAAAATCAAAAAACCTGGACTCTGAACCCTAAATAAGGCATAGTTTTCAATGGACATTCTCCATCTTTTTTTTTTTTTTTTGGCTGATTTCCTGACAGTCTCCCCTCAGAGAAAGACAATTGTTGGTCACAAAATAAGGCTGGTCTTCTTGCTCTGGCCTCATTATTTATATGGTGCAGCAAGAGTGTTAACTTAGCACAGCAGTCAGTTCAGTTCAGTTCAGTTCAGTTGCTCAGTCGTGTCCGACTCTTTGCGACCCTATCAATCACAGCATGCCAGGCTTCCCTGTCCATCACCAACTCCTGGAGTTCACTCAAACTCATGTCCATTAAGTCGGTGATGCCATCCAGCCATCTCATCCTCTGTCATCCCCTTCTCCTTCTGCCCCCAATCCCTCCCAGCATCAGGGTCTTTTCCAATGAGTCAACTTAGCACATAGGTTTTCTTAAATTTGCTTTGCTGAAACTTTTCCTATGAAATGTTAGATTGGGAGTTAAAAGCCTCTGTTATTTGTTATCCTGAGGCTAGGAAAACAAGCTCAAAAACTCTACCAGATTTTACCTCCAGTACTTTTAAATTTTTATGAATTCTTCTTTCCAAAATATCTCAAAGTTCCTGGCCTCTAGGAAGTGCCCTTCCTTAGAACTGGGACCCTGTAAGTCCTACCAGGCCAACAGTTTTTCCAGGAGAGTTCTCTAAGCACTGGCTCCAGAGAGTCAATCTTATTTCCTTAAAAGTGATTGGCCATATCAGATTATATGAGCAACATTTCAAATGACATTCCAGGCAAGGGCTTGATTATGTAACTAATGTTTCTAATCACATCCTGATAAAACAATGACAATCTTATTCACAGTCTATGCAAATTGCTAAATTGCCATGAAAAGTAAGGATACTCAATAAGAATTGATGAATTAGTGTTTCCACAGAAATGGTAAAAACTTTTATTCTAGTTCTGTGAACAATGCAATTGATAATTTGATAGGGATTGCATATAGAAGGGGTATTAGTAAGAAAAATATTATTGAAATGTCTCATTTTCATTTCCAAAAACAGAGCCTACTAAATTGTCATGGGCTATAGCTTGAGAAAGAAAGGAAAAGGGCTTCCTTTTATATAGAAAAAAGTAAAACAGTAAAATAGAATCTGTAGTATTACAACAAATCACTCCAGTAAAATTTCCTCATTGATTTATCTGGTCCTTTCTTGTTCCACAGGGTCTTGGGTTAGCAATCTCATGAAAACATGTGCTTTTCAAATAAAAAGAGTTCCGGAAATCCTGACTCAGCCCACTGGAATGGTCTGAATGTTATCTAAGCAATGACGTCAGAACACTCACCAGTTGTTTTTTTTTTCCTAGTTTCAGTAGTTTGAAGTAAGTGGTATAGTCCTTTTCCAAGAAGCACTCAGATGGTCCTTCTTTATTTAAGTCCTTCAGTGAACAGGAGCTCTAGCCTGGGGCTAGTGGCAAAGACTTCCGGCAAGTATTAAAGACAAACTGTGGGTAGATGCCGGTAACTTAAAATGCCTGTAGTTAATTTATCACCAATAATTTCCAAAAATGAAAGATCCAGTTAGAGTTCATGACAAGAATAAGGCAACTGACAAGGAAATTTGTTTGTTTCTGTGCCAAGCAAAACAAAGTGATAAAGTCATTGCAAAATAGAGTCTGCCATGAAAGTGATTCAGCCTATTCTCAAAGAAGTCAGTGAATGCTACATCTGACTTACATAATGGCTAAGTATGATTTTTCATAAAGGGAAAAATCTTGAGCTACAACATATATTAATAGATACATGTAATTGTGCCTGAGTAAAAATTAGTAAGAATACGCCAGGCATAAAGTAAGAACATACTAAGAGGGTTTTTTTTTTTTTTTTTTCCATTTTAACAGTTTTTTAAGTTCTGTACCAGACTACTTTATTCCTGAATCTTCTCAATTGTTTCTTCCTTAGATTTGCCCTTTTCCTTTCCCACTGAGTGAGATTTGTGTTTATGTTCAAGGATCTCTTTGTGATCTTTGTCCAGTTATAGTCTGTTGATAACCACCTTGCTGGAGTAAAGTCCACATGAACAGTCCTGCCATTAATCTTCTCCCTCTGTATTCACTCAATGTAGGCAACATATTTCCTCCCATAAACAACTTCAACAATTTGCTGACTTCTGTTGTGCCTTTTTACCTACAGCACGAATATCAGTAAGTCTGGAATATGGGCAAGAAAAGTATTTTTATAAAACTTCGCAGTGCATCCTCAATCAAAACCCACTTACCTAGAAGATGCTAGGTTTCAATAAAAGTGAGGTGATATTTGTTTTCCTCTTCCTTAGTTACTTAACTCTGTATGTGGAATCTAGAAAAACAGTACAGATTAGCTTATCTGCAAAGCAGAAACAGAGACACAGAAGTAGAAAACAAACATATAGACACCAAGAATGGTAAAAAGGATGCGAAGAATTGGGAGATTGGGATTGAATATATATACACTACTGATAGTAGAGCTATAGTGCTCAGAGGCTCAATAGTGTCCGACTCTTTTTGACCCTATGGACTGTAGCCTGCCAGGCTCCTCTGTTCATGGGATTCTCCCAGCAACAATGGCATCCTGAAGTGGGGTGCCATTTCCTCCTCCAGGGGATCTTCCTGACCCAGGGGTTGAACCCGAGTCTCTTATGTCTTCTGCATTGGCAGGCAGATTCTTTACCCCTAGTGCCACCTGGGAAGCCCCACACTGCTGATACCATGTATAAAATAGAATCTACTGTATAACTCAGGGAACTCTACTCAGTGCTCTGTGGTGACCTAAATGAGGGGAGGGGATCCAAAGAAGAGGGGATGTATGTATACCTCTAGCTGATTCACTTTGCTATGCAGCAGAAGCTAACAGAACATTGTAAAGCAAATGTACAATAATTTTTTTTAAAGTGAGGTGATAACTAAGCAAAGATTTTAAATAGTAACCCAAATCATGACTGAAATACTGTATTGTTCTTACCTGATATCGTCATGGCTATGATAAATAGAAACGTGTCATGGAGGATGAGGGCCCTGACAAATCTCTAGGAAATTCCCAGTATACAGCTTCTGAAATTTGTGTATTTGTAACACTTGATTTACACAAACTGAATGTGGTAGAGGAAGAGCATCTCTTCTGATATGGTGATTCTTCCCAAACAATGTATCAACAATAATGTTTTAAATAAACCTAATTATTTCTAGCACTTTCCTTCTATTAGGAAAAACAACAAATCTTTGTGATTTTCCACGTAAGTTTCTGAGAAACTTAGCTTGCAAAAGGTAACTTAAATTTTTTTTTTTAGTTTGACTTAATGTTTAGGGTATGCTTTTGAGCAGGTGATGATAAAAAAATCTGCCAAAGAAGATTTGGACATTTGATTAAGTTAGTATCTCTGATGTTTGACACACAATGCTTGGTTGCTCATTTAATCAGAGATGATCAAACATTAAAAAGTAAACGTAGAAGGTGATATGATTGTAAATAACCTGTAACTTTTTAACGTGAGGAATCTTTGTTTTCATAACTAAGAACTTAATAGTCAGAATAAAGTGAAGAAAATAATTTGGTAGGATACAGAATCTTTGTTATCTAGGTAGATTACATATGAAAGAATAACCCCTAATATAGGTAAAGACAGTAAGCCAAGGAAACGCACCCATCAAATTGTGCAAACGTTTGCCAAGATTTTAATACATTTCATGCTATTCAGACTCAGGTATTGTCTGTAAATCAAGATAAGTAAAATTTACTTTCCAAGTTTTGTTTTACATTATGCTTCCCTGACAGTTCAGTTGGTAAAGAATCTGCCTGCAGTGCAGGAGACCCCACTTCAATTCCTGGGTCAGGAAGATCCACTGGAGAAGGGATAGGCTACCCACTCCAGTATTCTTGGGCTTCCCTTATGGCTCAGCTGGTAAAGTATCCACCTGCCATGCAGGAGACCTGGGTTTGATCCCTGGGTTGGGAAGATCCCCTGGAGAAGGGAAAGGCTACCCACTCCAGTATTCAAGTCAGACACAACTGAGCAACTTTCACTTTCACTTTCTTTACTTTAGGTCTGTAAGGTCAGAACTAATTTCATAGTAATATTAAGATGTTATTCACGTGCAATGCATTCATGATTGCTAGTGTCAAATGAATCAGGAAATATCTTAGAATCAGTTTTAATTTTTAATACGGTAAGTATCAGTTGTTATAACTTAAAAATCAAAGCTCTTTGGGAGCCTAAGTACTAACAGTATAAAGAGATCTGAAGGCAAAAACATATAAAACTGAAAACCACTACTTTACTACAAAACTTTTTTTCTTTGAGAAATAGAAACATGTTCACAGTTGGGGTCACAAAGAGTCGGACACAACTGAGTAACTTTCACTTTCACTTTCTTTACTTTAGGTCTGTAAGGTCAGAACTAATTTCATAGTAATATTAAGATATTATTCACGTGCAATGCATTCATGATTACTAGTGTCAAATGAATCAGGAAATATCTTAGAATCAGTTTTAATTTTTAATACGGTAAGTATCAGTTGTTATAACTTAAAAATTAAAGCTCTTTGGGAGCCTAAGTTCTAACAGTATAAAGAGATCTGAAGGCAAAAACAAATAAAACTGAAAACCACTACTTCACTACAAAACTTTTTTTCTTTGAGAAATAGAAACATGTTCACAGTTATATTCTTTTTTGCTATTCTTTTTAATATAGGCTCTCCTTTTTTTTTTTTTTTTAAATACTCTCTCTTCCCTGGTAGAACAGATGGTAAAGGATCTCACTGCAATCTGGAAGACCCAGGGATGGAACCTGGATCAAGAAGATCCCCTGGAAAAGGGCATGACTACCCACTCCAGTATTCTTGTATGGAGAATTCCATGGACAGAGTAGCCTGGTTGGCTACAGTCCATGGGGTTGCAAAGAGTCAGACAGGACTGACTAACACTTTCATTACACTTTCAAATATTTATATTAATTAAAACTTAACTCAAAATAACTACCTTCATTTCACAGAGAAAACTGTAGGGTGATTAATTGAAAAATGTTACACTAATATTCAACTGGCACTCACATCCCCTACACAACTACCTCAAGTAGCAAAAACACATTTATTAACCCAGGCCAAGTTTGCAGCATGTCTGTGCAAATAAAAACAAAATGGAAAATACATAATCTTAAAATTATACTTAGTAACCAACGCTTTAGTAATGTGTTAGTTAGAAATGATCACATGCCAAATGTTTATTTATTAATTAACTCAGCATCATGCCCAGGTTTTTAGTTACCTTAAGACCTTGGAAATTATCGTCAAGCTGACATACTACAAATAATTACAAATAATTACATAATTACTGCTGACATAAACAGTAGATGAGAAGTGATTCCATTTTGTTAAACACCAATGTACTTTTATATTTTTTATAGCCTTAAACATTATATGGGGGGCTTCTCAGGTGATTCAGTAATAAAGAATCCACTTGCCAATGCTAGAGATTCAGGATACAGGAGTTTGATCCCTGGGTCGAGAAGATTTCCTGGAGGAGGAAATGGCAACTCACTCTAGTATTCTTGCTTGGAGTATCCCAGTGGACAGAGGAGCCTGGCGGGCTACAGTCCATGGGGTCACACAGAGTCAGACACAACTGAGCACTCACACATGAAACATTATATAGGAGTAACGATACATTATTTGATCTCTAAAGCTGTATACGTTTAGGAAAACACACTGCTGCATAATAAAAATGTTTGTATCATAACTGACAGTAATGAATGAGCACATATAGTGGTTTTCATTAAACAAAAATTATTAAAGTAGTTTTGTCTATCAAAGATTTACCTCAATTATGTGACTTTCAATTATTATAGTATTTCTGAGTTGGTTTCTGTAACAATATAAATAGGGTGTTTAAAGTTTCAGAATTAAATTTTCTTATATTCTGGGAATATTAAGGATATCTAATTCATACCAAGGCATATTTATCTCCACAAATGAATCAGAACAGAAGTCCTTTAAAACCCTTTATAATCTAGTTTATTAATATCTCCTGGTGATGTGAAAATTCTGCATACTAAAACACTGAGAGGTAAAGTCCTTTCTAAACTATAGACATATAGACACATAGAGATCTTGAAGTTTCAATTGTGTATTTTCACCCACAGATTAGGAGAAAACACAGAACACAAAAGCTCATCAGTCTGGCTATTGAGGAGCTATTCTCCTTCCCAGTATAAACTTTTTATTCGATTTGATCTCATAATAGATGAACACACAGCAAAGACTAGCAAGCAAGATTCTGTCACCTTTCGCCCAACGAAAACTAGATCTCTATAAACCATTAATCCATACCCAGAAGTCACCAAATGGTCTGACCACAAAACCGAATTTCCAATCACTGATGTCATTAATGGGAAATAATTTATTGGCCATAGACAAATCAAAAACAAAAACAAAATCGGCAGAGAAGAATAAAATTGGAAAAGTGGAGAATCAGTTAGGTACTACTGCTGATTTAGATTCATATTGGGAACTAAGAAAAGATACCCATGAGCTTAAGTAGCCCTTGAGTTTCTCTACCTTGGGAATGAAATTTAATCCATTCTGTCACATGAATCCATTGAGCATCTGAGAGGATTTCTCAAGCTGTTAAAAATTTCAAGTGAAAGTAAAACCATGACTCTCTGAATATTGTGATTTATAAGAAACATATATTTGCTAATTCAGATGACCAAAATATATTTTCCACATATTTTTGGTCTTAATCCAGAAATCTTTGCTCACAGATCCCAAAACCTTTGAAATTTCTTGAGTCAGAAGAGCAGTAGGAGACAGGATTTGGTCTCCTGTCCTCAGTTTCTGAAATTGCTTCAGAGCCATAAAAGTGAAATGTTATTTTTAGCAAGCCCCTTTCCACCACAACTGGATTTATGTAAATGAGGTGACTTTTTAAAACACTAGGAACAGAGGGTTGGAATTTGTAATCCCTGATTTCCAGGGAGGGGAGGAGGCTTGGAGGTTGAATAAATCACCAAGAGTCAATTATTTAATCAGTCATGGTTATGTCATGAAGCGTTCATAAAACTCATAATGAAGGGATTGAGAGTCTCTCGGTTAATGAACATGTGGAGATCTGGGGAGACTGAGACACCTAGAGGTGGGTATGGAGACCCCACGCCCTTTGCGCTGTGCACATCACTTCCATCTGGCTGTTCCTGAGTTATGTACCGGGTTCAGAGTGCATTCTGGTTGGGGAATTAGAACACTTCAGTCAGCCACAGTGTGTGGCCCCAAACTCCAATACGACAGAATTTTAAAAGAAAAATTATTTGGCTGTGCTAGGTTTTAGTTGAGGCACACAAAATCTTTGAACTTTGTTGGGACATGCGAAACCTTTACTTGCAGCATTCGAATTCTTGGTTACGATGTGTAGGATCTAATTCCCTGATCAGGGACCATATCTGGGCCCCCTGTACTGAGAGCATGGAGTCTTAGCCACTGGACCACCAGGGAAGTCCCAAAGATAGAAGTTCTTTTGTTTGGAAACTTGTCCTATGTATCTTGTTGTTGATTTGTATCCTTGACTATCCTTTGTAATAAACCAATAATCTAGTAAGTTAATTGTTTCCCTTAGTGCTGCAAGTCACTCTAGTAAATTAATCCAGTCCAAGGAGGGGATCACTGGAACCTCCAATCTATAACCAGTGGGCCAGAAGCACAGGTAACAGCCCGAGCTTGTGATTGGTATCTGAAGTGGGGGTGCGGGGGCCAGTTTTGTAGGACTGAGCCCTTAACTTGTGGGATCTGACACTATCTCCAGGCAGACAACGTCAGAACTGAGTTAAATTGTGGGACATCCTGCTGGTGCCCAAGCGTTGCTTGTTAGTGTAGGGAAGCTCTCTCCCCATATTGAAGGTGGGTGACAGAACCATTATTCTCATACAAACATCAAGTGAACAAGTGTCAAAGATTTCATTTAACTCCTTATTGAAAGAGAATTCAAAGAACAACTATATTTGTAGATCCGAAATATTGAAATGAACTTGCGACTCATGTACAATGTAACATGCTAGGCTATATTTCAAGGATTCTAAAATGAGGAAGACATGGGAATTATGCACCCTTATGCAAATAAGACCAGGCTTACTTTGCTGCTGAAAGGCTTGTTATCAGTCATCTTTTCTATGTAACAAGCCACCCAAATGGTTTAAACAATAAAAATTTACTTGGCTCATTCGTCTCTGGGGTGATTGGGAGTTTCTTCTGGCCTAGTTTGGACTCAGCAGGCTGCAGCTGGAATTGCTCATATAAGTGAGCCTTGTGGCTCAGTTGGTAAAGAATCCACCTGCAATGCGGGAGACCTGGGTTCAATCCCTGTGTTGGGAAGATCCCCTGGAGAAGGGAAAGGCTACCCACTCCAGTATTCTGGCCTGGAGAATTCTATGGACTATACAGTCCATGGGGTTGCAAAGAATCGGACACAACTGAGTGATTTTCACTTCACTTCTGCTATCACTTGGTAGATTAGATGAAGACTCAATCCTATGGCTTATCTGAGATGTCCTCCCCTGGGACAATTTTCCATGTGGCTTCCCATCCTTCTACAAGCAAATCGCTAGCAAAATTCTCTCAATGGAGGTACTTAGAGCTGATTCTAATAATTATGTGTGAGTGTGCATGCATGCTAAGTCACTTCAGTGGTGTTCAACTCTTTGCTACCCTGTGGACCATAGCCTACCAGGCTCCTCTGTCCATGGGATTCTCCCCAGCAAAAATACTAGAGTTGGTTGCCATGCCCTCCTCCAGGGGCTCTTCCTGACCCAGGGATTGAACCCAAGTCCCTTATGTCTCCTGCATTGGTAGGTGGGTTCTTTACCACTAGTGAAACCTGGGAAGTCCCCTGAGTTTGTTCACATGGTGTCAATGATAGGGTACCAAGAGTGTGAGCAGAACCACACAAGGCCTCTTAAGACAAGCGGCAAAGTGATTCTAGATTCAAAGGTTGGGGGAATAGACCTCACCTCTTCATGTGAAGAGCACATCACCAGGACATGGATACAGGACAGAGGAAGATCACTTAACTAATGCAATTAATCTACCACAGGTCCTTAACTTATGAAATTTCACTCTCCAGGGCAGGAGGGAACTATGACATAAACATTTGCCTTACAAAGCAGACACGGACGCTGCCCTAGAAGCCCGTTCTACCAACAGATACTGACAGAAAAGACAGAGGTTGAGTTGAGGGTATCTGGTAAAGCTTCACAGGTGTGTGATTGGAGCTGTTTTGAAAGATAGGCAGAAAACTTCCTTCAAGCACAGGTGAAGATGGTTGAGGGGAGTCTGACAGAGCGATAATTGAAATTCAAAAGCGTGCTTCATGCCTTCTCTCTAGACTTAGCATCATGGCAGCATCCACAGAGAAGGAGGACAGGGTGGTTAACAAATGGGGACTCCAATCTTGGCTTTCCCACTTAAAGACAGAATAAATAGGTGTAAGGCACTCCCCTCTCTCTGAATTTCCTTTCTTCATTCATATAACCCTAGTCCTGATCTGACTACATAGTAAAGAAAAAGCACCAATCAGAAATCTTGAGTAGGGCCTTGTAAACAAAACAGAACTTCAAATGAGAGACTGAATGACTGAGATGCATGGTATGCAATCAGTTGAAGTTAATATTAATGTAGTGTTCTTTAAATAATTATGAAGATGAAAAACAGCAGAAAAGAAACATTTGTACATAATGTGAACAGGCAATTGTTTGAAGAAGAAATATGAATGACTAATAAATATATAAAAAGATGCTTCACTCCTCACTACTGATTGGGAAAACACAAACTAAATAATGATGTGATACCATTTTTTTCTTTAAAGTTGGTAAAAATTTGAAGATTGATTCTATCTAAGGTTGGAAGAAGTGAGAAAATGAATCCTATAGATATTTTGCATAGTGTGTATAGACTGTATCAAAAATTTAATTGATTTATATCCTGATCCAAACACTCTATGCTTAAATGCTTATAGGAGCCCATACACAAACACACACGCACACGGGCACACATGCACACATATACATGCATGAATGTGTATATGTATTTATGTATATATACACATAAGTATACATATCCTTCCAACAGAATATTGATTCAGCATTGTTTATAATAAGAGAAATCTGAACGCATCCTGAAAGTGAAAGTCGCTCAGTTGTGTCTGACTCTTTGCAACCCCATGGACTATACAGTCCATGGAATTCTCCAGGCCAGAATAGTGGAATGGGTAGCCATTCCCTTCTCCAGGGGATCTTCCCAACCCAGGGATTGAATCCAGGTCTCCCACATTGCAGGTGGATTCTTTACAGTCTGAGCCACCACGGAAGACCTAGAAGTCTCCACTTAAACCAAATTTTTACATAAAAGCCTCAGCATATTATTGAAAGGAAAAAACAAGTTGCAGAAAAATATAGGAAGTATACATATATCCTATATATATACATATTACATAAAATAATTTCATATCCTACTTTCTTCAAAGGATGCGATGCTAAAATGAGATAATAGATATTAAAGTGTTTTTGAAACGAGATGCCAGTCCAGGTTCGATGCACGATACTGGATGCTTGGGGCTAGTGCACTGGGACGACCCAGAGGGATGGGGAGGGAGGAGGGAGGAGGGTTCAGGATGGGGAACACATGTATACTGGTGGCGGATTCATTTTGGTATTTGGCAAAACTAATACAATTATGTAAAGTTTAAAAATAAAATAAAATTAAAAAAACAAACAAAAAAATAAAGTGTTTTGAAACTGTGGTTGTCGTTGAGTCACTAAGTCGTGTCTGACTCTTTTATTATCCAATGGACTATAGCCCACCAAGCTCCTCTGTCCATAGGACTTTCCGGGCAAGAACACTGGAGTGGGTTGCCATTTCCTTCTCCAGGGATCTTTCTGACCAAAGGATTGAATGCACATCTCCTGCATTGGCAGGAGGGCTTTTTTTTTTTTTTTTTTACTACTGAGGTGCCAGGGAAGCCCAGTTTTGAAACTGTAAATTGCTTTAAATGTTAAGGCATATGTGAATTCAGCTTTTAAAACTTTTAGAAATGTATTAATTTATTTCAAAGCTCTATGGCTTCCATTTAGGACATACATCTGATTTTTCCCAAGGAAATGAGGAAATTATGTAACGGGAGCCTTGGCAAAGTAATTTTGGGTGCACCAGAAATGAAAAAAACTAATGGCCCCGACTGCACCTATCTAATTTTTCCTTAGAGAAGACAATCAACCAGCAATGACAATATTTTGCTCTCCCTTCTCAGCCTTTCTCTTCCCTGAGCAAACAGTTAAACTGGATAACAAACTAATACAAAATAATTTGGAATCTGGGGCACGATTATGGCCAGGAATGATGCTGATGATCATTTCATGTGATCAGAGGAAAACCTAAAATAGAACACTCTTCAATTACCATAATTTCTACTGTCATCGCAATTTCTGTACATAAAAGCCTTTGGTCTGAGTCACAACAAATTTATCTGTAAATTACACAATAAAGGATGGGGAATGGACTTTCCTTTAAAAGAACAAACAGAATCAGTCATTTATGAGGACATCTTCATCTTAATCGACATGTAAGTGCAACCAAATGCAGACTCCATTATTGTATAAAGTTCTGAAGACTGTCACCCAAACCCACTCCCACCCTCTCCCAAGTTTAATTAAACCAGTATCACACTGAGACTGGAAGGAAAACACAATGATACAACAATAAACAAACATTAATCATGATCATTACATACATTTTATTACATGAAATAAATAATACTGTGGCGCTTTCACCAGCCGATACAGTGCTTCCTCTTGGATAACATCCTAAGGCAATTGAGGGGTAAAATAATACTAATAATGATAATAATAATTAGTATGAAAAGGAAAAAAGGGGCTTATCACCACATAAAGCAGAAACCGTATCCTCCTTCACTTATATTAATCTCATATTTGCTCATTTCTGGTTTCTTCTCACAGAGATAAAGGAAAAGTAATTTTTTATTTGTAGCCTAGCTTGGGTGTATATAATTCAACTCTAATTGCCCCAGGGCAAGGAGATTCAGGGAAGATTCAGTCAATATTCAATACACACTTATGGGACTCTACCAGGAAATAGGGGAGGGAGTTCTGAAGACTCGGGCTGCACAGGAGCAGGAATAAAAAGAAGAAAAGGCCCTTGGCAGGACTCAGGGCAGTGGCTTTTGTCTTTGCTTGAGAACAGACCAAGTCTCCAGTGTCACTCTGTTCAAGTCCTTTTCTAAGCTGACCTAAGGATCTCCCTGGTTTGTTTCTGAATCAGGAATGAGCCCCCTTGGAGGAATGTTCTTTTGTTTTTATTTCCAGAGGACTTCTTGACATTCTTTTAACGTAAAGACCACACTGGGAAGGCCCACTAAATGTATAACATGGCTGTCCAGTCCTACCTCTACGTGGAAATGACAAAAAATAGGTCCTTTCCTGCAGAGATGTCCATGCAGAACCACTTCAACAGGCAAGACGTGAATCCCACTCTGTCCTGCTGTTCGGCTGGGGGCTGCCCATGACACCATCTTAGAAAGTCTGACACCAACACAAAGTCTGTTACAATGAACAAAAAGATCCAACCTGTGGGCTTCATGATATGAAAACAGAGTATCAGGCTGAAAGTGAAAGTCGCTCAGTAGTGTCCGACTCTTTGTGACCCCATGGACCAGCCTCCTCTGTCCATGGAATTCTCCGGGCAAGAATGCTGAAGTGAGCTGCTCTTTCTTTCTCCAGGGGATCTTCCTGACCCAGGGATCGAACCCAGGTCTCTTGCATTGCAGGCAGACTGTTTACCATCTGAGCCACCAGGGAGAATATTAGGCTAAGAAATATTAATAGCTTTTGTCCTTTCTCAACTTCTGGGCATGTAATGGCTCACAGGGGTGATGGAAAATTCCACCTCAGTCTTCTAGTGGGAATTCTGGAGGAAGAATCCCCTGTCATCTTTTGTGAAGGAAGGAGGAAGGTATTGCTATGTGAGGATTTACTTTTGACTCCCTCTCGAAAGTTTCCTCTGCTTGTTCTAATCCTAGTCCTGCTTGGAAGAGCTAGAGTTTTAGTGGCTTTATGATTCAGGGGCAGGCTCTGCTTCCAGGTTTAAAATGGGAGCTGTTGAGCTATGAGCATGAGTCGATGTGCCTTTGGATCCATGGCTGTGGTCTCTTGCATAGTCTCCTTGGAGCTGCTTGGCTTGGCTTTCAACCCAGGTGGGAAATATGAGAAGCAGGCTCAACTCGGGTGTTGCTCTTCCTCTGGCTAAGGTATCGCTCCCTCCTACTGGGAGCCCTTGGTGCGGAAGCTTGGGAGCCACTGTTGCTGCCTTTGGGGCTGGCATTTGACAGCCAGGGACAGAAGACAGGCAAGCGTGACTGGGGTTCCCCTCTCCTGGCCTGTGGCCCTTTCTGCAGGAGATTAACGGGGAACGTGACCAGTGTTGAAGAGGCCACTGATGTTCCCGCCACTCCCCTGCCACAGACCTTTGGGACAAATGACAAGAGAAGGAATAGGTGAGTAGACACACTCCAAGCCCACTCCTGTTGCAGTCCCTCAGGAAATGTCGCCTCAGCCTCTGCCAATGAATTTCTAGGGCTGCCTCCATCATAAATACTCTGATTAAAATGTAAATTTAGCCAACCTATCAGCTTCCCATTAAGGGGACTCTTTAAAAACGCCGTTAATCAGCTGAAAGATATGTAGTGAAATACCACTCATCAATTATAACTGCTTATGACAGTTAACAAAGCTTTATATTTGCCCCAAACATGTGCTGATCTATCCATTATGCCAAGGTTCACTCTCACGCTAATTGTACATTTTCTTCTCTAATGCATTTTTGCTGTTATCTCATAGGCTAATGAAAGCCAGGAAATCAATAAATATAAATTATACATGCAAAGAAGGACTGCTGCGAACATAAAGTTTCTAATTAATTGCACTTGATTAATTTATATCCTTTAATTATCTTGCTAAGCCACAAACAACATAAATATCTCTGCAATCTGGTTATTGCTATGTCAGTCATAAAAAAGCAGACACAGTAAATCTATGAAATCTAGCAAACTGCATTGCCAGAAAACATGGAATGGCATAACCCATAAATATTATCGGACTTACTCAAGACACCGATGAATAATTTCAGCGTGACAAATTAACACTAAATATGTTGTACGGTTATTTGACGAAGGGTATAGTGATGTGATAGGTTTAAATGGTGCATATGGAGTAAGCAAAAATGTGGATCTTACCAATAGGCTTATAAAAAAATCTGCCCAAACCGAGGAGGAGCACTGTGGCTAATGACCTCCACATAAAAATCCAGTGTCATTGTGCAAATGGAATACTTTCTGCTGGTCAAGCTGAAACGCAAATTGTGAATTACTTGGTTTCTTCATTTCCCTTTGATAAACTTGATCAACAAAGAATAATCCCACCTCTTCTGCAAAGGCAAAAAGTAAAATGTAGGAATTTAAATCCCAGGAACTTGCCACCAGGTTGGGAAGAGAACTGAATGGTGCATGCTGCCATTGTCTTAAGAGATACAACTTTTACATGGAAAGTGGTTTCTTTTTATCCACATCTCCACCCCCCACCCTGACTTTTAATTTTATCTGACTCTGCTAAGCCGGCCATCTGTCACTGATCTGAAATCTAATCCTCTCTGTCCACCGGGTGTGCCCTCTGTCCTAGGCCACCGCATATTACCAACCGTCTATATCTACAACTTTCATAAATGTGTAAAAAGAAACTGTATCTGTCCTCAGCTACACTCAGACAAAGACCATCTGTCAGCCACTGCAGCTATTCTTTAAAAAAGAAAGCATCCAAAGGGATTTGCCCTTTACCAAGTAAACCCACTTAACCCTTCCAATAAGATTAACTGTTATTTGTTTCCATTAAATAAAAATGACCATGCTAATATACATTTAATAGTTCTGTAACAGTTGCAGGAAGATCAGCTCTCCTGTGGATATCTTTTGTAGATAAAACATACATGCATATAAACACCAGAATTATGACGGCAAGGAGATAACCTGTAAAGCAGAAGGATGTTTTTGCTTCCTTCTTCCAGTCTGGGGCTATGAAAGAGAAGCCAACATAAAATATAGAAGCCAGAAAGTGCCTACTCTCCTGGCCTTCAATTTTACAGTAAATAGCTCTTCTGGATATAACATATGGCTGAACGCATACAATTATTAAGATTCAGAGGCCATCCTCTGACTTCTGCCCTCTTATCACTGTACATTCTTGGAGACAGTTTTATGGCTGTTACACGGCACATTTCGAAAGTCTATATATGTGTGCTTTACAGATACACGCTCACTAGGTATTATTGTAATTATGGGAAATTTGTCGGCCGAGGGAAATAACTGCCGTTTCGTGACACTAAAGCCGAACTACGGTAACCTTTGGGGATTTCTGTCTCCTGTTTTCATCCTGAAGACTGCCAGAGTTGTCTGACTTGGCATTTGAGAAGCGAAACAAATAATGCATTTGCTTCTATGGAAAAACCCAGGTGAAACATTTTTCAAATGTCTATTCTGTAGATGTTTGTGCACAGATCCCTCCAGGATAACCGTGCTTTTAAGGGTGCATCCTCAAAGTACGTAGGCCAAATTCTGCCTATAGGGCAGCTGAGATATATATGAGATCTTACAGAAAAGCCCAAACGGACTTTTTGGCCAAGACTATATATATATCTCTATATAGGGGTGTGTGTGTGTGTGTGTGTGTGTGTGTGTGTATTTTTTTTTTAACATAAGCTTAATTTACCACCAGCTTCTGTAGCCTTGACAGGCCCTTTGTGTGCCCAGAACTCCCTGTTTTTCCACTCAGGAGCTCCACGGATTGAGAGAACCAGGGTTTTTGCAGATAACCGGGGCTGGGTGAGCAGATGAGCCCATGGATGGCAGGCAGGCCACAGAGAAGACGCTCCGGGCCTTGGCTAGGCTCCCCTGCCGTGTTGGCTGTGGAGGTGGCAGGGGGTGGGCCCGGAAGGGCAAACTACCAGGCAGATGATGGCTTTGTTTCTCCCTCCTGCTGAGCTTCTAGGTTTCCACCCTTACAACATTTTACACAGTGGAGCATTTACTCAGTTTCACGGGAAAATCCAATCTAAAGGTTCCCAGATCCAAACAGATACACCTGGCATTTGGCAATCCGCGTCTCCTTTCCTCCTCTCCTTGAGCTATGTTCTGGTCTCCCCCAAATGCTCAGGAGTGCCCTGCAGACCCCCTGCCTACTCTCGGCTTGACCCAGACCCCTGCCGCGGAGTGTGCCCTTCGGCTTCTCTTCCTCTGGAGGCCCCAGTTCTGGCACCTGACGTCCAGCTTCACAGCCGGCTGGGAGCTAAGCCCTGGTGCCATCTCCGTAGGAGGGGAGGAGTCTTGTGCTGCGTTCAATGCGAACTCCGCAGTCTCTAAGGAGACAGGTAAATCTCCGGATGCTGCGATTAGATTGCTGAGGGAGATCCGCTTCCAATGCCTGCCTCCTGGCTCCTCTGAGGTAATGAAAAGGCAGGCCCGTGACAAGTATGGCCCCCGCGTGTTCCCCTGGCTGATGGTTGGAAAAATACCAATGCGTCCAGCAGGCAGGAAGTATGGATCTCCCAGTAGAGTTCACTAGATTTGTCATTTTCGATTTAACCGCACCTAGGTAGCAAGCCGACTCACTAGGTTTGACTGCAATTACCTTATCGTTCCTATTTTTAGTGACAGGACCAGATTATTTTAAGTGCATTTTATAGAAAACCCTTCTTTACTGAAGTATAAAGACTGTAATAAAGACAATACAATGTTTTGAAACTGTTTTAAATCCTTCACTCAGCGTTGCTTCTACAGATTTAACATGTAGGGGTTCTAATCTTACTGCTACTAATTAGAGCTTTAGTGTAATTGTGCCAACAGGGTGCTTGGCATAATAATTACTATTGAGAGATTCTGGTGGCGCAGTAACATGCCTACATAATGCAGATATGTCTAGGATTACAGTGCAGTCACCTTTGTATGTTGATTCAAGTTGGATTTTAACCAAGTAAGGGGTTATTTTGCCTTTATAATAAAGCTTAAAAGGCATATACATATGTATGATTTAGGTATCCATTTTTCCTCTTTGAGTCTTTTGAATATTAATTAGCAGGAACCTCAGAAGGCAACAGGAACACATTCCGTTTCAAGTATCTCACAATTTGGGGCAATTCACTCTGTGAAGAGAATTTGTCCATGCCTGTGTGGCAGAGACTCTAATTTTGATGCAATGGTGCACAGCGCCGACATTGCCCCCAGGGTGAGGGTCTCTCTCTAGAGAAGTCCTGCCTTGTTGTGACAAGCAGAGAAAGGAAATGGGGGCTCAGGGCCCACGAGGATCTGCATTTGGATGGAACTGGTGTCTGGTTTATAAGAAGAATCTCTGAAAACATTGTCTCAGTAATTTTCAAGCCCTTGCATCTTTGAAAATGTAAGCCTAAGTCAGAGAAGTCTACTTCTACTCCAGCCTAGGTAGTTTTGAATATAATTATCGCTTGTTCCCTAGTGTTTACTGTAAAGGGGATATCTGAAAAAACTGTCAGGGTGTCATATGTAGGAGGTGAGTATTTGGGTGGATACACGAGGTGGGTATCTGGGGGTATACAGAGGAGGTGAAGGGACATGAGTTTACGTGTGAGTCCTTCTTTCTTAGGAGAGACACTGGAACTGGGCAGGCGGCCTCCACAGCTCCACTAGATTTATCAGGCGAGAGGCAAAGGGCCACGCTGGTTGGTTTCACTTTCTGTGGTGTCTGAACAAAGTGAGCTCTAGGTGATGCTGGGTGGCCAGAGTGGGGACTTCCTGCTGCTGAAATGCTGGTCACAGAGACTCAGTGGACTGGGACCAGCACACTCTTATGCACAAACACAGGCACACTGGGAGTGGGGTTTTACTTTCTTTTTATATATATATATATATATATTTTGTTGTTGTTGTTGTTGTTGTTTTGGCACATGTGAAGGAGTTTCTACAAAACTGATTTCACAGAGCCATAAGTCACCTAAGAGGATGTCACCGGCCATTTAAAGTGCTCTACAGAGGTTTTTTAATGTAATAAATACACGGGGAAGGTAGTGTGTAACGGCCCCCGGGGTCTGAACTATAGCTCCATTTAGCTCCCGACAGCCTTGTTTTTACTGCCCCTTAGTGCCTCACTTTTAAAGTGACAGGAAACCAATTTCTGATTACAAATCAATGGGTTAGGATGTCACCTCTGGACAGTGAAGTTAGCTGTAAATCCAAGGAGTCACCCAGGCTGCTAGGAAATTGGGGGTCAGGGTATGAAGGTGATTGCTTTACACAATGCAAAGGGAAAGACATTTGTTAAAACAGAGCTTTGTAACTGCCTCTCCGGGGCAATGCCCAGGTAGTTCCAGCCCCCTTCTCATCTCCCCTGACTGGTCCAGGGGCGAGAAGGTGGTTTTGCCACGTGCATCAAATATGGCAGTAAAATGCTCATTTCACTGCTCAATGCAGCCCTCCCCCAGGCTGATGAACTAGCAGAATTCCTCTCCTCCCAGCCTGTACAGAGCCTTCATGTTAACCAAGACTATATACACTTCTGTCATGCAAGATACCTTTTGATGAGGCCTCTTTTTTCTTTAAGCTTTTAAGATAATCTTAGAGAAATCATCAAGCTATAAAAAGAAATCAATAAAAACAGAAAAGGTTCCCATCACCCCGAAAAAAATCCATAACTTTTGCATTTTAATAGAGACGCTACAGGACCAGACCCGTCATTTTCTTTCTGATGTGTTCCTTTGATTTCCCTCGTATCTCACAGGGCTCTTGACTTTCTTGAGAAAGGGATTATTGAATTGTGTGTCTCCCTCAGATGTACTTGATCACTCAAGTATCTGTACTTAAGAATGTTAGAGTCTGTTCAGCTGTTGCCTCTTTGGAGCTCATTGGGGCTTGTCATCTTAATATTAATTGGGTTTTGTGCAGGAATCTGAAGTTCCACATTGAGTGGCTTTCAAGAGAGAAGATTACGCCCAAAGCCAGATACAAAGACAAACATATTTAGCACAACAATTATGATAATTACAGAAACATTCTGTCATGAAATAACCAATCTGATTAAGGGCTCTTCTACATTATCAAATATTAATCTGATGTCTTCGGTCCAACCTGGTTTGAACATAAGAGGCTTCTTACGGTTTTATGTATTAACAGATTTGTAAAAGCTGGACATATAGAGCCTAATAGTATGAGACAAGCAAGCCAGTCTAGTAAAAGGATTTTTTGCTGAATGTAATCCATTTAATTTTAAAATAGACACAGATAGGATCATAAACATGAAATCAAAATTAAAACACAGCCTGCCAATGAGACCTTTTGTATAATTCCAACCACATGGCAATTCAGAAACATATTGTAAGAAGTATTAGAGTTCATTTCTACTAAAAAAAATGAGGTCAATATCTTGATGGTAAATCATCACAATAAATGTACAATCACTTGAAAGTTTCCAGACTTTCTTGAGACCCACACAAACTGGTTGGTAATAGAAGTAGTGATAGTCTTGCTAAACTAGAGAGTTAATTTTATTTGTAATTTTCAGCTGCTTTCAGCTTAATTGCACAATTTCCTCAATTATTAAAGTTCATTCTGCATACTTAAGTTCATTAGCCATTGTCAAACGGGCAAATTGCTTTGCAATTTTAATATTTGTTGGACAAAGCTGCATTAATAGGTTCACTCTGCAAACATAGTTTCTTAGCTTTTACTACAGTATCCACTGATCACTGTATTCATCCAAATCAGGAGTCAGGAGCTGTATTTTTTTCTCTTTTTATGAATATCTCTTAAATGTTAGTTACACAGGTAGGCTCTTTTATTTGTTTACTTGGGAGGGAGGGAATTGGGGAGGATGGCAGTCTTGATAAAAAGTGTTGCAGTCTTGTATATTAAATGTGAAAAAGTACACAGGATGGTGAAAGTGCTCAGCATGCCTATACAATCTGCATAAATATGGTATAGTCATATACACATGATTTAAGCCTATAAAAACACAACATATGCTTCTGAGTCATCAATAAATTAGATTTTCAATCAGGTTCTATGCTGTAAAAGTTGTTGAGTCATTATGCTGTATATAGTATGATTCTGTCTGTACATTATACTATATATATATATATATCCATGTATTTAAATCTTTCCATCCAGCAATGCATTCCATGGTGTAACTTCTGGCATCAGAGAGGCATTCTCAATCTCTCTCTCTCTCTCTGTCTCCCCTGACCCTCCAACCCCAAAAACCACCACCACCACCATGTCAGAGCTATTTAACACGTGTGTATGTAGACTTATTTAAACATTCATACATGCCCTTTTAGCAACAATGCCCCTTTCTGTTTGCTTTCCCCTTGCAGTTATAAAGCACCTTTGCGCCCCCCCCCCCATTATTTCATTTGATTAATGAATACTCACTTGCTCCCCCCTCCCAGTGTAGATGCACAGTTACCACACCGTCTTCCAGGGAAGACGATTCCTGAAATTTATCAGTATCTTTCTGTGAAAACAAACACACCCCACCTGCTTGGTCTCTGTCTGTCCTTACGTACACACTGTCTACAAAATGTCTGGGTGCAAATAGCTCCAGATCTCGGGGAAGGTAACCCCTGCCAGCATGGTTTATCTCCCCAGTAATTAGGCTTGTGTTTCTGCTTTATTAACTCGGCTACAACAACGCCCTGCCCTCTGTCACCAGGGGGACTAATAGATGATCCTCACTCTGATTTGGAAACCGTACAAATTAAATGACAAAGTGAGAGGAAGTGAAGTTAAGGCAAATTGTGTAAAGATAAGGCAGTCGGTCATTTATACACTAGTTTTTCAAATGCTTAAGCAGGGGTCTTTTGATTTTACATCTGCAGATGCAAAAGTGCTAAAATAAATAAGCCGTGTGTTCTTCCTGTGTTTGCTAAACCTCAATGATATGTGAATTCTTAAGCGATGTTAGGAAATAATTGATTGTGTATGTTTAAAACCAGGATCGCTTTTTCTTCTCCTGAAGTCCCATGTTTCAGTTCCTTTCCTGAGAAGGATTTTCTTCTATGAAATTGTGCCTGTGAATCCCTGAGTTTATTATTTTCCCAGGAACACTTCAACAGGTTTCTGTCTTCATCTATAAGGCAGATTTGCTTTTATGTCTTTTAAACTCGTGTCCTGACTTTCTAGGAAACACATTTGCATACCTTATATAAGATTAAAATTACCAAAGGAAAGAAAATAAAATTGAATGATGGAAAGAAAAAAAAACAGACCGTCCAGCAAAGCTGATTTCCATCAGTCTGCTGCAGGAGCTGTAATGTTTTGTGTAGCAATATGATTTAACAAGGAGCATTAGCTCTGAGTATGGAGCTGCCGGTTTAAGAAGGCTGATGAGATGTGATTATCTCCATGCAGAAATATCAGGGTGGTTAAAAGATAATTTGAAACGAGGTTAAAAATGAAGCAACACTAAGCTTCTCTCACTTGTGTCAAAACAATCACATCTTTTCTTTCTTTTTTTTTTCCCTTTCACTTTGATGACATTTGCTCATATTGGAGCTGGAGACACTCTTCATAGCAAACTGTAATCCTTGACTAATTTTAAATTTAATGTGGCGCTGTGTGAAAGACAGGTCTAAATTTGATCCAAAATCAGCTTCTGGATATTATGGATAGAATTTGCAGTGTTTATAATATTTGGGAAGCCTTAAATATTGCTATTAGTGGCTGAACTAAAGTTTCATTTCACTATGTTAACAATATATTCATGGTATAAACAGCTTACGTTGACATAATAAATGACATTTGGTTAGAAAAATGTCTTTGAACTTTAGCTGAAAAAATGAAAACAGGTGAAAAAAAACAGCACCAACTATGAAAAGCCATATGTTAGTAAATGAATATACCTCATCATATTATGTAATCACTTTAAATATAATTACTGCTTCAAATGATTAAGTTTCAAAGTCAGAATATTCTTTACTTTAAAAGGATGTATTTCAGAACTAGAAATATTTATTCATTGTCTTTAAAAAAAATCCATGTAGCCATAGCTCCTGATTTAAAAACAAAACAGTAAAACAAGTTAAGAAAGTTAAACATTATCTCTGTGTATGTAAAGAGAAATAATTGGGTCACTTGCTGAAAACTTTAGAAAAGTCTGAAACAAGATTTCAAAACCTGTTCTTTTGTGTAAAAGATAAATTGGGACGTTCAGCCAGTTTCAAAAGTTTGATCAACATTTAAGAAAGAGAAGCCCAAAGTTACTCTGTGCGAGGCAGGCAGCAGTGTGCTTGCTCTGGAGGGCTGCAACACTCAGCCCAATTTAAGCAAGGAAATGCTCAGCAATTCTAAAATGCTCTGTTCACATCCATACATAAGGCAAAGTCTCCTTCATGCTCCATTCTGTCCCTACGTTATCAATCAGTTAGGATCAATTCTGCAGCTTAGTCCCGCCCAAACCCCCTGGCTTCCCCATCTTCTCATGACTAGTCTGCAGGGCTGGCCATGTTTATGCTGATACCAGGAGATGACAATTAGTCATATCTATCCATGCTGGTCCATCTAATCCCTGTTGTTTTTAGTCATGTCAAATCCATTATCCCAAACAAAGCTGTGTACATCTCTTTGGAGATGCACACAGACTTGCCTTGCTTACTTTGAGAAGGCGGATTTTATGACAACATTAAATACATACTGAGCCCTAACGAATGGGGCACTGATAATTCCTATCACCCTAATCCACGGCTGCTTAACTTGCTTGTGAAAATTCATAGCCTCCTGGATGTGCCCTCAAGATCATCACATCTCCAAAGTTTTCTCCACAATTATATATATATACACACACATACATATATATGGTCATTGCACCCAAGTGTTTCCAGCCATCATAGAACGCAACTCCCGTCCTCCCAAGTCCCGCAGCCGGCAACCCGACAGACCCCTTCCCCACCCAAGCCTTGAGTTTCATCCTGTCTGCTCTCATGCTTTATTTTTGAGCCTGGTAAAAAGGGCGCCCCTCCCCCAGCTGTTTACTTAGAAAGAAGAATCTTAGGTGCTCTGTTTACTTACATTTTTCAGCATTTCTTTGTCTTCCAAACCATTCTAGCTCTTAATATGGAAGTTTTATGGGTTATTTTTATCAGAAAATGCAGACCTTGACTAGTTGACGTGAGCAGTTAGGATGGGTTAAGTGTGCTTTGAAACCCTCGATTACTCCCCGAGAAAGCAATATATGGCATATGGTAACATCTAGAGCCTGAAAACACAGCCAGTAAGAGTCGCGCAGACTAAAGGAAATCACTACTTAATTCCACAAACATTTGTTTCGGTCCAGGAATGGCACGAGAAACTTTGAGCAGACTGCCCACTCCAGCGCCGGCCGGCACGCGGGATCCATACCGTGCGGCACAGCGCCATCTGCTGGCGGCTCCGCAGCCAGGGGGTGACTCGGAAATCCACCCGAGTCTATTTCCCGGACCTCGGTTCCCGGGGAATTCCTGCGTCTGGGGAGTTCTGAGTGTACTAAAAAGGCGCGAAAGAAGGAGATGGTGCTGGAGAGAAAAAGCAGGGCTAGAGAAAGTTTCCAAAGACTTATTTAACTTGTAAACGGAGGAAGATTAATACCTCTGGAACGGTCCCCAGACGTCTTGCCAAGGGCACAGGTTTTCAGCTTTAAAGGTGAAGCTGAGTTTATTTGCATCCAAGGCAAAGAGTTGTTTTCCTTCTTTCTCTCTGTCTATAAAGCAGTGTAGCCTAACCATATTGTCTTCACAGCCGGGCTCTGCGTGCTTCTTTATGGAGGTGAGGCAGAATTCAAGCCAACTGTCTGAGTGTCGGGTTCATTCATGTCCTGACTGTGTGTGTGTGTGTGTGTGTGTGTAGCAGGGGAGTGATATTCAGAAGTGCTTTGGGAAACACTGGGGTTGTTTGCCTATCCATTCCAGAAATCAGTGGAGGGCCCCCTCCCAGGGGCAGAATGTAAGGACTGTGGGAATGCAATCAACACACTTCTGCATGTTTCCACACTGCCTTGAACGGGATCCCAGGCTCCAGGAAACTCATCTCTGATAGACTGTAAAAGACCCAAACTAAATGGACCGAAGAGGTGGTCATTATTCTTCAGGGAGGGCCCTCACTGTAACACAGGGTAAAGCGCTATCTGCAATGATTTTTTAAGGTTACTTTGGAAATCTTATTATTCTCACTCCACCTCCAGCTACCAAGCCTTGTGCTAACTGCGATTTCCATCCTGCAGCACTGACTTCCAGCGTCTCCCTCCCTTCCCTCTCCTTTGCTCTGTCTGTCTCCATCCCCAGAGACTTGTTCCAGACAAAAGCAGGTTGGGGAGGGTGCCATGTCCACATCACCTAGAGAGAAAGAGGAGGCCCGTGACCATTCCTGAATACCTCTAAAGGATGGTTTGCTTAGCCCCCTGCTGTGGGGATTCTCTGGTCCTCGGTGTATGATGGCATGGAGCAAGGATTAACTGTAATTGCTTCTGTGTACAGAAAGGACTAGAAGTGATCTCTTTTCACCTGCTGTCTCTGGAGTGTTAGGCACAACACCGCCAGTGAATGAGACAATTTGGGGGACAGAGTGCCCTACACCCTCTGCAGCCATAGGAAGGGCCTATGCCATTAGGAAAGGTGGCTGTTTTCTCAGGGGCTACCTCTCAAAGTGAAGCAATGTTTTTAAAACACTGTTCCTCCAGATGCTGTGACCCATTCCTTGGCAGACTGGACATGGGCTGGTGTTTTCAGGGAGCTGCTTCCCTCTTTTTCCCCACCCTCCACATCTTAGCAAGCCCACTCTCTCTTAGAAACAAATACAAAATCAGATGTGTTCACTACAGACTTCAAATTTAAGGTCTAAAGGATTTTAGAGACTAGCTTTGCCAGATAGCATACAGGATACACAGCTAAATTTCAGAAAGGTAATGAAGTTGTTTAGTATGTGAACATCCTAAATATTGTCTGGGACACACTCAGACGTGAAAAAGCTTACCATTCGTGTAACACTCAGATTTAACTAGATGCCTGTGTTTTTATGTTTTGGTGTTTACTGAGTCTGGCAGCTCATTAGATTCTCTAGTACAAGTCTTTAGACGGGAGACTAAAATCAACAGAGATAGAGAGCTATGCCCAGTTACCCAGCTGTTTAGAGGCAGCTGCTGGGCCAGAAATCAGGTCTAGAAATTCAGCTGGGGTCCTCTTGATCAAAGGCACTCCCTTGTCTTTCCCCAGGAGAGCCGACTGGAGGCAGAGGTACCAAGTGAGATGATGTAATAAAACCAGTCTCTTATATAATCATTTCAGAGTGACCGTGCATGCTGCAGAGGGCCATAAAGTAAAATGCCACTCATTTGGAAATGCCACTAGTTTATAATTTGTGAAGTTTCCTGCCCAAGTGAAATTTTACATAGCAAACCCTTTCTGGCAGGAGATTCCAGCACTTTCTTTTTCTGCAACCGTTGTTCAGGACGGTTTCAAGGGCTTTGTTCTATCAAGTGATTTCAAACACGAAAGCTCCCACTTACATACAAGCAAATACTATTCTAATTATTCCTCTCTCCCCACTAAAGCCACAGTTCTAAAGCCATTATTGTAGTCAGGTTACTGTTTATCTGGATTAAAAGACTAAACAGATCATCCTAAAATGGTCTAATATTTATCACTGACTTAAATTAGTTATGTATCTTGAGACTGCTCTGGATTCATAGCCAAATAGCTCTTTAGTATCATGGGAAATCTGGAGGAGCCGTTATTTGGGTGATAGGTATTGAAGAACTCAGCTCAGCCATGCTCCATGTGACATCTGAACCTCACTTTCCTTACATTGACACTGAGGGCTTGACGCCTTATGGGCTTCCCTGGTGCTTTCAGACACTAAAGAATCTGCCTGCAATGCAGGAGACCTGGGCTCAGTCTCTGGGTTGGGAAGGTCCCGTGGAGGAGGAAATGGGAACCCTCTCCAGAATTCTTGCCTGAGAGGTTCCAGGGACAGAGGAGCCTGGCCGGCTACAGTCTGTGGGGTCTCAGACTAGGACACGACTTAGTTACTGAGCATGCCACGCTGTGGTCAGTATCCTTGCAGTGCCTACTATAATGCTGTACCCCTCCCTCCTCTCAAGCAATCTGGCCACCAAAAGCTCACACCAAGGAAGGAAAGAAAAGGAGGTTAATGAAACCAGTTGTAATGCAAAGAAAGGTCAGCCTTAGCTGCAAGCCCTGAAACTTAACTGCCAGTGGCATAAAGGGCTCCAGGTAAGACAAGGACTGTATTTACACAAGGTCTTTTCTGCTAAGCCAACTCCAGTCTGAGCTGAGCAACTACTCCAGGCAGCAGAGCTCTTATTGGAAGGCAGAAGCCAAAAGTTAAGTGTGAAGGATTTGGACCTTGTACAATTAGATCACCCTGGAGCCCCAGCATAGCAGTGGGTCTCCATGAGCATTTGGCAGAGTTGTGAAGGTGGGTGAGGAAAGGCCAAAGTAACCTACTTGGAAGGAGAAGAAATAGTCCGGCAGAGGATGGCAAGACCCTGTTCTGTCTGGGAACGCTCTCATGCCCTGCTTGGAGTTCACGTTTCACCAAGGAACGTAAAGGAAGAGTAAATGGGGCTGGGTGGAGAGAGAAGGGTGAGGTTTTCCCTCCCTTGCTCTCCCCTCTTTCATCCTCTTAGGACTTTTTTTAACCTTCATTTCCCTCCCGCAGAAAGGCCATTCAGCAAGGACGAATATAGACCCGAAGCCCGAATGCGCGTTCAGTTGTCACCTTGAGTCTTCCCCACCTGCTGGGTCTCATTCTCCCCTGAGGGAGGCTTGGCTCCTGTGCACAGTTAGTGATGGGGCTCTGACTCCCAAGGATGGATGGCTAAGTTCTTTTCAAAATATAGATCTCTGTAGCATTTTGTCCATGTCTTGAACAGGGCCAATTCAAGGACCTGGCTCTGAAACGTGCATGGATTATTTCCGCTGAGATGTTTTCCTCTGGCTTTGCGTCCTGCTTGGAACCTTCAACACTTCGGCCACCTGATGTGAAAAACTGACTCACTGTAAAAGAACCTGATGCTGGGAAAGATTGAAAGCAGGAGGAGAACAGGGCGACAGAGGATGAGATGGTTGGATGGCATCACTGACTCAATGGACATGAGTTGGAGTAAACTCCGGGAGTTGGTGATGGACAGGGAGGCCTGGCGTGCTGTGATTCATGGTGTTGCAAAGAGTTGGACACGATTGAGTGACTGAACTGAACTGGAACCTTCCTGCGGCTTTCTTCTCAAGTACACGCTATGGTTTTGTGAGCTCATATTTTTTTTTTCCCCAAGGCTGGAGACTGTGCTCCATAACCCATTAGCCACGTCAAGTCTAGACCTAACCAAGAGCCCAAAAACTGTGGGTTTGTTGTTTTTTTTTTTTTTTATGTTTTGGTATTTACTGAATCTGGCAGCCCATTAGATTGTCTAGTACAAGTCTTTAGACTGAAAACTAAAATCAACAGAGACAGAGACTTAAGCAGCATGTTGAGAAGAAAGACACTACTTCTACAACTTGATCAGCCACTTAGGAACTGCCATTTCTGAAAGATTAGAAAACATCCCAATTTGTGGCTGATCACTAGTATTTACGAGGGTTCACTGTATGCAAAGTCTTTTGCACTCAGCTCTCATTAAGTACTATAGTCCCACATTATGGATGAGTAAACTAAGGCCAAGAAAGGTTTAGTAACTTGGATAACATCACTACGATTAACTAGGAGAGACAGGACTAGAACGTGTTTCACTGCCCCCTAAAAGCCCAAGTTCACAGCTTCTGATAATAATAACCAACTTCCATTGAGCACCTACTGTGTGCCAGTTACTGCTATGTGTGCTTTATGTGTATTATCTCAATAACCCCCCTCAGTGACCTTGTGAGGCAGGTACTACTGTGAAACCCATTTCGTAGATGAGGAATGTGATGGATGGAGACTAAGTGAAGAGTTGGAGTCATGAGCCACCCACCTAAATTGTCCCTCTGGATCAGTGGAGGCTATTGGCCTCCCTTCTAATCAACTTTACCATAAAGACTTGTGTAAAAGTCAAAATAAAATAGAAAAATCAACAGCAGCAACACCTAACCCTCTGCCTCCCAGCCCCCAAGCAGAAGGCGATGTGTACCTTCTTCAGCTCCCTGTGGAGGTTCTGTCCTTCTCTTCCTCTCTGTACAAATATAAGACCGGAGGGGACAAGGTGTGCCTTTCTGTGACCTGGGTTCCTTTTGTCCCTGTGGAAGACAACGGAAAATTAGCTCTTTAAACAACTGCACAATCCCTTTCATTCTGTCTGTCTCTCTCTCTACACACACACACACACACACACCCCCTTGCCCTCTCTGATCTGAAAATACTGAAAACCCAACTTCTGGAACTCTCCTCTGATTCTTTGGTTCAACACAGGACTCCAGCTTAGGATGGAGACACTCTGGGACCATCGGCTGCTGTGAGGTGGCTTCTGGGTTCCAAACCCCAAGCATTAACCCAGAGGCCCACCAGCCCCCTTACTGCCTGATAAGAGTGCAACCCTAAGGAAGCCGGCAGTTTTATTTCCCTCAGTAAATCTATTCTGATTAATGTACACACTGTATAATACTCCACCTGTAGGTACTGTAATTAAGGTGCATCGGAACCACAATCAACACAGTGACAGGCAGAGGGAAAATTATTGACCTCCCACAGATTTTTTAAGTCAGCACATTTACTACTGTGAAAATCACCAAGTCATTAGCAGAGGGGTTTAAAAAAATTTTTTTTTAAATGAAAGAAGTCTGCTCACATTACAGCTCTTTGTCTGTTAACCTCTGTGTCCCCTCTCTTTCTGATTTAAGATGAAATTCCCCCACACCCATCGGAGCCTCTGCAGACAGGGGGGCACCAGTCTTGGTAGGAGGTGAAAGTTTTCCCTTTTAGACTTGGAGGAGCTTCAAGAGTTGGCCGCCCAGCACGGGGGGTCCTGGGATGCAGCCACCAAGCACCCCTCCCTCATGTTTATAGAATCATCAGTTGACAGCTCAAGGGCCCCGCTGGGCTCCCACATTGCCTGAGAGCTCATACCTTGACAAAATGAATCTCCGTGGATGCCCACTTGGGAGATGATTAGCTGTAGTCAGGGCAATGCCAGGCTGTCAACTGAGGGTTTGGGAGGTACCCAGGCCCCTTCCCAGCCTTTCCAACAGTGGTTTCAATCATTCCCAGCCATGCCTCTCCCACCAGGGAACTGGAGGCCCTGCCGGTGATGAGTTTGAGAAGTAGAGACACCCCCTGATGTCCATCTTCAATTATTAACTGCATGCTACCCACCGCCAAAAGGCAAGGATAGGTATTTTCTCACTGGGGTGAGAGGCAGGCAGGGCAATGGTGAGATGCATGAACTTTGGCATCACTCCTGTGTTTTGCTTCTTGCTCTACCACTCCCTTACTAAGCCTCTTTGTGCCTCAGTTTCCTTATCTGTGAAATGGGGACAACTGCTATATATCTCACTTAACAATGGCCATGAAAATTGAAAGGGAAGACCACAACATGCCTGCACAGTGCAGAGCACATTATGAATCAGGAGTTGGTGAATCTTTCTGGAAAATGCTGGATAGAAAATATTTTAGGCTTTGCAGATCATATTGTCTCCATCATAACAACTTAACCCTGCTATTGTTGCCTAGAAACAGCTATAAAGCATTTAAACAAAAGGATGTGACTATGTTCCAATAAAACTTTATTTAAAAGAACAGGTAGTGGGGCCAGAGGTTGGCCGTTAGGTCATTGTTTGCTAATCATTGTTAAATTTAAAAAATGAATAAATGTCAGCAGCTATTATTACATATGATAGTTTCTTATTGATCAGCTATATAGAAAGAATTGGTGGTGAAATAAGATGTGGTCTGTCTTGAAACATGTTTGATAGTCCAGGGAGGGGAGGCACTAATTTACAAATATCACTGTGTCCAAGAAGGATGATGCATGAACTAAAAGCTATTATACAAAACTTAAAGCAATATGTGCCTTAGACTATTTCATATTTATTTTGTACAACACCATGAGAACCCTATAGAAACGAATCAGGAATATGTTACATTTACCTCAAAATTAGGTTTAGAGACTAAGTTTTGTTTTGTTTTGTTTTGTTTAAAATAAAGATTGAAAGTGCACAAATATCATTGCAACATGCTCCAAATGTGCCCATGTGCTGTTTTAGGTACAACTAGCAGGAAGGCACTGGCGACTCACTCCAGTACTCTTGCCTGGAAAATCCCATCAACAGATGAGCCTGGTAGGCTGCAGTCCATGGGGCCGCTAAGAGTCGCACACGACTGAACGACTTCGCTTTCACTTTTCACTTTCATGCATTGGAGAAGGAAATGGCAACCCACTCCAGTGTTCTTGCCTGAAGAATCCCAGGGACAGGGGAGCCTGGCGGGCTGCCGTATATGGGGTCACATAGAGTCGGACACGACTGAAGCAACTTAGCAGCAGCAGCAGCAGGAAGGAAGGGGCCTTCACTGATAGCTCAGTTGGCAAAGAATCCACCTGCAATGTAGGAGACCCCCACCTCAATTCCTGGTTCAGGAAGATCCACTAGAAGGGGATAGGCTACCCACTCCAGTATTCTTGGGCTTCCCTTGTGACTCAGCTGGTAAAGAATCTGCCTGCAATGAGGGAGACCTGTGTTCGATCCCTGGGTTAGGAAGATCCCCTGGAGAAGGGAAAGGCTATCCACTCCAGTGTTCTGGCCTGGATAATTCCATGGTCATAAAGAATCAGACACAACTCAGTGACTTTCACTTTCACTTTTCAGCAGGAAGGAAGGCCATTAAGGTTTTGTTTAAACTCACATCTTGTTTGTCCAAGTCAATACTCAGTCAAAACAGCCTGCTTGATCATTTTTTGATTGAACGTTCCAGTTAATGTATTCAAGGACCTCCATGTGGAGAAGTTGGAGATCTCTGCTGCCCAAAGTGTGAGGAGAGGAATGGAGTAGAATATCTCTACCTTCAGGAGGCAACTCCAAAGACATCATTTAAAAGCATACTTCGGGCCCGCGGCCGCCTTTGCGCGCGGCTATCCCAAGCCCCTGGCGGAGCTTCCCGGGCGCCCGCCCATCTTCTGGCCCGGAGTGGTGCAGGGCTCGCCCTGGAGGGACCCCCGCCTGGCCGGCCCGGCCCAGGCCGGCGGGGTCCTGGACAAGGACGGCAAGAAGAAGCACTCGCGGCCGACCTTCTCGGGCCAGCAGACCTTCGCGCTGGAGAAGACTTTCGAGCAGACGAAGTACCTGGCGGGGCCCGAGCGCGCGCGCCTCGCCTACTCCCTGGGCATGACCGAGAGCCAGGTCAAGCTGTGGTTCCAGAACCGCCGGACCAAGTGGCGCAAGCGGCATGCGGCGGAGATGGCGTCGGCCAAGAAGAAGCAGGA
>NW_011484304.1:1849857-1850658 GCF_000754665.1 Bison bison bison
GAGGTGGCCAAAGTACTGGAGTTTCAGCTTTAGCATCATTCCTTCCAAAGAAATCCCAGGGCTGATCTCCTTCAGAATGGACTGGTTGGATCTCCTTGCAGTCCAAGGGACTCTCAAGAGTCTTCTCCAACACCACAGTTCAAAAGCATCAATTCTTTGGCGCTCAGCTTTCTTCACAGTCCAACTCTCACATCCATACATGATCACAGGAAAAACCTAGCCTTGACTAGACGGACCTTTGTTGGCAAAGTAATGTCTCTGCTTTTAAATATGCTATCTAGGTTGGTCATAACTTTCCTTCAAAGGAGTAAGCATCTTTTAAATTCATGGCTGCAGTCACCATCTGTACTGATTTTGAAGCCCAGAAAAATAAAGTCTGACACTGTTTCCACTGTTTCCCCATCTATTTCCCAAGAAGTGGTGGGACCGGATGCTATGATCTTCGTTTTCTGAATGTTGAGCTTTAAGCCAACTTTTTCACTCTCCTCTTTCACTTTCATCAAGAGGCTTTTTAGTTCCTTCCTCTTCACTTTCTGCCATAAGGGTGGTTTCATCTGGTATCTGAGGTGATTGATATTTCTCCCAGCAATCTTGATTCCAGCTTGTGTTTGTTCCAGTCCAGCGTTTCTCATGATGTACTCTGCATATAAGTTAAATAAGCAGGGTGACAGTATACAGCCTTGACGTACTCCTTTTCCTATTTGGAACCAGTCTGTTGTTCCATGTCCAGTTCTAACTGTTGCTTCCTGACCTGCATACAAATTTCTCAAGGCAGATCAGATGATCTGGTATTCCCATCTC
>NW_011484304.1:1850758-1886068 GCF_000754665.1 Bison bison bison
TATGTATAATCAATAAATTATTTAACACGTCAAAAAAAAAAAATAATAAAAGCATCTTGAGTTTTCAAGAGTGATGTCAAAGAATGCTCGCTATATATGTGGTCTTCAAGGTCAACTATAGACAGACAGGGGCTTCCCAGGTGGCGCTAGTGGTAAAGTACCTGCCTGCCAAGGCAGGAGACATAATGCAGGTTTGATCCCTGGGTCAGGAAGATCCTCTGGAGGAGGGCATGGCAACCCACTCCAGTATTCTTGCCTGGAGAATGTCATGGACAGAAGGGTCTGGCGGGCTACGGTCTATAGGGTCATAAAGGGTCAGACGTGACTGAGTGACTAGCTTTTCTACTTTCACACATACACAAACAGGTTGTCAGTTACTTAATATAGCTGTTCCTAATCTGGCAGGAACAGGAGTCCCATTTGGATTTTAGGTCAAATTGATATTTTCTATTAATGCAACATAGACCATCCCCTTTGTTATTCATTCACTCTACAAATATTGTTGAGATTACGCTATATGCATTGCTTGAAACTTGACACTAAGAGATACAAAACTGAGTAAATTGTGGAACTTAAGCTCCTACAAGATACTAAGACAAAATGTGATGGAGAAGTGGACCGGGAGGAAGTCTGTAAAGGGATCTGCATGCTAGTTCCTCACTCTAGAAGACGATGATCAAACTTAGTTTTTAGAAAGATGAGGCTCCTCTTCCAATAAAGAAGAGCATTAGGATGGAAAGGAAGATCCTGTGTTATCTACCTGTGTGCTAATGGTACTCTCTCGAATAGCGACATTGCCTACTTTTAGATTCTGCAAAGGCACGGGACTCACCTGTTCCTACCCTCTCTCCTCTACAAGTCATCTCCATTTCTACACACAGTGGGCTGGCTATTCCTTTACAAATGTTGTTGGCATAGACACCTTCCTGCCATGCCTACTGGTTTCTTTGTCCCACATGATTTTGCCTTTAAGTGATTTGTTCCTTTCATTTTCCTCTACTAGAGCAGTCCTCCACTTCTCTTTGCCTCCAAGTCCCCCATAACAGTAACCTGCTTCACCAACATAACTTAGGTTTCCTGCCTCTCGAACCTCCTTCCTCTTCTGCTGTTTGACTCTGTCCCAGATCTGAGGATCACGTGGTGATACAGTAAAATTCTGCAGATATGCTGGGGTGTGAAGTGTTTGGGGCTCCTGAGTTCTAAGCCCCAGCCCAAAGTTGGCCCTGGTGCTCATTTTCAAAGGCAATCACAGATGCATATCAAAGAATTTACAGAATCCACATTGGGAAACCTGTCAGAAAATTGTTGGGAAAATAAAGTGAATCAATAGAATGTCAAGAGGCTCAAATAGAAAAAAATATTGAATATTCATTTTCTCCGTTTCACTGGGGTAGGGATTTACTAGGACCAAGGCAGCTGGTGGGATTTTAGGCTTTTCTTGGAATGGTTCGAATAATTTCTGTGCTGTGCCTTGGATTAGTATTCAATTAACTCCTTTAAAATTATAATGTGCAACTTCAACAAACTTGTTAACGAGTCTACAGCACAATTAGAGCAGTTAATAGCCACCAGGTACAACAACAAATGAAGGCTGTATTTCTCTAAACAGAGAACTTCTAAAACAAGCTCAGCGATTGTGTTTCCTATTTGCATCGCTGTTTCACTTAATGTGATACCTGTAAACACTAGAGAAAAATTATGGAGGGGTCCTTTTCTCTCATAGATTGATCAAAAAAAAATCTGATGTAGAATCCATGTAGAAATTGTTTTTTGTTTTCTAATGCGGTCACATTTCAGGAAATCCAACATGCTAACACAACCAGCTCTTAGTGGGGAAATCTAACTGGCAAAGTCTGTCCCATCACTACAGTGGCCAAAATGTTTTAAACACAGTCTTCTCCATTGCTCCTACATAGAGGAGAACCATGGAGCCGTCTGTCTTCATGTTGCTATGTAAAAAATGCGCTAGGCTTTAATTATTATGGTATGGTCAAGACTGCAACTTTCTGTACAATTCTTAGGTTTCTTAAACTAGACAAAGAACTTCCAGCATTTGATTTAATGCAAAAATCAGAGACTAACTCTCCTGGCTGAGGGTTTTTGCATCTCAAGTTGATCTATTCAACTTTACAAAATCAATGCTAAATCAGAAGTTTATAATCTTAACATTTTTGTTCCCTATAAATAATGGCCAATGCTATTTGTGATTTTTTAAAACAGATTTTGACTGCAGGATATAACAATATCACATGGGCCACATCTTTATCCATGTCTTAGAAGGTTTCCTTCTGCTTTTTTCTGCTTAAAGTTACCTTACCCATTCTCCTCTCCACCCATATCCATGTAATTATGAAAGTATCATGTAACGATTTAAATAGATTAACTACTTTTCATAGTTGTGGAAGAAATGCTACATCGTTTTTTTTTTCCATGAGACTATAAAACTTTCTCACCATTCTTAAGTAACAGTAGAAATAATAAAATCTAAAAGAAAAAAAAAAGTGCAATTTAATTTGGCTTTTTAGAACTATTTCTTCTCTAGCCTCAGAAGATTAGTTTCAAAGCAATGGTAAAATCATTGATGTACGTCTTTTCAAGTCAAAAGAAAAAAAGACTCCTAAATACCAAACATTTGCTCTTTGGAGCATAGCAAGAAGAAAGGAAGAGGGCCAGACGCCACATCCTAAGAACAAAGTATTGTCCAGGTAGTTGTCGGCTAAAATGGGATCTTTTCCCAGGTCTTTTTATTAAAGTTTTTCTTTCCCAAATAAAACCTCATTTTCTTTCACTAATCTTTCTAGTGGGTATCTGCCAGTTCTTCTGCATGACTTGCTACATGAAAACTTGTAAAAAAGAAGAAATCTAAAACCAGTGCAATTTTATATCCACACTCTCTGTGCCATTAAGAAGTATTCAACTTTTACAAAACATTGCTTATTTTCCAGAAACCTAAAAAAATGACTTGATTACACTAATGATTACATTCTCCCCAAATTAGACCATTAATGAATCTCAATTAAATTTTTCACTATTTTTTTAACCTCATAAACTATAATGCTTACGGGGAGGAATAGATACATAAGAGTAACCAAGAATGTTTGGAAAAGAAGAGTAATAAGGGAAAATTTCTCCTACGACCAATTCAAACATCTTATAAAGTTATAGCATCAGCCTTTGCTGGTATAGGGTCAATGAAACAGAATAAAATCCTGGAAACAGTCCCAAGTAAATATAAAAATTTAGTATATGATAAAAGTGGCATTCAGAAGATGTGCTACATTATTCAATAATTTTTGTCTTGTGGCAATGGGCTTTTCATTTGGTGGAGCAAAGAAAAGTAGTCTCCCTTTCACATGATTGAAATAATGCATTTTAGACAAAAGACATTTATAAGGGTTAAAAAAAGGAGACAATGTTCTCCAAGAATATGGAAGTGGGTGTTATATAGAACTGGATTGGGAAGCCTCAGTCCTAAGGCCATAATCACATAAAAACTAATAATGTTTACTTCATAAATGCAAAAAATATTTGAATATAAAAAACTATGACTAAGGGGAAGGATGAGAGAGAT
The DNA here is from genome assembly GCF_000754665.1 of Bison bison bison. Classification (NCBI taxonomy): domain Eukaryota; kingdom Metazoa; phylum Chordata; class Mammalia; order Artiodactyla; family Bovidae; genus Bison; species Bison bison. The sequence goes on from NW_011484304.1 coordinate 1,854,330, forward strand.
GACATTTTTAAATACATTAAATATATATACATGTGTATCATGTATATTAAACAAACAGTTATCATGCTCAATATATAAATAGTTTTAACAACTCAATAAGACAAAGTTAACAACATAGAAAATTCACAAAAGAAAAAAATGTAATGATCATTTACCTATGCAAAAGCATTCAAAAATTATATTAGTGTTAAAGAGGATGTGAGAAAATGGAAATTCTCACATACTACTAGCTGCAATATACATTGATGAAACATTTTATAGATAATAGCTTAGATACTGGCATGCTTATAAGTCCAGCCCATGCCACTTCTGGAAATTTATCTAAGGAAATAATCATGTATATAAATGAAATTTAATTATAAGGATGTTTGTTATACAAACTATTGTTTGGAATACTAAAAGCAGTAAAGAACAAAACCAAACAACAGATCCCTATATATATATATATATATGTATGTGTGTATATATATACACACACACATAAATAGAGGATTGAGTAATTATTTATTGGGGTGGCCAGAGTTTGTTCAGGTTTTTCTGTAAGATGTTATGGAATGAATTTTTGGCTAACCCAATAAAATGCAGGAAGTAATGTTTAATAACAATTCTTATGATACTTTGCCAACTGGATTAAGAAGTTTCAAAAAAGTATATGTGGTACAATGTCATTTTGTTAAACATTTAAAGTAAAATGTATGAATACATGAAATATGAAAGTAAAATTAAAATGTGACTATTATTTAAGGATGATAATTTAATGAATGGTTTTTAATTTGCTTTTTGCTTTCTCTTTTCAACATTTTCTTTAACCCCTGTGAGTGTGTGTGTGTGTGCGCATGCGTGTGTGTATGTGTGCATGTGCGTCCATGCGTGTGTGTGTGTGCGTGCATGCGTGTGTGTTTGTCCTCTATTCTGGCAAGCCCTGGATTCTCTTGATTCCATCCAAGGTCTACAAAAGATTCGTCACTCCTCCTTCTCCTTCGAGAACCTGTGGACCTTCTCCTGAGTGGCAGGTTCATAGAAATGAAGACCTTTTTTCTATTTCTGTTTCCTTTTGTTCTTTGTTAATTTCCAAGATGACACATGGGCCAGGTGTTTCTCTTCTTCTCTTTATAACAGGAAATCTTTTTAAACATATTCATAACTATTAAGAAATTGCTGAATCTTTGGAACAAATTCAGATGACACAGAATTTCATCAAGCAGAACCTCTTCCCCCCACCTTTCTCTGTATCCAGTACCATCTTCTAGCAATGACCTAAGTAAAGACAAAAGTGTGGTGTGTGTATTTTCTGGTCTTTCCTTAGTGCCTTTATAAATATTTTAACTATTCAATCCATCACAATTTATTTCAGTATATATCTTGTAAAGTGAAATATAATTGCTTACTTTTAACTTTATGAGTGTTAAGAGCAGAATTTATACTGAGTCTCCCTTTACTCTCTTCCGGGCTAAATGAAAGAGAAAAAAATTCAGGGAAGGAATTGTATAAAATAGCTTTTTTTCCCATATGTAACTAAGTTTTCCAGGATGTCCCTTCTTCCTGATGAACTAACTTGAAATGCTTCTTTTCTTTTTAAAATGATACAGCTGAGAGTCAGACATTATAAATTAAAATTCTTGTAATTTCCAATGGATGATGTGAGAAGTGTGGACTGAATCTAAGAGATTGTAGGGAGTAATGGAGACCGCAGAAAAACATGTATTGGTAATGGAATTTAAAATTTGAACAAATATAATTTTTATAATAAGGGAAAATTATTTTTAAAATACATGTTGAACAAACTAAGGTGTAGTTCTTGAAAAAATGGAAACTCTCTGAACTTCTAAACTGCTGCAGATGATATTGCAACAGATTAGCTAGGAAAAACTTCTGAGTTTAATTCACATGGTCAGTGGACCTCAGATGTACCCAGAGCAGATCTTTCACAAAGATCAACATTTCGACACCTCTTTGACTTCAAGACTACAGTGCATCCTGATGGATCTTAAGGATACAGTGCATCCTGATCTTTAGCAGTGGAAGCTTCTACATGGAACAAGAACACAGATAATCAATATTTTAATTCTTACTATGAGACAGGCATGGTGCTAAGCACATTGTTTCCTATAATATTATTTTATTTAATCCCTTTGAAAATCCTACACCTTGGTACTGCAATGATCTCCATTTTATAGATGAGGAAACTGAGGTTTATAAGTGGTAAATAATTTAAATGTTAGTAAGAACTCCTTTTTTTGGTTTGTTTTTATTGGTTTTGAAGCTTGTGTTCTGACCCCCATACATTAGGAGAAGAGATTCTTAATCCAGTAACTCTGTCCACCTGAAAGGGAGTCTGTTCAGGGAAGCCTGTCTTCCGCCAAGGAAGCACACTTCCATCCTGGTATCTTGTCGTGTGAAGGAGGTGTGGTGTAATCACACACAAGAATGGAACCCTGACAGATCTTGATTAAAATCCCACATTTTGCACATGTGAGTCAGGTGAGTGGGATGAGTTACTTCAATTTTCAGAAATGTGGTTTCTTTAAAGTCAGAACAATGTATTCTACTTTGTATGTTTTGGTGGGAATGAAATGTGATACATGCCTAGCATGAGTTATGGGTTCAGTAAATGCTGGTTCTTTTCATTTTCTCTTGATGAAAGGCTGTTACGCATTGTTTATGTCACTCTCCCAGCCACTGTCCTAAGAGATCTATAGAAATGATGCAACTCAATTAATCACACTTTGTCTCTGCAATTTACCTAGAGGAGAGAAAATTAAGTTGTGGCAGGAGTGGCCGGACATGGTAAGAGAGACTGATAAAAAGATTTCGTTCTCACAGCTCCTGTGAGACTTATCTACCTGGCTCAGTTCACCTACAGCTCAATTTTGTATACCTATACAATTTTGTATACATCCATCTACTGTTCCTTGGAAGGTTGGTAATAATGCTTTGATTGATGTTGCTAGCAATACCTTAAGAGTCTGAACCCATCATCTAAGTAAAAACCATTGTGTTAAAATAGGAATGTAGTCTTGGAACAAGGTGAAAGCAACTCACAAGAAAATAAAATTACTCTATAACCTCGTGGGTCCAACAACTACCTGTCTTCATGGTGTAATTTTCTTTAAGACAATGACTCTCTACTTGAAGTTCTTGAATGAATTTCAGGAGGTCCATAAACCTTATGAAATCACCAACTTCCACATGACTGTGCTCAAGTGCATTTTGCAGGAAGGTGATCAATTTTGTGAAATTCTGAGGAGTGTCTATGATCTCAAACACCAAAGAACCATTGGTTTACAAGCTTCCACTCCCATTCAGACATGTTGAGAGCAAGAAAGACAACAGTGATGTATTGATATGAAGTGGATCAGGAAGATCCCCTGGAGTAGGAAATAGCAACCCACTCCAGTATTCTTGCCATGAAAATCCCATGGACAGAGGAGTCAGGTGAGTTAAAGTCCATAGCGTCTCAAAGAGTTGGACACGACTGAGCAACTGAGCATAAATGCACAGGAGGGAGGGAGCGGTCACCGGATGATTTGGGGGCAGAAATGGAATTTAGACATACAAACACATAAACAGATCTTTTCTGAGGAAGGTTCATTTTTGAGGTCTTAAAGAAAATAAGGAAGAGAATTCTTTGAAGACTTTCCCTCTCTACTTAGAAGACTTTCTCCCACTTTCTTTGCCACCCCAAACCACCAAACGTTTACATTTAAGTGGAGGGAGTAACCTACCAGCTAATTGAAACTGTTTCAGTGATGTATCTATTTTTCTATTTAGTATCTTTTCTCTCCCTCTCACTTGTCATTTCTTGCCTGAGTTCACATGGCCTGTTCTTTGTCTTTTTTAATAACTGGACAAATTATTACTATCAGTAATTTGAAGATGGGAAAGAGAAATATAGATAAGAGAAATGGGTTTCCATGGCAACCACAGCCAAGTGATATCATTATGAACATCCTTTCTATGACTATTTCATTAGCACTCTCCTGAGAACCTGAGTCCCTGTTAACCCATTTAAGGACCAAGTGTTCTTTAGCAGATGGCTCTCAGGTTGCTCACTCACTATCGGAGATGCCGATTTATCATTTTTAGACTGTACTTGGATTTTGTAGCCAGAAGTAACCAATATCTATTTGTGTATCTGTGTCCTGCTTAGAATATGCCCTGTGACTCTCCAGCATCTGTTCACAGTTCCATGAACAAGGACCAATGACAAGTCATGTTTGTTTAAAAAAAAAAAAACTAAATTAACATTTTAAAAAGCAGAGTACTCATAATGACAGGGCTGTGTTTATCGGGTCTAAACTCCACCCCTTTTGGTAGAAAGTATCAGTCAGGAGGGACTGAGTAGTGCTGTGGTAACAAACAGCCCTTGTGATGGTTAATTTTATGTGTCAACTTGGCTAGGCTATGGTGCTCAAATGCTTGGTCAAATATCATTCTAGATGCTTCTCTGAAGTGATTGTTTATATATTAACATTTAAATCAGAAGATTTTGAGTAAAGCAGTTTACCCTCAATAATGTCAGTGGGCCTTCCAATTGCAGGTCTTATAAGAAAACACTTGGGTCTCCCAAGAAGGAAGGGATTCTGCCTCTGGACTCATTATAGCACTGATTCCTGCCAGAATTTCCAGCCCATGGGCCTGCCCTACAAATTTCAAACTTTCCAGTCCTTATAACCACATGAACCAATTTCTTAAAATAAACTTTTATCTATGTCTTTGTCTCTCTATCTCATCTATCTATTTATCTGGATATTGAGAGATTATATATTCATTCATTGAGAGAGTATGTATAATACATATCTTCATTCCTATTGGTTTTATTTCTCTGGAGGATCTGACTAATATGCAGACAATTCTCATTGAAGGAAACGGCAACCCACTCCAGTATTCTTGCTGGGAAAATCCCATCAACAGAAGAGCCTGGTGGGCTACAGTCCATGGAGTCACAAAGAGTTGGACATGACCGCACACTTGAACTAACACAGTCAAAGTTCATTTCTTCTTCATGTTTCATGTCCAGTTCAAGTCGGCAGGAGACTCAAGACATGTGAATCACTCAGGGATCCCAGTTAAAAGAGTCTTCATCTCAACATGCACTTCCATGATCACAATAGCAGAAGAAGGGGCCCTGGTAAAGCAAACACTGGCTTTAAAGCTTCCATCTGGAAGTTAATACCTGTGACTTTCACTTGCATTTCATTGGCCAAAGCAAATCTCATGGTCATCCTAACTTCAAAAGAGGCAAGGAGGTATAATCCTATCGGGTGCCTGGAAGGAGAAAAGCCAGAAATATTTGGTGACCAGTGCTAATGACTGCCACTCATGGTGGGCATTTATGGAACCTCTTGGTCTACTGTGTTCTACTGATTAGGAAAAAATGTGAATCAGGAGGACCAAGCAATCTCTGGTTCTAGTGATTGTGTGATTATTAGAAGGTGCTTTAGCCCACATAAGCATCAGTCTCTCCATCTGCTTCATGAACGCAATAGAAGATAACATTCCTTCTCTTCTGTCCTCCTGCTACAACAGAGAAAATGGCCAGCCTCCTCTCAAAGGCCAGTCTCTCCACATGTCCTTGTAGTTTTCACACCCAGACACCTATTGGCCATGCTTGGTTCTATCTTCTACAACCCAACTTCCAGCTCCTCAGAAACCCTTGTTGTTCCCCGTTTAAATTTTGTTTCAATAATATTCATGTCCCCCCTGTTTTCTGCCACTACCCTGTCCCAAGCCACCATCTCTTTTTTCCTGGGCTTCTGTAATAATCCTACAATGAATCTTCCTGCTTCTACATCCACTCACCTCCAATCTATTTTTCCACAAGCCCCACCCACTCCAAGATAATATTAAAATAAAGGAGGAATATAGCTTAGTGGTTAAGAAAAGAACAGAATCTGAATACACACCACCTGGAATTGAATCTTTGCTCTGCCCCTTGCTAGGTGCGTGGCTTTGCAAAGTTACCTAACAATTTTGCATCTGTGTTATCTTCATTTGGAAATGAGGGATAATAATAGAACTTGCTTCATAGGTTTATTGTCAGGATTAAGTGTGTTGATACATGCAAACACCTATAGTGTTACCTGCCACATACTAAGCACTGTCTCTATTTGTTATTTCTATTATTGAAACTATTTGTTTGCATGTCTGTTTAGTTCCAAATATGAAACCTGATACCATAGTAAGTTGTCAAGTTATTATTTGTTGATAAAATAAACATAAACTATATAATGAATAAGTGAACTCATGGTTATGGCAGGCAGCTTCTAATCTAACTCCGAGTAACCTCTGCTTCCTAGAATTTATATTCTTGAATGGGGGCTGGATATAATGACTTGCTTCAATTGCATACAGCAAAAGTGATCAGCAAAATCTGAGAGGATGTCACTCCTGAAATTAGGTTATAAAAGTTTGTGATTTTCATTCTGCTTGTTCTCTCTCTCTCTACTCGCTCACTCACTCTGAAGAAGCAAGCTGTGTGAGCTGCCCTATAGAGAGGCCCATGTGATGAGGAACTGAGAATGCTCAGTCCAACAACCACGAGGAACTAAATTCTGCCAACAACTCCTGGGTGACCTTGGAAGTGGGTCCTTCTCTACTCTGGCCTTGAGACCACAGCAGCCCTGGTCAGGACCTTGACTGCAGCCCCATGAGTGATCAGGAATCAGAGGCCCCAGGTAAATTGCCCCTAGATTCTTGCCCCATAGAAACTGTGGGATATATATATTTCCATGCTACTAAGTTTTAGGGTAATTGCTATGTAGCAGATGATAACTCGGAGAAGGCAATGGCACCCCACTCCAGTACTCTTGCCTGGAAAATCCCATGGATGGAGGAGCCTGGTAGGCTGCAGTCCATGGGGTCGCTAAGAGTCGGACACGACTGAGCGACTTCACTTTCACTTTTCACTTTCATGTATTGGAGACAGAAATGGCAACCCACTCCAATGTTCTTGCTTGGAGAATCCCAGGGACAGGGGGCTTGGTGGGCTGCCGTCTATGGGGTGGCACAGAGTCGGACACGACTGAAGTGACTTAGCAGCAGTAGCAGCAGATGATAACTAATAAAATAATAAAGATAACAATATATGATAGAATGATCTGAATATTCAGGAAGAGATTTTTAAAATCCTGAGCTTTTAAGAAAGAAGTTATTTTCCTAGGCTCATGGACATTCCTTATTGCCTCCAGAATCATCCTTTTCTCTGAGTGTCTGTATCCTCACTTCCTGCTTAAGCATTGGAGGCCAATAGTAAGTAATTAAAAAACTTAATCTCCTATTTTATTGACAGTGTGAACTTGACCTAGTTAATATATATATATATATATATACACACATATATATACCACTAATAAGATGGGGTTAATGCTATCTCCCTCAGGGAATTACTGTGAGGGTTACAGTGTTCAGAATCTGGATAAAATACCCCAATGAGTGTCTAGAACATAGCAGATATTCCATAAACATCAGGTCTTGCCCCGAAGTCTTCTACAGACTGCTTTGCCCCATTTTTAAGAATTTGTTTATAGCCAACATCTTCTTCACAATTCTTTGGAATTCAATAGAATGCAACTATCTGCCTTATGGAAATGAGTTCAAATGAGTTTTTTTTACTATACAGAGCAAGAATAAAGTAATTCATCTTTGAACTCTTGTAATTGGGCAAATGATTTACAGTGTTCAAAGAGCAGCAAATTATAATGTATGTGAGGATTAAGAAAGAAAATGTTTGGTCTACCTACCACTTCATCAGGAAGCAGGCTGGCTTACTGTAAGGACCCGTAAGTACACACATTGGCCAGGGTGAAAAACAATATTCTGGAGACAAATCCAATATGTGTGTGTCTTGTGGGGGCTGGAGAGACCATAAAACATGTCCCATTGCTTAGAGAAAACAATGTCAGAGAACTCAGTGGTCCCAGTGCTAGAACTTAGGTCATTTAGAAAAGCAAGGAAAGGTAAAAGTTTTCATTTATAACTTGAAAGCCTACCTTCCCTTGACATCAAATACCACAATTAAGAATTTGCTTTTTAATAAACACAGGCTTGAGCTGGTAAGAGTCAACGCATCATTCACATATCATTTCCTGCACCACGCAGCTCATATAAGCAGACTTAGGAAAGCATCAACCACAAACATGTTGCTGATAGAAATTTCCTAATGCAAGCAGTCTTTATAGATTTCTGCTATTTAAATGTAGGTCTCCAAGGACCATTTGAATCCATATTAATTTCCTTTCTGGCAGTTATGCGGCTGAGTATGAACTGCACTATTTCACTTTTAATCTGTCAGTAATTTAGTAATGTGTAAACTAATTATGCACAGATATTAATGTAATCAGTTTGGGGAGCTATAAAATCAATGTGTTTTTACAGACTACATTAAAGAGAATTGTGGTGTTATAATCACATGTCAGTTACAGATAACATTATGAAATTAAAAAACGGATGTCACCCACACTTCAGGGAGCACCCACTAACTCCTTCAAATCATAAGAGCATGGCCTTTACATTTCCTGGTACTGCAGGAATAATGTTATCATCTCAGCCAAGCCATCTTGCTTTGCTCTGACTCTGATAACATCACTGTCAAATCATGACTCTCTTTCTCCTCTTGTCCTTCTCCCCTTCCTCTGGGTTAAATACAAACTTGCTATTCAGAACCTCAACAAGTCGTGCCACAGCTCACCCTTCTGGGGGTCATGCCAGTGTCTCACGGTAATGGCCTCCTCGAGTGAAGTCCACACTAGTACAATGAACCAGATCACTATGCGACAGAAGGTAGGTTAGCATGAACTCAGTGGTCTTAACTACAGCCTTTGTAAGATGTTCTCATGTGACTACAGTCAGCCCAAGACATGATCAAATCCTTCCATAGGGCTAGAGGCATCTCACCACCTTGACCCTTGGGTATGGACACAGGTTTTCCATGCCCAAATAGAAGGAAACTTACTGCTCTAAGATAGGCCTTGAAATCTTGGGTTAGTACCTGTCCAATCAAGTGTTTGGATAAGTTCTAGAAATTCACCATCACATACCTCTCTTGAATAGACTCCCCTAACTCCCTAAGACTTCATCTCTAATCCTTTGCCTCCCTCTAAAAATTAGGTCATTTTCTTATACAGTCCTCAACATCAGTGATGTCTGGTAGAACATGCCATTACTTCCTCCTGGACATTAGTGAAGAGGGCCTACGCTCAGCCTTGCACTTTAGGCAATCATTGATATATAAGGAAAGCTGGATTTGGAGATTTGAGTTCCAGCTCTAGAACTGCAACCTTGGTTACACTGAAAGATAGGCCTGGGGCAATCATGATGATGACCTTCCCTAAACATGTGACTTTCTTATCACTTGGAATCTTGTTTTCTTTGTGTGAAGAATAAGATGATAATAACATTTTATGGAGAGTGAAATAGAGTGTACAGTTCTTAGGTCAAAGTAAGTGTTCAATAAATAGTAGCCCAAAGTAGTAGCAGGGCTTCCTTGGTGGTTCAGTGGAAAAGAATCTGCCTGCCAATGCAGGAGCCACAGGAGACTCAGGTTTGATCCCTGGGTTGGGAAGATCCCCTGGAGAAGGTCATGGCAACCCACTCCAATAGTCTCGCCTGGAGAATCCCATAGATAGAGGAGCCTGGCAGGTTACAGTCCATAGCGTCACAAAGAGTTGGACATGACTGAAGCGACTTAGCGTACAGCACACAGTAGCAGTAAGAGTAATTATAGTAGTAGTATTCAGTTCAGTTCAGTTCAGTTCAGTCACTCAGTCATGTCCAACTATCTGCTACCCCATGAATCGCAGCACGCCAGGCCTCCCTGTCCATCACCATCTCCCAGAGTTCACTCAAACTCATGTCCATCGAGTTGGTGATGCCATCCAGCCATCTCATCTTCTGTCGTCCCCTTTTCCTCTTGCCCTCAATTAGTAATGCTCATTTTACTCCCTGGGCCTAATTGTGACTCTATTATAAAATGAAAGTGAATCTCTAAACCTCTAAAGTCTATTCTAATGACAATCTACTTGCAAAGAGAATCCTCAGGAGGAAAAATGTCGATCAGCACTACCCTCAAGATTCCTTAAGGAATCTTCTCTAATCAAGATTAGAGATTTCTTCTCTAATCAAATCCTCCCACATTACCCTTCTCCCTCCCCTCAACACATCTTTTCCTCCTCCTCACTAGTCTCTGCCCATCACCATCCCATGCGTCCTTCCTCTAACCCTCTAAGGTATACTTTGTGATCCACACTAAGGGAATGAACTCTTATTCATTCACTCCCCAAATGATTTACTGACGTCTATCAAGGGTACAGAAAGTTCAGCCAGGAGTGCTGATACTAATCAGATATGGTTCTACTTCCTTAGAGATAATTTGCACAGTTTCCAAATAAGAGAAGTCCACAATAAAATTTAATTATCCACCACCTTTTCCAAATATTTCTTTGAATGGATTGAATTCCTCATGTGGTGCCATATTCTCTACTATCTGTATGAATAGAAACTCTGTGTCCCTTCCCTAGACATACACAGCATGATCATTTTTTATACCACTCTTCATCATGGATATTCAATATTTTGCATTTTAACTTCACCCATTCTAATGGTCCTCATCTAATGGAGGTGTGCCTATTTCTAAGATTCATAGTGATATTTTTAGAACCTGATGCATATTTTTGTGCCACTCATCCTTTCTCATCATTTCTCACAATTTCCATGCCTATTGCTGTCTTACTTGTACATTTGGTCCCACCATGCATCAGTTCCAACGAAGGTCAACCACAAGTCGCAAGGGTCAACAACAGGCCTGACTACGCTGGTCATCATTAAATAAGACAATATGTGTAAACTGCAAGGGATGGTGCTTGACATGTAGGAAGCACGCAACACTTTCTTTTCCATACCTTCTGCCTCCAACTTTTTGTTATTCAGTATAATAGCTATCATGCCACCAGGAAACAGTGGCTCACAAACCATTTCCAAGGGATATTCTCAGAGATAGTATTTGTCTCCTGTCCTAGAAGCTAAGGACAGATGTTCAGAAGGATAGCCTTGGTGATCACTGTTCAAAATCATTACCATCCCATTATGGAAATTAAGTACCACTCACAGACTCAAGAAAATAGATTAGATATTTACCACTCACACATTTAACTTCTGTGAAATTGAGTTGAGGTACTTGGCCAAAAATGAAATAGAAGAAAAAAAAGAAAAGAAAAAGAAGAACAAGCCAGAAGCAGACTAATTAAAATATATTCTGGATGGGAAGTCTTTGTTCTGTCATGAACATTAGCATATATATAAGTTATTTGTATACATACAATATTACACAGGGCTGTAAACACAAAATCATAAAAATTGTCCTCTAAGGGTAATTTAGGGGATTTCTGGGGTAATCTTGATCACATTCAACTATTGCTTTAGACAAATCTGCTGCTGCTGCTGCTGCTAAGTCGCTTCAGTCGTGTCCAACTCTGTGCAACCCCATAGACAGCAGCCCACCAGGCTCCGCTGTCCCTGGGATTTTCCAGGCAAGAGTACTGGAGTGGGGTGCCATTGCCTTCTTTAGACAAATCTAGACAGTGTATTAAAAAGCAGAGACATTACTTTGCTGACAAAGGTCCCTATAGTCAAAGCTATGGATTTTCCAGTAGTCATGTACAGAGAGGAGAGCTGGACAATAAAAAAAAAACAACTGAGCACCAAAAATTTGATGCCTTCAAATTGTGGTGCTGGAGAAGACTCTTGAAAGCCCCTTGGACAGCAAGGAAATCAAGCCTGTCAATCCTAAAGGAAATCAATCTTGAATATTGATTGGAAGGACTGATGTTGAAGCTAAAACTCCAATATTGTGGCCACCTGATGTGAAGAGCCGACTGATTAGAAAAGACCCTAATGCTGGGAAAGATTGAAAGCAGGAGAAGGGGATGTCAGAGGATGAGATGATTGGATGACATCACCAACTCAATGCACATGAGTTTGAGCAAACTCTAGGAAATGGTGAAGGATTGGGAAGCTTGGCATGTTGCAGTCCATGGGGTCGCAGAGTTGGACACAACTGAGTGACTGAACAACAGCAACTGCTTTAGAATATAACTGATACAAAGAAATACTGTCCCATGATAAATCATTTTAGGATGATTTGGGGGGCACAGTAACGGAACCAAGAAAGGATTTGGGGGCTAGGCTCTAGAGGTTGGCATTATCCACAACCAGTTCCCTCTCATTTCCCAAGGATCCTTAATTGACTTTACTGCGTCTTCTCAGACACTGTGTATAAAGAGACCCCATGCATCACTAGGAATGTGCTGAATATCCCAGGAATGTGTTGAGACATGTTCCTGCCCTGAGATGACTGGTCACTCCTCCTTACCCTGCTTTCTTCAGGTGAAACTGCAGGTCCATCTGTGCTCCGTGATCCTCCTCTTCAGCCATCCTTCTGGTTGCTGAAAGATGACTCTACGGAGACTCGCCTGCCATGACTTCCCTGGAGGTCTAGTGGTTAAGAATCTGCCTTGCAATACAGGGGGCGCCGGTTCAATCCTTGGTTGGGGAACTAAGATTTCACATGCCAGGGGGGCAACTAAGCCCATCTACCACAACTACTGAGCCCTCAAGTCACAATTAGAGAGTCTGCAAGCCACAATGAAAGATCTCACATGACAAAAAGAAGATCTCACATGCTGCAATTAAGATTTACTCTAAAAAAAAAAACTCACATGCCATTTCTCTTCTTTACATCCATCACAAGGCTGGTCCTGGAATAATTAACAAAAATAAATGTATCCAGGCAGTGGTATTCATAGGTTGCACTAAAGGAAATTAGAGCAGTAGCTTTTCCCTCCTATCGAGCGTATCTCCCAGGATAGCTTTTTCTTTGCCAAGAGAGTAAGAAAAATAAGCCCTGGAGAATTCTGTGTTATGATTGTCAAGACACGGATTATTGAGAAAGGAATTAGAATCATCAACTCCAACAGAGGAAATTTGAGAGGCTGAGGGGATTCGGGCAATGAGGACTTTTATGGTGAAAGATCTGGGTTGTAGCTTGAGCTCTTAGCTCTGCTTTACTGGTGAAGTTATGGACCTTAGATTTTTATCAAGAGTAACTAACGTACTACAGAAAAAATGTACAGCTGAGCTCTCCATATATGGAGAAAATGGGCAATGCAGACATTTAGAAGGCCATAATTCTTATCTTTTTTTTTTTAATATAGGTGTCTATTTTATTTACTTATTTGTTTATTTTGGCCTTGTTGTGCAGCATGTGGGATCTTAGTCCCCTGACCAGCAACTGAATTCCTGCTCCCTGCAGTGAAAGCGGGGAGTCCCAGCCACTGGACCACCAGGGAAACTCTGATTTAGCTTATCTTGAGCAAACCGCAAGAACTCCAAATGGAGTCGCTGGACTCGGGTTCAAATGCTGATACATCACTTTGTAGATCTCCACCTGTGCTGTTTAATGTGGTACCACTAGTCACATGGGCCTTTTTAATTTGATTTGAAGCTAGTTAAAGTTAAATACAATTATTATAAAAATTCAGTTCCTTAGTCACACTAGCCATATTTCAGGTCCTCAAAAGTCCTAAGCGGCTAGGTGCTACTGTTTGTACAGTGCAAATGTAGACTAAAGACAAATGAGCTTTCCAAACCCCAGTTTCCTCATCTATTAAATAAAGAAAAAAGTAAGATTTGTCCTGTTTCCCTCCCAAGTGTGTTCTAAGCCAATGAATACAAAAGCAGTTAAAATTATAAGCATTTCATAACAGAAGAACAAGTAAAGTACTTAATTTAGTGTCTTGAACTTCACTTAGAGGAATCCTCCACATTCTTACTTAAAACACTATGGATTGTTTTAAAAACCTATGTGTTGATATCATTTCCAGTTGTTCCCATCAGAAGAATAAGAATGGGTCAAACTGTGTCTAGCTGAATCTCAGTCTTGATGTCTTAGCACAGAAAACTAGTATCTTAGTATTTTCAGTGGACTTTTAATTACAAACATTCATAACTTCACATCTTTCATGCAGCCCAGGTAGCACGTACAGAGAATTATATGGGAGAGGCTATGGTGATCATGACTTATACAGACCAAGCATTCGTGATCAACTTGTCCATGGGGACATCACCAGGGAAGTGGCATCTTGTGGCTGCTAAGCTGCTAAGTCGCTTCAGTCATGTCTGACTCTGTGTGACCCCATAGACGGCAGCCCACCAGGCTCCCCTGTCCCTGGGATTCTCCAGGCAAGAACACTGGAGTGGGTTGCCATTTCCTTCTCCAATGCATGAAAGTGAAAAGTGAAAGTGAAGTCGTTCAGTCGTGTTCGACTCTTCGCCACTCCATGGACTGCAGCCCACCAGGCTCCTCCATCCATGGGATTTTCCAGGCAAGAGTACTGGAGTGGGGTGCCATTGCCTTCTCCAGTATCTTGTGGCTTCTCCCTTATTACTAAGAAAACAATGGGACTCTGCTGTACTTAGGGCTTAGGATTCATGTTCCTTTAACTTGTGCATTTCCTCTGAAGACACGCCTTCTTTCCCCATGTGAACTGCATTTGAAAATATCCATCTGAATTCTGCACACAAGAAACAGATCTTCTTTTTTCACTTCATGGGTATCGGTGTCTAAAAGAGTGTAATCAGTCTCAAGAAGTGAGTGTGCAGGAGAAAACAGAAAAGGGAAAAGTTCTGGGAGAAGGATGGAGAAAATATGCTGAGAGGTATCAGGCAAGAATAACTGAAAATCCACCTCTAATTTTAAGAGGTAAAGGATAAGGATTTATAGCCAGAGCCAGACAGACAGCAGGTGTAACTGTCTTGGTTGTATACAACTGGATCATCACCATCATCATCACCACCACCACTACCATCGTTATCAAGCCATGTGTTGATATGGACCTGTGGGTTTGAAAGTGCTTTCACATGTGTGTACACATTTGATCATTGCAATAACCTATACTGAACCATCATGGTTTTTTCCATGCCCAGCATCCACTCCTTCTTAACCTGGTAATACCACCTTAATTTACTTTGGAAACTATCTCTGTAAATTTCAGTCTATATGTTTCAAGTGGGATTGACCCCAAGGTACACCCTCCAAGTGTGAGTTCACCCTCAGGCCCAGACCCCTCAGTTTATTATACTCATCAACCACATGATTGGTGTAGGAATAAGTACATGATCCAAGTCTGTCCAAAGAAACACAATCCTTGGGACTTTAGTTGAGCCTATCAGGAGAGAGAAACCTTTTGGGGCCACTAAACTTATAGGATGAAGCCTTGAGCTGCCTGGACCTTTGCTTGGTAATAGTTTCTCTGAGGAGAAAACTGACACCAAAGATCGCACAGCCAAAGTTGGAGAAAAAGCAAGACTGAGTCTTGAGAACCTGGTTTAACCCCTTAGATTCATATCTGGATAGGATTGTGCTACCTCTGGATATTCTTATTTGAACCAGACTGAGCTATGTTTCTGTCTTTGGCAAAGAGGTCTAGCTAATAGAACTAGAGAGAAGAGATTAGAATCCACTTTTTACAGGTTAGAAAATTGAGGCTCAGGACAGCATCCATTAAATCATGATTTGGACCCAATCTGTTGTCTCTCAATATGGAATTTCTAAAGAGTTGTCAAAGCCAGTCAATAGGGAAGATGGGAAGGAAAGGGTTGGCAGGCTGTAGCAACAAAAAAAAATGTTTAAGGGTCTCATTAAAAGGAAAGTGAAACGAGAAAGAACAGAGCCATGCTTATGGCATTACAAGTCCTTGGGGAGAGTAGAAATGCTGAAGCTTACAAATGCACAGGAGGCAGCAGATAGCTACAGTTGAGTTTACTAAAGAAACAGTGTTTGAAAATAGAATGGAATTTAGCAATAGTGGGATATACATTGTCTGGGGGAAATTCACTGTATGTGTCTATTCTAAATATTTTGTAAATAGATATATTCAATATATCAAAAATATGTAACAGAATCCCTCAATATCCAAATACAGTAGTTAATCTGTAAAAGAATCCCTCAATATCCAAATACATAGTTACATCACATATCTATCCATCTACCTCCTATTTATCTATCTGTCTATCTATCTATAATACCTCCAAATATAGCATTCATATACCGATTCTGATGCATAAAATTTGTATATTAAAGTGATGGTTCTCAAAGTGTCATCCTTGGATCAGCAGCATCAGCACCACCTAGGAAATTCTTAGGCCTTACCCCAGACCTACTGGATCATAACTCTGGGAGGGGGCTTAGAAATATATATTCTAAAAAATCCTCCAGGTAATTCAGATGCATGCTAAAGCCTAAGAACCTTGTAGTAACGATACCTCAGTATGTACATGTCCTTGTATGTATTTTTTTGTGTAACGTTTTTTCAATGCTTATCAACCTCCTCTGCTGGAAGTCTTGATAGAGAGGAAGAGTATCACTATCTGAATCTAGCCCAGACAGGAAAGTACATATTTTGGGAACATTTAGGTCTTCCTGTTTGGAAGAATCCTCTGTAGTCAGAGCCAGTGGTACTCAGAGTGGTGTGGAATGTGACTGGTCAACTTTCAACTTCTATCTTAATTATAACTTGTGTACAATTATAAGGCAGAATTCTAAAGATACCCGACACTCCCCTCCCGCTCTTGCTCATGGCCAAGAATCCCAAATCCTGTTTATGTAATCAGATTCTAATCTAGGTACTTCTGTGAAGGGATGCTGCAGACATAATTAAAGCCCCAAATTAATAAACCTTAGGGTTGGGAAGGTTATCCATGTGGGTCTGATCCTATCAGGTAAGCCCTTTAAAAGCGGAGTGCTTTGTCTAGTTAGTGATTAAGGAAAAAGTCAGAGAGACTTGAAGTATAAGAAGAGTTCAACATGTCATTGCTAACTCTGAAAGTGTAAGGGACCACATGAAAAGAGGTAGCCTCTAGAAGCTGAGAGGTTTCCCAGCTTGACGGCTAGCAAGGAAACTTGGACCTCAGTCCTACAACAATGAGTAACTGCATTTTCCTGACAACTTCAATGAGCTTTGAAGCAAATTTTTGTTCAGAGCCTATCAGTGAGGACTCAGTTTGACCAGTACCTTGATTTTAGCCTTGTTACACTTTGAATAGAGAACCAGTCATGCTATGTCAGATCACTGATCTATAGAATTGTGAACTAGTAAATGGGTGTTGTTTTAAGCTGCTAAATAGTGATATACTTTATATGTACCAATAGGAAATGAACACCGCTGGACAGAGAATGTGACAGCTGGAATATGGGACTTAAGCATTTACAGTTGCGTAGGATCTAATCATTTGGAAACGCATGAATAAGATCATTAAATTGGGAGAGAGTGGAAAGAGCATCTGGGGGGAAATTCAGCTTAGTGAAGAAGAAAAAACACATTGGAAGAAAGAGGAAACCAGGCTGACATATAATTAGGAGAAACCAAGGAAGTCATTGAAAACCAAAGTGAAGACAAATGATTCCACAGAAGGTGATGATCGTGGAAGAGACCAGTGCTGTTGAATGGTAGGTAATGGCCTGGCAAGATTATTACTTAGAAGCATGTTTGCACAAATTTCATAAATCAAAGGCATTGTGGAAACCATACATTTAATTTTTCACGTTTTTAGATGAAGATTTAGAGACTAAATCTTTATGAAGAATTTACCCTTTAAATCTTCATGAAGGATACATGGATGGAGCAAGGGCAGAGACCTGGTTAACTTCTAAGTCAAGATCAGAACCCACACATCCTGACGCCTCTTTTTATCCTGCAGAACTCTTTCAGCGTTGGAGTCAGCCCTTCCCTGGGGCAGAAGAATAGCTTATATAACTACTGAGATGAGACGAGAGCAGATGCTTAAACGAAACATCTGGGCTGTTGGTACCACAGGCTTGGGGCATTAAACCAAGCCCAGATATGAGGATGTTTGCTCCTTAGCCAGGTACAAGGCCCCTCACTTTGTCACAAAGCCAAATGCAATTAGTACACAGGGCATGCTCTTCGAGAGAGCCTCAAACCTGATTAAGAGGTTAGAAACTAGGGCCAGTGTAGCAAGATGAATGATACTGGGATGTTGATGCCCGGAAACAAAAGGACGGAGGATAACCAAATGGTGAGGGCAGAGAGCTATCTGTGAGGTGCCTGAACTGAAGTGTCCTTCCTAGCACACACACACGAGATACACTCCTGCCTAGGTGCTCCTCCTCCATGTGCTTCTGTTTATTAAATAACTGACGGTTTCTTAACCTCACCACCACTATCCTTCCCCCAAGAAACTAAGCAGAATATTACCTTCTGCGAAAGATCCCTTTGCTCACGTTGGAAGAGAAGTTACCCATGGGCTGGTATCTGTTTCCGTGAAAACCAAAAATAAATATTGATGCTGCGTTAATGGTCTGTGTCTCACTTAAGCTCCATTAAACTTCGAGCACTTGCAAGAAAACAGCCCATTGATGGCCCAGATGCGGGAGAGGGAAGAGGCTTTATAAAAAGCAGCAGTGTGGAAGGCTCATGGGGTGTAAGCAGGATTTCGGAGCACTTTTCAACCAGGAAGCTCTCCAGCCGAGAAGACCTACTTACGTGTGCTCCAAATTGCAGGTTAAGAAGCTGGTCCCTGCCTGAATGGATTTTTGTGACCCTGTCCTTTTTATAAAGGATAGTTGTGTGTTTTGGAAAGCTTATCTGTAGACAACAATATTTTCCAGGAACCGACATGCCCAAAGCACAGTGAGCAAAGGCACCGAGCATCCCAATTAGAGTATTTCTTTCTCCGCCGCCTTTCCCAAAGCAATTCAAGTTGCAGACGCTGAGGTCAGTATTGTTGCCTTTTATATTTATAATCCTGCTTTTAGGAGCAAAGTATTTGATTTATTGCATGAAAGTATTTTACAGCTCTAAGCACTGCTGCTCCTTGGAATAAGGAACATCACAGCCTGCTTAATTTACACGAGGGATGTTAGGACTATTTAATGGCATGTAAACATTTTATAAGGCAAGTTCAAATTGTAGGCCATATTTAATATACTTTCGCAAAATGGACCACAAATGGATTTGAGTTCTTATTTATTGGCCCAATCTTTCTTATGGCATCAAAAGTGAATCGAGTTTTAAAAGGTGTTAAGAGGTTTCAGTACAGTTCGTGACACTGGGCACAATTGGTGAGTCTGCATAAAACAAGCAGCATGTGAATTAATTCCAGAACCAGGGAAACCATGAGCCTTCGAATCAGACTTTATCATATGGCTTCTGGGGCTCAGT
Organism: Bison bison bison; assembly: GCF_000754665.1. Taxonomy (NCBI): domain Eukaryota; kingdom Metazoa; phylum Chordata; class Mammalia; order Artiodactyla; family Bovidae; genus Bison; species Bison bison. Next base: position 1,873,565 of record NW_011484304.1, read on the forward strand.
CAATAGAAGCTCCTGGGCCCTCAGCCCCCAGCAGAGCTCAGAGCCCAAAGAGCCTCTGGGATTTGAACACTGGGAAAGAACACGGTCCAGAAAGTGTGGTTTCTTGTCATGAAAATCACTCAATGGGAAAAGCCCTTAGTGGCAAAATGAAGATTCAGGAGCTATCATGGACCTAGATCTGGGGTTCTAGTTTACCATGAGTGTGCAAATAATATGTGATAAACTCCAAAAGTTTGTGTCTGAGAAGCAGGTCTATTATTTGGCCTTCCTAGAGCCTCTTTAGGAAACACTCTTCACCCCCTACCTCTTACCAGAGCGCACATGCTAAGGTGGGGCTGCTACTAATACAGGCCAGGGTTCTTGGCCTTCTCCCATCAATAGAAATTAACTAGAGGCCAGAAAAGAAATTCAAGCAAGACTTTACTGGGGCTCCTGCTGCAGCAGGGGGCAGCAAGAACAAGTAACAGATTCTCTTGCTTGCTCCCCCAGGTGGTGGCGGAGGCGGGGGTGAAGGCAGGTTCCTTATAGAGAGTGAAGGTAGGGGTGTGTCCAGGGGTTGGGCCAGAGGGGTGGCTTAGGTGGTTTGCCCACCTCTCAAGTGTTCTCTGCTTCCATGACCCCACCTGTAAAATAGGGAGGATGAGGTCTAACACATGAGGGTTGTCAGCAGAGATGTAAAGGAAGGGGGGGGCTGCGCTGACTGGAAAGCAGGGAACAGGTTGACCAGTTGGTAGAATATTCTTGGTCAGGGCTGAGAAGCAAGGAGACTCTGTTTTTGATTCTGAGGCCCATGTTTATAATGGGAATGAGATGCGGCCCAGAAATCGTGAACTGCCCTTGGCAGGGGCAGTCCTCCCCTACCCTGCTGCTACCTAGACCTTTGGAGGCACCTATGTCAGCCACAGGCAAGATGATCTGGCCCCACAGGGCCCCAAGGGCTCCCCCTAAGACCTGGGGGATTCAGATAGAGCACCAGGCATCCTGAGGCCTGACCCCAATTCTGGGTGGCTGAGACCCCATCTCAGGGGCAGTTAAGTAACACCTCTAGGTCTTGAGGCTGGGTTGACAACTACAGGGAGAGGAAGGGGAAGTAGGTGTCAGTGGGGCAGTCTGGCATTTACAGTTGGCGAACAGCTGACTCACTGGAAAAGCCCCTGATGCTGGGAAAGATTGAGGGCAGAAAGAGAAGAGGGAATCAGAGGATGAGATGGCTGGATGGCATTACCAATACAATGGACATGAATTTGGGCAAACTTTGGGAGATGGTGAGTGACAGGGAGGCCTGGCGTGCTGCAGTCTACCCGGTCGAAAAGAGTCGGACACGACTGGCTAAGTGATCGAACAACAACAACAACCTTGGTTTTGCTGCAGGCTCTTCAGAAGTGGCAACTGAATCTTTTTGTATCTTTTTGTCTATAATTTTGTGGTCTTTTTGTATCTTTTTGTCTATAATTTGCCCCAACTGTGCATGCATGCAGTTACTTTTAGTCCCATATACTTTCTTTGTAATTTGTAGCTCGAAGAGACACTTGTCCAGGTGCTAGCATGGCAGCCCTACAGCAAAGGGTCACAGGTCCCCAGGCTGTCTCACTGCCACCCCTTCTCCCTGATTCCAGGGCTGTGTGAGGATTAGAATGAGCTGGCTTGCCATTCAGGGAGGCCTGTGACCTGCGGTGGGTCAGCTGAAGGCTTTCTGCAGATGGTGGCTCCCCTTCTGTGGCAGGAGGCATGTCAGCAGCCATTTGCCCTCTCCTGGTGGAAGTGCCTGAGAATGAAGCCAGCTCCCAGGGAAGAAGGCTGAGAGGTCTTAGCACTCAGCACTCTGTTCGTACCTGGACCCCACGATGTGGTTCCTTACGTTTCCTCTTCATCTCTGAGTTCTGTGAGGTGCAGCCCATTTCTGACTTTTCAAAACTGTTTTCATCAGGTCATGTCAGTGCTCAGGCAGAGTGTTTGAACTGACCCACAGCCTGCAGTGGCGAAAAAAGGATGGACCACCCAGCTTCCAGGTCCTTTGGATTTAAGTGAGAAGGACCTTATTCTAAGAGAGGCTACATAGCCACCCTCCCCAGCTCAAATTCCCAAAGGGTTTCCAGAGAGGCTCCCTGAAGAAGAAGTCAGCATCCTTTTCCTTCTCACAGCAGATAGCTTAGGGTCCATTTCTGGCTCCCTTCTCCTTACCTTTCTTCTTGAATCTATTTCTAGTTCAGACACTTATTGGGACTGAATCTGTTAGTCTCTCTGGCCTCTACTCTCTCAACTATGGGAAACATGATATCAACTAATATCCATTCGGACTTTCCCCCCCCCAAACCCTTTTGTACCTAAATTTCATAATAAGCTTGAGGTCATTTATTGCCATTTTAAAGACAGAGATGCAGCGAGCCTCAGAAAGAAACATCATTGGTAGATAGTGAAGTTGGGTCTGGAGCGCCACTTGCTTGCTTCTCAGCCCTGACCGAGAATAGTCCACTAACGGATTGACCTGGTCCCTGCTTTCCAGTCATCCCTGCCTCCTTCTTCCTTTACGTCCTTCCTGACAACCTCATGTGTTAGACCTCATCCTCCCTATTTTACAGGTGTGATCATGAAAGCAGAGAAATTATAGTGAATTGCTCGGGTCCTTGGCATCGGGATTTATACCCTGGTCTTTCTCAACCAAAAAAATTCATTCTGTCTACTTTGTCATTGCTGGGGAGGTAGATGGGTTGACATGACAAAGTCTGCTTACTTTATAAATTTGCCTTAGGTAGCCGTGCATTCAACATTCAACAAATAGTTTTGAAGTGTTCTACTGTGGGTCACATAGATAAAAATAAGACAGACATGGGGGAGACAGGGGCTTCCCAGGTAGCGGAGTGATAAAGAACCCGCCTGCCAATACAGGAGACTCATGGTTCGATCCCTGGGTTGGGAAGATCCCTAGGAGAAGGAAATGGCAACCCACTCCAATATTCTTGTCTGAAGAATCCCATGGACAGAGGAGACTGGAGAGGCACAGTCCATGGGATCACAAAGAGTAGACACAACTGAGAGACTGAGCATGCACACACATGGAGAAGACAGAGAGTAGGTAAATATCTATGATGCATCACGCTAATTCATGATGAGATACTATAGAGCATTGAAGGTGTGTATAGGAAAGGGCATTATCAAGGATGTCAGGAGAGGCCAACCAGGGGAAGTGCCGCCTCAGATCCAATAAAAGGGTTCTAAAGGCCATTCATATGTATATTTTCTTTCCTGGCTTATTTTTTCAAAGTCAAAATAACATTTCATGTATAGCCTTTCCCCAGTTAAAGTTTCTTCTAATATTTGCTCCTTTGGCTTCAGGAAACCCTTTGATGTGTGGTTGCAAAGGGCCCTGCTTAGGGGGTCTGCTCTGGGCTGGACCATATTTCATCCAAAACAGGGATTCAAAATGAGAGACCATTACTAGTCATGTAATTAACGCTACTGAAGACATACTGCTTATGAAAAGGAAAATGCTAGTGCTGATTATGAAATTTATGAGGTGCTTACATCTCGTGGATTGGAGTGAATTATCTAGTTCCACCGATGCTCTGACCCATTTAAAATGAGAACAGAAGAGGGCAATCTGTTTGCCTCTCAACACCCTCAGAGAAGGTAAAAGGGGTAATTTATATCTGTGTATCTGGCTACTTATTCAGTCTAGAATTAGATAATGAGTTAGCATTTGCATCTGTAAGTCTCTCCCAGTCAGGAGATGAGATGCACACGGGAAAGCAGAATGGTTTTCACACATGTCCTCTTTCTGGGCTCCTCTGCCCTGGAAGAAAATTCATTTTGCTCAAGAGGAGGCTATTGATGTGGCATGTATGTAGACAGGGATGAGGAGGCCTGTTATTTCTCTTTCAGTACCTTACGCTTTCAAACCCCAGCACATTCTCTTTTGGTGTGAAAAGATTGGAGGTGAGGGACCGGGGGTCTTTCTGAGGTTCCCACTACCAAGTTGCCCCAAATAGCCTTCCTATAGCCCTGAGATTTATGACACTTGGTATACTTTTGTCATTTCCAGATATGTCTGCAATTCTCTCCAGAACCATAGTCCATATATTGTATGGAGTATATTCACTGACTCTGCAATTAAAACAGTCTGTCACATAACCAAACCCCTCTGCATTCCAAATTTAAAATATAGCCTGAAGTCTGTATGTCCACTTTATTTATTTAAAAATGAATAAAATTTTAGAAAACATCAAGTACTGCCTATAGAAATGGGGGCAAGTTTTCCTAAAGTGCTGTTAGCTATGGGAAAGTTTTCATTCTGTCTAAGCAAAGAGTTTCACTAAAGCAATGGTTCTCAATGGAGGCTGATTTTGGTAGCCTGTGAAACACACGGCAGTATCTGGAGACATCATTAATGGTAACTCCTTGGGGGATGCTGGTGGCATCTAGTGAGAATAAGTCAGGGATGTTGTTAAACATCCTACGGTGCACAGGGCAGTCACCACCCCAGTGAAGACATCCCAGTGAAGAATAACCTGGTCCAAACTTTGATAGTGCTGAGTCGAGAAAGCTGCATTGAAGGTATACAGAACACTGAAAGCTTCCGTCCTATAGCTATTTGGATTCTATTGGGGCCAAAACTGGCCAAATGACCATTTCCAAAGAATTCATAATGTCAGCAGGAGAGTCTAATGACCCTTCCCTTCCCTCTGTGGGTCTCAGTTCTTGGTAAGGATGCAAAGAAGAATCTAAGGTCTTACCCATTGCAAGAAAGTTAATTAAGGAAAGAAAGAACAGGTGCCAAAGAATTGAATGAAACTGAGGATACACAAAGAAAAAAGAGTGAACACCCCAAGAGATGCCAAGAGAGGCAAATGGCCCTGGAGGGCTGCAGTACAGAGTTGTAAAGTCAGGGTTATTTGCATAATCCGGGGGCGGGGGTCGTTGATTGACAGAGGCAGGTTATTTAACGAGATGCCCTACTGCGCATGTCCCTCCCATAATTCAGTCTGTTATAATTAGATGTATGTTAATTCATCTGGTCCCATCACTTCATGGCAAATAGATGGGGAAAGAGTGGTAACAGTGTCAGACTTTATTTTCTTGGGCTCAAAAATCACTGCAGTGGTGATTGCAGCCATGCAATTAAAGATGCTTACTCCTTGGAAGGAAAGTTACGACCAACCTAGATAGCATATTCAAAAGCAGAGACATTACTTTGCCAACAAAGGTCCGTCTAGTCAAGGCTATGGTTTTTCCAGTGGTCATGTGTGGATGTGAGAGTTGGACTGTGAAGAAAGCTGAGCGCCGAAGAATCGATGCTTTTGAACTGTGGTGTTGGAGAAGACACTTGAGAGTCCCTTGGACTGCAGAGAGATCCAACTAGTCCAAAGGAGATCAGCCCTGGGTATTCTTTGGAAGGACTGATGCTAAAGCTGAAACTCCAGTACTTTGGCCACCTCATGTGAAGAGTTGACTCATTGGAAAAGACTCTGATGCTGGGAGGGATTGGGGGCAGGAGGGGACGACAGAGGATGAGATGGCGGGATGGCATCACTGACTTGATGGACAAGAGTTTGGGTGAACTCCGGGAGTTGGTGATGGACAGGGAGGCCTGGCGTGCTGCAATTCATGGGGTCGCAAAGAGTCAGACAGGACTGAGCGACTGAACTGAACTGAACTGATGGGCGAATTAGGGACGGGGCTCATAAATTGCTTGAGCGGGATTAGGCGGTTATTGGAAGGTTAGCTGAAGTGGCCGCCTGTCTTGTTTCTGTCAGCTAACTTCCTATCAATAACATTTTAATACAATGCTAGGGACCACACCTGTAAGAAGGGAAGTGCAACGCAACAAGGACTATGGGATATCAGGGCAGAGAAATATCATGGGGAGTTTGGGGTGATTTACTGAGAGGTGGTCCCTGCATGTCCTGCTTGGAAACACACTGGTGAGCTCTGAGGACCAGTTTTCATGGGCAGAGGAAACAGAGTCCAGAATGCAATGACTTGAATGTCATGAAGAACTGAACATGAAGATTAGTATTTTCTCAGGACTGAAAAATATGCATAGTTATGTGTTGGTATATGGATTGTTCATCTAATCAATACACATATCTATTTTATTATAATATAAATAACACAACAGCTAACAGTTAGTATTGACCACTAACAGGTACTAAGTCAGACATTGTGGTGAACTCTTTGCACTGAGTCCTCACCTAAATGTTATGTATTGTCCCATTTTACAGATGAAGAACCCGAGACACAGATATTACAGAGAGAGGTCAAAATCACATGGATGCTAAATGCTACTTCTAAGCCAGATTTGTTGGTAGGAAAGCTCAGGGTCTTATTGACTATCTTATACTGTCTTCCTAGAAATAAAACTTCTTTGTGTACAATCAGAAAGAGCAAGGTGAAGGCTCAAAAATATAGACCCTATGCATAAGGAACCTGCTACACAGACTGGGCTATTACATTCACAGGCATTAAGTGTCATGATAAATAGGAGAGTAAGAAGCTGTTGTCACCCCAAGAAGCTTTTCTCAGACCCAAGGGAAGTTCATGCAGAGGCTGTGAAGAGCTATCTCTCTACCCGCACATTGAGTCTCATAAAACCTCTTTCAATATACTACTGCTATTTAGGTGTCCATCTAAGGATGAATTTTTTATAACATTCTTTGAACTAGAATCAGTTACACAGATATGAAGACTGGGTCATCCTCAGGGTGATTCCAGACAAATTTAAACAAAAATAAAAGTACAGAAAGAGAACCAGCAATATCTAAAAGTTGAACAAGATCAACATTCAAAGTAATCTGAAGTTGGTCATAGCATCGGTTATAGGTTTAACATGTGCTTTTCCATTTAGTCCTCCCAACAGCCCTCGAGGGAAGGGAGGATGGCTCTCAATTTGCAGATGAAAAATGGAAATAAACGTAGGTTAAGGGAACAGTTCCCAGCCATTGGCAAGGCCAGAAAGGAGTCAGGATGCAAAACCTCTGATCTGAAATTAATTGGACTTTTTCCTACAGTTCTCCTGCCTCTCGGGAGGATATTTCTTAGTTCAATTCATCAAAAGTAACTGGATTTCCAGTTCTGTGGGATCAGACTTAGACATAAAGAAAATTATAACTGAAAGAAAGTATGACAAACACAATTAGGAATATGGATTCTGGAGTTTGCTGAATGTGGGTTTAAACTCTGTCCCCATCACCTTCTAGCCCTGAGGAAGAGTCACCACACTGCAAGTCATGTCAACTCTTTGGGTCTTTGTCTCTTCATCTGCAAATTAAATAAAAACACTATCACTTCACAAGATTGTTACAAGTATGAAATTAGGAGATGGTGATGTATGCAAAATTGTTTGTACTATGCCCATCTTTTCCAACTCTTTGTGACCCCACGGACTTTACAGTCCATAAAATTCTCCAAGCCAAAGAATACTGCAGTGGGTAGCCTTTCCCTTCTCCAGGGATCAAACCCAGGTCTCCCACATTGCAAGCAGATTCTTTACCAGCTGAGCCACAAGGAAGCCCGAGAATACTAAAGTGGGTAGCCTATCCCTTTGCCAGCAGATTCCTGACCCAGGAATCCAAGTGGGGTCTCCTGCATTGCAGGCGGATTCTTTACCAGCTGAGCTACCAGGGAAGCCCAATTTAGAGCAAGAATTCATTAAGTGATAGCTATGGTATTTTTATTATTATAAATCATTATACATTTTTTACTGTAAATATCTAGAAGTTGACTACTCAAATAAACCACAGGCGCTAGGTATGAAAGACAAATGATTGATGCAGGCCTTGAGAGATGCAGTAGAGGTTGGTGAGGATTGGGGGAAACAGAAACTGCATGCCTGCCCTGTCTTGAAGAATTAAAGTGAAAATAATAACAACAATAATAATAAAGGCTTCTAAGTATGTCAATATATTGTGTGGTCCACAAGCCACCAGTTTATGATTAATATTCAAATCTAATCCCTGCTGTAAATTATGGAAAAAAAAAAAGCTCCAATGGAAGGAGGAGAATTACTGGTGGAATCACTTTAAATACTGCATCACATCTTTCCACTGTCCTCTCATAAATTTATGAAATCTCAGATATTTATTTATATTTCTTCTTTAATACCAAAGCAAGGGAAATCCATATAATTAGCCCTGAGAAATAGGCAGAGTGAATGGGGGCAACTGAGGAAGAATCATAAAAAACTCTTTCATGAAATATCTTCGTTTTCCTTCTAGGGAATATATTGCTGTTCCCACTGAGTATAAATATCACAAAAGTTTAGATGACAGACCCCCATTAACAACCTTGCTGACATTAAAAATGAAGTGGAAATGAAATGTATAATTTCAAAATCATAAAAACACATGATTTCATCAGCACCATATTCAGAGGTTCTCACCTACGTCTCAGAAGACTGAGGTATTGATCTGACTATGAAGCTGTGACAATAAAACAATGCTCTATTGACTGCCCCTGCAGGGTCGCCTAATATCATTTATTGAAGTAAGGTGGATAGCAGAGGGAAAGCGCTGTCCCAGTAATAAGTGGTAATTGCCAGGAAGTGAGGCATTGCGGTCCTCATTGACCCCTGCATCCTGATATTTTGATGGATTCTATGTAACTCCATTAGGATTGGCATTGTAATATTACACCAGCTCAGCTGTAGAACAACAGACCTCCGTTTGGATCATTGATTTTTGATTATACAGCTCCTTGGCATACCCCACAAGCAATTCCCATTGCCGAGGCCAGGATAGTGGAGCTGTTGGGGGTAACAAATGGAAGACTCTATAACTCTCAGTTACCTCTGTGGTACTTAGAAAGAGCTGCCTCCTCCAGGAGCCTGCAACAGGAGACAATCAGAACACCCACCTTCTTAGCAGGTGAGAATTAACTAGTCTTTAAGATTGTGTTCACAATATTGTTGTTTAAGTCACTAGGTCATCTCCAACTCTTCTATGACCCCACGGACCGTAGCCCGCAAGGCTCCTCTGTCTATGGAATTTCCCAGGCAACAATACTGGAATGGGTTGCTGTTTCCTTCTCCAGAGGATCTTACCGACCCAGGGATCGAACTCACATCTCCTGCATTGGCAGGAAGATTCTTTACCACTGAGCTACCAGGGAAGCCCCATGTCCACAATGAGTACTGCACAATTAGGGTGCAATTTTTGGAAACAAACTTCGTAAGGTACGGATTGAAATTGACTGAATATGCAGTCCACATCTAGAGTACACTGGTTAGATTTCTGACATCTTCATGATAGTTCATTTATGTTCTTTGACAATTCACGTCTAGAAGAGATGTTTCCATTTGTGTGTCTGTTCATTCATTCCTTCACTCATTCAAACAGTGCAACTTATAATTTCACGATCAGTGTTTCTCTTGGTTTGTTGTTCTTAGGGGAAGGAAGTAGGAATTCAGATGAATTCTAGAAGCCCATCTCTAAGTTTGTGATTTCTGGATAGTTCTTCATATTGGATGTGATTTTCACTGTGTAGCTGCACAAACTTGAGATGATGTTGTGGGGGAAAAAAATGAAGATAAAGAACTTAATCAAACAGGGAGCTCAGCTCAATGCTCAGTGATGACCTAGAGGAATAGGATGGGAGGCGTGGGAGGGGGGATATATGCATAATATAGCTGACTCACTTTGTTGTACAGCAGAAACCTAGCACAACATTGTAAAGCAATTACACTCCAATAAAAAAGAAAGAACTTAACTGATGTGATAAAAGCCTCTTAGGGACAAGTTTCAGAACAAAAGTAGTGAGTGTTCTCTTTTGGCAACTATTCTTCAGTAGGAGAAAAATCTGTGAGTACCTTACATGCTTCTTTTAACTCATATATACCTTGAAATTGGGCTCCTTTCTGAGCTATGATAGAATCACCATATACCATAGTGTGTCATAAAGGATCATTTAAAGGTCTGCTTTGTCTTCAAAAATTCCCATGATACATTTGTTTGTCTCCTCAGAAGTGAGGCTGAGGTTGAGCACATAGTAGGTCTAAAATGAAAAGGTTTTCTTCATCAAAAAGCATGGAGCTTAGGCATTTAAAAATCTGGCTTCAAACCTCGACAAATTCCATAATCTTCAAAGAACAATGCATTGTGGGGCAGAGCAGGCTGGATATTTCCCTGAAGAAGGGCTGATTGGGTGACTGTGGGCAAGACTGGGAATCACAGGACAGGAAGATGGTGGCCCTCTCCACCCTGCTCCAAGCCCCATGGAGGTTTTCCTCTTGCCACAATATTTTCATGGCTCTCTGACTTCATCCATGTGGTTACTTCTGCCTAGAGTCTTCCTTTCTCTACAAAAATACTCATCTGTCAATGCCTAGAAGTTCCTCATTCCTTACCCAGGAGCAAAATATTTGTGATTTTCAGCTTTACCGTAAACCATTTGCAGATGAAGGCATCTAACTCAGATGACTTGGTCTTCAGTGACATCTAACGTAGGTTCATCTGATTTTGTTTCCAGTACAGACTTTCCACAGGGGTAGATGTGGTAAGAAGCACCCTCAAGGATGTCCAGATTGCTCAGTAGTAACTTTTTTTTATCACTTTGAATGAATAAACATCAGTCTGACATTTGTCTGTGTAAGTTTGATTAACATGAGCACCTCCTCTGAAAGAGTAACCTGTTTCTGGTGTTCCTGCTCTTCCTTAGGTGACCTTCAGATCCTTCCATCTCAATGAGAAGTGCGATGATCTTGTCCTGTTCAGAGGAGTTTGTTTAAAGGGTTCCATGATTTGTGAGATTCCAAGAAGTCCATGTGTGACCAGTGAGCAGATGGGTCTCTCCAAGTCAATGCCAAGTCACTATGATTCCAAAAAACAGTTGGTGAAGGTAAGGGTGAGACTAAAGAATTCACACTACGGTGATTCTTAGGAACATTTATGGAGGAAACCCAGGGTAAGATTGGACTTGGTGATCAGATCAGATCAGTCACTCAGTCATGTCCAACTCTTTGCGATCCCATGAATCACGGCACGCCAGGCCTCCCTGTCCATCACCAACTCCTGGAGTTCACTCAGACTCACGTCCATGGAGTCAGTGATGCCATCCCGCCATCTCATCCTCTGTCGTCCCCTTCTCCTCCTGCCCCCAATCCCTCCCAGCATCAGAGTCTTTTTCAATGAGTCAACTCTTTGCATGAGGTGGCCAAAGTACTGGAGTTTCAGCTTTAGCATCATTCCTTCCAAAGAAATCCCAGGGCTGATCTCCTTCAGAATGGACTGGTTGGATCTCCTTGCAGTCCAAGGGACTCTCAAGAGTCTTCTCCAACACCACAGTTCAAAAGCATCAATTCTTTGGCACTCAGCCTTCTTCACAGTCCAACTCTCACATCCATCCAGGATAGATAAGCCAGACAGAAAATCAATACGGAAACACTGGTCTTAAAGAATACTAGACCAGATAGTCTTAACAGGACATTGTTGGGAAGCCCAGTACAAAATAGCCGGTTGGAAGAAGTCCTTGGGAAAATGGTGAAGGGCCAGAAGTACCCCGGCTTGGTGTTGCAGGCAGAAAAACATCTCCTGCCTTTGGTTATGCCCGGCGCCAAGATTTAATAATAAATATTAAGGATGTTGCTTGAGAAAACAGGTTATGGGGAAAGCACATGAGTCACTTAGAGCGCACTGTCCTTGAAATATTTTTACTGATTAAGTGTTAACCCCGTATGCACTCTGCTGGCTGTATACTCTAAGCTCTTTGTTCCTGCTTCTGTAAAAAGGTTTGACTGCAGAAATAAACTTGTCAGTCCTTGAAAAAAAAAAAAATAAAAAAATAAAAATCACTTTTAAGTTTAAATTTAACCTTTTCTTTACTACTGAATCGGGGGAGAGAAACAAGATTAAAGGGTCAATATTAAGAGTATTGTCAATTATTAAGTGATCAGTGCAAAGGAATAGAGGGAAACAATGGAATGGGAAAGACTAGAGATCTCTTCAAGAAAATTAGAGATACCAAGGGAACATTTCATGCAAACATGGATGTAATAAAGGACAGAAATGGTATGGACTTAACAGAAGCAGAAGATATCAAGAAGAGGTGGCAAGAAATCACAGAAGAATTATACAAAATAGACATGACCCAGATAACCACGATGGTGTGATCACTCACCTAGAGCCAGACATCCTGGAATATGAAGTAAGTGGGCCTCAGGAAGCATCACTACAAACAAAGCTAGTGGAGGTGATGGAATTCCAGTTGAGCTATTTCAAATCCTAAAATTTGATGCTGTGAAAATGCTGCACTCAATATGGCAGCAAATTTGGAAAACTCAGCAGTGGCCACAGGACTGGAAAAAGTCAGCTTTCATTCCAATCCCAAAGAAAGGCAATGCCAAAGAATGTACAAACTACTGCATAATTGCACTCATCCTACATGCTAGCAAAGTAATGCTCAAAATTCTCCAAGCTAGGCTTCAACAATATGTGAACTGAGAACTTCCAGATGTTTAAGCTGGACTTAGAAAAGGCAGAGGAACCAGAGATCAAATTGCCAACATCTATTGGATCA
>NW_011484304.1:1886168-1888748 GCF_000754665.1 Bison bison bison
TCTGGTTCCTCTGCCTTTTCTAAAACCAGCTTGAACATCAGGAAGTTCATGGTTCACATATTGCTGAAGTCTGGCTTGGAGAATTTTGAGCATTACTTTACTAGTGTGTGAGATGAGTGCAATTGTGCAGTAGTTGAGCATTCTTTGGCATTGCCTTTCTTTGGGATTGGAATGAAAACTGACCTTTCCAGTCCTGTGGCCACTGCTGAGTTTTCCAAATTTGCTGGCATATTGAGTGCAGCACTTTCACAGCATCATCTTTCAGGATTTGGAATAGCTCAACTGGAATTTCATCACCTCCACTAGCTTTGTTCGTAGTGATGCTTTCTAAGGCCCACTTGACTTCACATTCCAGGATGCCTGGCTCTAGGTCAGTGATCACACCATTGTGATTATCTTGGTCATGAAGATCTTTTTGTACACTTCTTCTGTGTATTCTTGCCATCTCTTCTTAATATCTTGTGCTTCTGTTAGGTCCATACCATTTCTGTCCTTTATCGAGCCCATCTTTGCGTGGAATGTTCCTTTGGTATCTCTGATTTTCTTGAAGAGATCCCTAGTCTTTCCCATTCTGTTGTTTTCCTCTATTTCTTTGCATTGATCTCTGAAGAAGGCTTTCTTATCTCTTCTTGCTATTCTCTGGAACTCTGCATTCAGACTTGGTGATAAATCATGTATTTCGGGACTTGGAGTCATGGTAACTTGTCCCTCATTGGGGGTGGGGAGGCAAGACATATCATCTGCATCTCACCATTGCAGGAGGGAGAAGCTGGGCACTCACACTTGAGCCAGGCCACGCTATCCACTGTCCAGTGGTTGAAAGAGCAAAGCAATAATGGGCTCTCGTGCTCCCTTTGAAATTTCCATAGTTTTGATCAACAGTCTGTCTGTAGTCATTTTCATAAAGGATTACCCAATTTTTGTTTTATTCTTTTATTGCTGTGTTGTTAAGTAGTCCGGCAAGGAACTCACAAGAGTGATCCATAGCCAATTTAGTGTGCGGAACGAGGCTACTGTGCTCCCTCTTAAAGATCCTCAATATGTGTATCGAATATCCTTAAAAGTCCTCCTTGCCTGAAACCTTTTTATAATTAAAAAGAATTATTTTAATGTGCAATCTCTAATCTTCTTGACTTCAGAAATCCTCCCGCCTCCCCCGGAATAATAACACCTACTTTAGTCACAGAATTAGTGATCTACAGAAGGTACTACAAGAAACATTTCCTCAGGCATTATGTAGTCAGATCTTGCCTGGGAAGCAGCCTGTCTCTTTAAGGTGATTTTCTTTCTTTCTCATCAAATTCAAATGTTAATTATTTTCTTAACACGACCTCCTAGAAAGTAACCCGATTTGCTTATTTCAAGGAGTTTCATGGGGGTTCCCTACCATTGCTCCTTGTACCACCTGGACTCCTGGGTTTTCTAATGTTATCCTAAATTATTGCCAAAAATAAATATGTGTTACTGAATGTCAGGCCCTTTAATGTGACGAAGGAAACCTTGTTCCTATATACTTCCTCCTAAATGCATTTTGCTAAAGGGCATTTAAAAAACACATTAAATTTTATGATGACTTTAACAAACAAGTCAGTGATCATGATTTCAGTATAAGCAGCAGGCAGTTAAGGAGAAAGGTCAGTTAAGTCATGGCGTATAGAGTTTCTGCTTGGTGATGACTGACTCTCCCTTTACAGCAAATGTTAGTCAGCTGACTCTCTAATGCTATAGTTAAAACATAGATTCTAAATAGGCAAGTGACTCCAAAATTAAAATAGTCCTGGCCCCTGGATGCAGCTAGTAATTAACTTTTAATTTTATACAGAAGCATGTCATGCTTTTGACCCTTGACTTTATTTAGTTCTCTCCTGGCATTTCAAAAGCATGATCTGCTAAATAAGGTTGTTAAAATCAGTATTATAGAAAGAAGCAATTGCGGCAAATGTGCATATGGAAATTTTAGCCAGAGGGGTGCTTCCTAGAGAAACTGCCTCCATGAACTTAAATTTCTGCTAATTGCTATTGCTATATTATTCAAAAATTATAAATTAGACTATTCGCAAATGGAATTATGTAAGACCTATAGGAGCAAAACAGTTGTTGTCTTAGAGTCATGGAATATTACAGATGAAAGGAAATTTATGAAAAATCTGTCAATAGGACCTTTTTACTTCACAGTTGGGGAAACTGAGGCTGAGGGAGGGAGCCTGAATCATCATTCAAAGTTACCATATTCGTGAGAGGGAGCTCTGTTTTAGCACAGTGGAGAGAGGGACCTGAAGGTGGGCATTTTCACTGCTGCTACTTTTCAGTTGAGTTGCCAGTCCAGGTTCGATGCATGACGCTGGATGCTTGGGGCTGGTGTACTGGGACGGCCCAGAGGGATGGTATGGGGAGGGAGGAGGGAGGAGGGTTCGGGATGGGGAACACATGTATACCTGTGGCGGATTCATTTTGATATTTGGCAAAACTAATACAATTATGTAAAGTTTAAAAATAAAATAAAATTAGAGAAAAAAAAAAAAAAAAAAATACTAGACCAGATAGTCTTAACAGGACATTGTTGGGAAGCCCAGTACAAAA
>NW_011484304.1:1888848-1895719 GCF_000754665.1 Bison bison bison
AGCAAAGTAATGCTCAAAATTCTCCAAGCTAGGCTTCAACAATATGTGAACTGAGAACTTCCAGATGTTTAAGCTGGACTTAGAAAAGGCAGAGGAACCAGAGATCAAATTGCCAACATCTATTGGATCATAGCAAAACCAAGAGAATTCCAGAAAAACATGTACTTCTGCTTCACTGGTGACACTAAAGCCTTTGCCTGTGTGAATCACAACAAACTGTGGAAAGTTCTCAAAGAGATGGGAATACCAGACCACCTTACCTGTGTCCTGAGAACCTGTATGCAGGTCAAGAAGCAACAGTTAGAACCAGACATGGAACAATTGACTGGTTCCAAATAAGGAAAGGAGTACATCAAGGCTGTATATTGTCACTCTGCTTATTTAACTTTTATGCAGAGTATATCATGCAAAATGCTGGGCAGGATGAAGTACAAGCTGGAATCAAGATTGTTGAGAGAGATATCAATAACCTCAGATATTCAGATGACACCATCCTTATGGCATAAAGTGAGGAAGAACTAAAGAGCCTCTTGATGAAAGTGAAAGAGAAGAGTGAAAAAGTTGGCTTAAAACTCAACATTCGGAAACTAAAATCATGGCATCTGGTCCCATCACTTCTTGGCAAATAGGGAAACAGTCTGGAAATAGACGTTATTTTCTTGGGCTCCAAAATCACTGCATATGGTGACTGCAGCCATGAAATGAAAAGATACTTGCTCCTTGGAAGGAAAGCTATGACAAACCTCAACAGCATATTAAAAAGCAGAGATGTTAGTTTGCCAACAAAGATCCATCTAGTCAAAGCTATGGGTTTTTTTAGTAGTCATGTATGGATGTGAGAGTTGGACCATAAAGAAAGCTGAGTGCCAAAGAACTGATGCTTTTGAACTGTGGTGTTGGAGGAGCCTCTTGAGAGTCCCTTGGACAGCAAGGTTATTAAACCAGTCAATCCTAAAGTAAATAAATCCTGAATATTCATTGGAAGGACTGATGCACATATCTGATGCACATATCTGACTCACTGAAAAAGACCCTGATGCTGGGAAAGATTGAAGATAGGAGGAGAAGGGGACGACAGAGGATGAAATAGTTGGATGGCATCACCGACTCAATGGACACAAGTTTGAGGAAACTCTGGGAGATGGTGAAGGACAGGGAAGCCCGGCGTGCTGTAGTCCATGGGGTAGCAAAGAGTCGGAGATGACTGAGCAACTGAACAACAGCAACAATTAAGATTCTGTGAATAGGCCAACCTAAGACACGAGAACGCAGTGGTTAAGAATTTTTCACTGGTTAAATCAATTTTTATTTTACATGTTTATCACTCTGCTCAGGCTGCTGTAACAAAATATCCCACACTGGATAGTATAAGCAGCAGAAATTTATTTTCTCATAGTCCTGAAGGGTGGGAGTCCAAGATCAAGGTGTTGTCAGAGTTGGTTTCTTGTGAGACATCAATCTGCTTATAGAAGATTGCCTTCTTATTGTGGTCTCACGTGGCCTCTCCTCTGATGTCTCTTCCTCATCTTATAAAGATATAAATTTTATTAGATCAGGGCCCCACCTTTATGACCTCATCTAACTTGATGTCTCTAAAGACTCTATCTCCAAATATAGTCACATCGTGTTTAGTACTTGAATATATGAATTTGGGGGAACATAATTCAATCCATATCAATGTGTCCAACACATTTTGTGGAGGGGCTCAAGAATGAATGAAAAAGTTGGAAAATAAGGACCTTTGTGACTCTGATCAATTTATCTTACTGTCCCGAGCTCTGGCCCCAACTTGTATTCCCACTATATTGTGAGACCTAAAATTTCAATTTCTGCCTTGATATCTTTGAGTCTTATAGGGCCCCAAAAGTTTATCTGTGAGTTCCGTGTTCTTACCAGCTATGCTTCCCATCCAATGAGAAAAGGACCCCAATCAGCTAGTTATTTTATCAATCAGAGAAGCTATACTCCACTTGTCCCCAACCTAATGGGCTTCACTTCATGGCTGGCCTCTGAAATTATTCAAATAAATCGATCACATCCTCCTGCAGGAACAAAGGGATACTCCAACCTCTTGTTACTTCAAATCTCGCCTCCCACAGTCCCTACAGCTTTATTCTACCCTGACGTGCAACCCTCATGAGGCCCTATATGACATGTGTTGGCTCCCCTTCCCCAGGCTGTGAGTATATACAACTAACAAAATATTGTCAATCTTATCTGCCCAGTACTGGCTGTTGTTTGGGCATAAGATCCCTCCTTCACCTATGGTGTGAATATGAGGTAATCAGAAAACCCACCCAGGAACACAAAAGCCCTTCACTTAACAGGACCCCGTCTCTTTGGCATGCACTAGCTGCTCTGGCCTGCCCCATGGGGGTTCATATCCCACTGCATTCTTTACAAGGGGCTTTCTAACATTTTCCTTTTGACCATGTGCAATTTTCTACATGGGAGTGTAAGTAAACACAATTTTCTCCACCTCCTGACATTTTCAGTGAGGTTTTATCTGCTTTTATTGATTAGCACTCTGGGAAGCTTCTCTTAATTGGCTGTGTGTGTGTGTGTGTGTGTGTGTGTGTGTGTGTGTGTTAAGAGAAAGGAAGCTGGATATAAAGAAAAGCCTATATCAGCAGCCATCCTGTTGTAATCTACCAACTAGTACATTCAGGTTAAGGGATGCAGTCTTGTCTTACAAAGAGTAAAATTGTAAACCATGGATATAAATTTGGCATCCTATAAGATCTTTGGAATTTTTATACTTCTATCTCCAAAAACAGCTGTACTGTTTTATTTTTTTAAACTGCATTATCTATTTCTAATTGCCTTCTCCTCTACAGGTAATCTCAATTTAAAAAAGCGGGTTATATTTCAAAGTTTCATGCATAAGTTAATTTAAGGATGGCATTAGAAAGCATTTGCCTCACAAGTCAGTCTCAGAAATGGTATGTAAGTTCGTACATCAGACTTGAAAGACCTCTTTGACCAAATTATTTCACAGCTGGAAAAGATTATCTGCCATAAATCACTGTAGAAAATAATACCTATAGAATTTTTCAAATCAAACATAACATTAAAGCAATGTGTCACCCAAAACACAGCTCTCCATTTGGGTTCAATTTTCTCACCTGAAAAAATGTGGATTAAGGAATATCACAGGTCTTTTTCAGGTTGACTAAATCTAAGATTATTGAATATAAAAAACAGTTTGCAAGATCTTAACTTGTAACCTAAGAAGACATAATGAGCATGTTTATTTCCTATTTTTCTCAATAGTTCATAAAATGAAAACTAGGATAATATTACAATAAATAGATTAGAAAGAACCTATTTATTACTAGTAATCTATTACTAGCTGAGAGAATGTATATTACACAGAAAATGAGAGAAAGAGGAAAAAGAGGTAGGATTTCAACTACATTTAGCATCATACAAACAGGGATTTGAGAAAGGACAGAAATCCTATAGGGAAACAAGTGGGGGGAAATCATATAAAAATTTATACAGAGCTAAAGAGGGAGATGTGTCTTCAACACAAGCCCATCCAGTGAAAAAAGATTCACGCTCAAAATATCACTGTGAAATTTGAGATCAACGTGGATAAACAAAAGATCCTAAAAGCTTATGTACATAGAGAAAAAAATACCAGATCATCTGCAAAGAACACAAATTTAATGACGTCTAACTTTTTGTTTACTGACTGTGAAAAAGATGTCAGTGGAGCAATATTCTCAAAGTTCAGAAATAAATTATTTTTTAACCAAAAATTTTATAGCTAGCCAAACTATCATCTCAATGTAAGTGGCAAAATGATAATTTCAAACATTTAGTGAACATTCTGAAGGTTAATCTCTTTAAGAATTTTCCACAGTTTGTTGTGATCCACACAGGCTTTTGGGGCTCCAAAATCACTGCAGATGGTGACTTCAGCCAAGAAATTAAAAGATGTTTGCTCCTTAGAAGAAAAGCTATGACCAACCTAAACAGCATATTAAAAAGCAGAGACATTACTTTGCTAACAAAGGTCCGTCTAGTCAAAGCTACTAGTTTTTCCAGTAGTCATGTATGGATGTGAGAGTTGGACTATAAAGAAAGCTGAGCACTGAAGAAATGATGCTTTTGAACTGTGGTGTTAGAGAAGACTCTTGAGAGTCCCTTGGACAGCAAGGAGATCCAACCAGTCCATCCTAAAGGAAATCAGTCCGAATATTCATTGGAAGGACTGATGCTGAAGCTGAAACTCCAATACTTTGGCCACCTTATGTGAAGAACTGACTCATTGGAAAAGACCCTGATGCTGGGAAAGATTGAAGGCAGGAAGAGAAGGGGACAGCAGAGGATGAGATCACTGGATGGCATCATTAACTCGATGGATATGAATTTGAGCAAGCTCTGGGAGTTGGTGATGGACAGGGAAGCCTGGCATGCTACAATCCATGTGGTTGCAAAGAGTCAGATACAACTGAGAGACTGAACTGAAGGTTAATTCATCCAGTCTGAGTAAGGTGTTCCACAGAAATAAATCTCAGGATATTAGCTGTGCAGAAGACCTAGAAATTATTTGGTTTAAATCAAGTCATTATGTTCTAAAAAGAAAGTCAATAAGAGAGAGAATGGGGTAGATCTCACGTAATAGAAAGAAACAAAGAAAAATTATGATACTTTGAAGAGTTAAACATATACTGAATATATTTCTTACAGTTGGTCAAGCTGAAAAAACCTAAGACATTGTTTAATCCACATTTTTCAGATAAAAATTTGAGGCCTGGATGGGAGAGGCACTTTTTGTGTGATATATTGCTCAAATGTTTTATTTTATTTCACATTTTTCAAAAATATTTTTTACTATGGTTCATGGCAATTTTTAAAAATTTTGTCTTTCCTACAAGCTCAGTCCCAGTATGGCACTTAATGGTATTATACTCATGTCTTAAAGCCTGGTGTCTAAGCAGTGTCCAGGAAATAATAGGTGCTTAATAAATGCTTGAAAAAAGAATGAGTGGATAGATGATTCTGATAAAATGGCCTCAAGGAATTTTATTTCCATTTGCTAAGATGCCATGCTTACCAAGTGGTCTTTTGCTTAGTATGGCAGACTCAGTAGTTATTAGTTGTGTGACATTCGGTAAATTACTAAAAAACCCTCTCTGTGCCTTAGATTCCTCACACGGCAAATATTCTTTTCTAACTGTGAAATAATTTGGTTAAAAATGTGTCTCAGGTTCAAAGTGTGAGCTTAAACATGAGATCTAACATTGAATTGGGGTAGGGGGAATACTTCTTAAGGACACTACCCATAATAAAAGTAACTCGATATTCATTTGAATATCGAGAAATGATATTCAAATGATATTCAAATGTTGTTTGTACAAGAAACAATATCAAATGATATTCAAATGTTGTTTGTACAAGAAACAAACAATAGCCGCAGCAACAACAAATATTAATAAATCTAACCAGAAAGCAGGTATGTGGAACTTCAAATGTGGCATGACACTGTGCCATTGCTAACAATGATAACAGCAACAAAAGTCCATTTACCTTGGATGCTAAGAACATTCTCTTTTGAGTGGCAAAGAAGTCACAACACTAAATCCCTAGAAAAGAAGATATAATTCAGATCTCCTTCCTTGCTCACAGGAAACAATTTTTACATAGTTCAGTTCAGTTCAGTTCAGTCACTCAGTCGTGTCCGACTCTTTGCGACCCCATGAATTACAGCACACTAGGCCTCCCTGTCCATCACCAACTCCCAGAGTTCACTCAAACTCACATCCATCGAGTCAGTGACGCCATCTCATCCTCTGTCATCCCCTTTTCCTCCTGCCCCTAATCCCTCCCACCATCAGAGTCTTTTCCAATGAGTCAACTCTTCACATGAGGTGGCCAAAGTACTGGGGTTTCAGCTTTAGCATCATTTCCTCCAAAGAAACCAGGGCTGATCTCCTTCAGAATGGACTGGTTGGATCTCCTTGCAGTCCAAGCAACTCTCAAGAGTCTTCTCCAACACCACAGTTCAAAAGCATCAATTCTTTGGCGCTCAACTTTCTTCACAGTCCAACTCTCACATCCATACATTCCAGTTGATCTATTTCAAATCCTGAAATATGATGCTGTGAAAGTGCAGCACTCAATATGTCAGCAAATTTGGAAAACTCAGCAGTGGCCACAGGACTGGAAAAGGTCAGTTTTCATTCCAATCCCAAAGAAAGGCAATGCCAAAGAATGCTCAAACTACTGCACAATTGTACTCATCTTACACGCTAGTAAAGTAATGCTCAAAATTCTCCAAGCCAGGCTTCAGCAATACATGAACCATGAACTTGCTAATGTTCAAGCTGGGTTTAGAAAAGGCAGAGGAACCAGAGATCAAATTGCCAGCATCTACTGGATCATCAAAAAAGCAAGAGAGTTCCAGAAAAACATCTATTTCTGCTTTATTGACTATGCCAAAGCCTTTGACTATGTGAGTCACAATAAACTGTGGAAAATTCTTCAAGAGATGGGAATACCAGACCACCTGACCTGCTTCTTGAGAAACCTATATGCAGGTCAGGAAGCAACAGTTAGAACTGGACATGGAACAACAGACTGGTTCCAAATAGGAAAAGGAGTACGTCAAGGCTGTATATTGTCACTCTGCTTATTTAACTTATATGCAGAGTACATCATGAGAAACACTGGGCTGGAGGAATCACAAGCTGGAATCAAGATTGCCGGGAGAAATATCAATAACCTCAGATAGGCAGATGACACCACTCTTATGGCAGAAAGTGAAGAAGAACTAAAATGCCTCTTGATGAAAGTGAAAGTGGAGAGTGAAAATGTTGGCTTAAAGCTCAACATTCAGAAAAAGAAGATCATGGCATCTGGT
>NW_011484304.1:1895819-1941023 GCF_000754665.1 Bison bison bison
TGTGTCAGACTTTATTTTTTGGGGCTCCAAATCACTGCAGATGGTGACTGCAGCCATGAAATTAAAAGATGCTTACTCCTTGGAAGGAAAGTTATGACCAACCTAGATAGCATATTCAAAAGCAGAGTTTGCCAACAAAGGTCCGTCTATGGTTTTTCCAGTGGTCATGTATGGATGTGAGAGTTGGACTGTGAAGAAGGCTGAGTGCCAAAGAATTGATGCTTTTGAACTGTGGTGTTGGAGAAGACTCTTAAAAGTCCCTTGGACTGCAAGGAGATCCAACCAGTCCATTCTAAAGGAGATCAGCCCTGGGATTTCTTTGGAGGGCATGATGCTAAAGCTGAAACTCCAGTACTTTGGCCACCTCATGCGAAGAGTTGACTCACTGGAAAAGACTCTGATGCTGGGAGGGATTGGGGGCAGGAGGAGAAGGGGATGACAGAGGATGAGATGGCTGGATGGCATCCCTGTCTCGATGTATGTGAGTCTCAGTGAACTCCAGGCATTGGTGATGGACAGGGAGGCCTGGCGTGCTGCGATTCATGGGGTCGCAAAGAGTCGGACACGACTGAGCGACTGTACTGAACTGAACTGAACTGAACACTAGCTTTGTTCGTAATGATGCTTTCTCATGCCCACTTACATAGTTGTATCACTTATATAGTTATATCACACATAGTTATTTACCTAGTTATATCACTGAATATCTGGCTTGACTCAAGCCATAGCCAAATCTTGAAAGACTTAACTGTTATTAACAAAATATCCTAATACTATAAATCAGAGATTTGAGAGAAATTATCTGAAGTAGTTGAAACAAGAAATAAAAGTTTAAAATATTGCTTAATATTACAGTGATAGAAATTTCAAACACTAGGTAAAAGAGAGGATGAAGTCTGCTACACGTGAGCTAAATTTATGTCTTTCAGGACAGACTCACAGGGGACCATTTCCAGAGTTGATTGATCAAGGAAAAGTGATTAGAGTATAGCCTTCAGTGATAGAGGCCTAAATTGCTATCTTTGATAAGCAGAACAGTGTGTGGAATAGGGGAGCATAAGATTACTCATTTTTACTACAAGCCGTTATCTGTTACTGTTTGCTGGTGGTGGAACTGCTATTGTTCTATGAACATATGTACATACATGTGTACTTCATACATATATATTCATAAGCACATATATTATCACTAATGCTGAGACATAGCATGAAGAATTTTTGTGAATATTATATGAGTTTCTTCATAATCTTAATTTCTCTTACCAATACTACCTTCCTTTTCTTTAGGCAGATTTATCACTTGAGCATCAACCTATGAGTCTACACAATTGGCTCCCTTTCTTTTTGTGTAACTCTTACATTCCCTCTTGCTCCCTCTATCTCTAGTCTCCAGACCTTCTCCCTGGTTCCAGAAACCATCAAACTCACTTGTCCCAGGGTCTTTACATTTGCTTTTCCATGTTCTTTGGGAAATGCTCACCTCAAGCCGTCTTTAGACAAATCTGTCCACATCATTCATGTCTCTGCTCAACATTGCCTGTTCACAAAAACTTTTTTCATATCCCCAGCTGCACCGCACTCTTTAGTCACTTTGCAAGAAATACTTTGCTATGAAATGTACCATACTTATTTGAAAGAGTGTATCCACAATCCACACATGGTATTTTAAATAATAATTATTAATCAAAATGGAATGAATCCCGTACATCCCAAATTTAACTGATGGATAAAACATTACTATACTTAAAGGAAAACAACAGAATGGGAAAGACTAGAGATCTCTTCAAGAAAATTGGAGATACCAAGAGAACATTTCATGCAAAGATGGGCTCGATAAAGGACAGAAATGGTATGGACCTAACAGAAGCACAAGATACTAAGAAGAGGTGGCAAGAATACACAGAAGAAGTGTACAAAAAAGATCTTCACGACCCAGATAATCATGATGGTGTGATCACTGACCTAGAGCCAGACAGCCTGGAATGTGAAGTCAAGTGGGCCTTAGAAAGCATCACTACGAACAAAGCTAGTGGAGGTGATGGAATTCCAGCTGAGCTATTTCAAATCCTGAAAGATGATGCTGTGAAAGTGCAGCACTCAATATGCCAGCAAATTTGAAAAACCCAGCAGTGGCCACAGGACTGGAAAAGGT
Organism: Bison bison bison; assembly: GCF_000754665.1. NCBI lineage: Eukaryota > Metazoa > Chordata > Mammalia > Artiodactyla > Bovidae > Bison > Bison bison. The sequence continues at coordinate 1,897,972 of NW_011484304.1, forward strand.
CAGTTTTTATTCCAATCCCAAAGAAAGGCAATGCCAAAGAATGCTCAAACTACCGCACAATTGCACTCATCTCACACGCTAGTAAAGTAATGCTCAAAATTCTCCAAGCCAGGCTTCAGCAATATGTGAACCGTGAACTTCCAGTTGTTCAAGCTGCTTTGAGAAAAGGCAGAGGAACCAGAGATCAAATTGCCAACATCTGCTGGATCATCGAAAAAGCAAGAGAGTTCCAGAAAAACATCTGTTTCTGCTTTATTGACTATGCCAAAGCCTTTGACTGTGTGGATCATGATAAACTGTGGAAAATTCTTCAAGAGATGGGAATACCAGACCACCTGATCTGCCTCTTGAGAAACCTGTATGCAGGTCAGGAAGCAACAGTTAGAACTGGACATGGAACAACAGACTGGTTCCAAATAGGAAAAGGAGTACATCAAGGCTGTATATTGTCACCTTGCTTATTTAACTTATATGCAGAGTACATCATGAGAAATGCTGGGCTAGAAGAAGCACAAGTTGGAATCAAGATTGCCGGGAGAAATATCATCTCAAATACGCAGATGACACCACCCTTATGGCAGAAAGTGAAGAGGAACTAAAAAGCCTCTTGATGAAGGTGAAAGAGGAGAGTGAAAAAGTTGGCTTAAAACTGAACATTCAGAAAAAGAAGATCATGGCATCTGGTCCCATCACTTCATGGGAGATAGATGGGGAAACAGTGTCAGACTTTATTTTTTGGGGCTCCAAGATCACTGCAGATGGTGACTGCAGCCATGAAATTAAAAGATGCTTACTCCTTGGAAGGAAAGTTATGACCAACCTAGATAGCATATTCAAAAGCAGAGACATTATTTTGCCAACAAAGGCAAATAATTGTATTGATATTTCTCCCGGAAGTCTTGATTCCACTTGTGTTTCTTCCAGTCCAGCATTTCTCATGATGTACTCTGCATATAAGTTAAATAAACAGGGTGACAATATACAGCCTTGACCTACTCCTTTTCCTATTTGGAACCAGTCCGTTGTTCCATGTCCAGTTCTAACTGTTGCTTCCCGACCTGCATACAAATTTCTCAAGAGGCAGATCAGGTGGTCTGGTATTCCCATCTCTTGAAGAATTTTCCACAGTTTATTGTGATCCACACAGTCAAAGGCTTTGGCATAGTCAATAAAGCAGAAACAGATGTTTTTCTGGAACTCTTTTGCTTTTTCGATGATCCAGCAGATGTTGGCAATTTGATCTCTGGTTCCTCTGCCTTTTCTAAAACCTGCTTGAACATCAGGAAGTTCACGATTCACATATTGCTGAAGCCTGGCTTGGAGAATTTTGAGCATTACTTTACTAGCGTGCAGTGGATGTGAAATAATATTTTACTGTGGATTCTCATCATTTTCCATACCCTGTTACTCTACCCTGTTTTTCTTCATAGTGTTTGTCACCAACTAGAATTACATTGTGAATAGATTCACATCTTCTTTGTTGGTTTTCCCAGCAGAATATAAGTTCCATGATAAAAAGGACTGTGTCAATCTTGTTCATTGCTATACTTACACTGAACACTAGATGAACAAACGAATAAACTATTCTTGTCAGATAAACCATAAGTAGAGTCACACTTTGACTCAATAGTTAGGGAGTTTAGGATCAACATGAATACTCTGCTATATTTAAAATGGATAACCAACAACAAGATACTACTGAACAGGACAGGGAACTCTGCTCAGCCTGGATGGGAGGGGAGTTTGAGGGAGAATGGATAGATGTATAGATAAGGCTGAGTCCCTCTGCTGTCCATCTGAAACTATCACCCAATGTTAATAGGTTATACTCCAATATAAAATAGAAAGTTTTGAAAAACAGAGTGATAGAAAAGGAAGAGAAAGATTTGATCATGGGCAAACATTGGAAGGCAGCAGAGATGAAGAAATTGAGTGAGAAGAAGGAAAGTTAAGTGTGCATGTGTCAGAAAAAGATGCTAGGATATGATAGCTAACTGAGCTGTGAAGGCAGAGGAAAAGTAGCATGAGATCACAAGTGCAATATCTCTGATTGGGGGAATGAAAGGAGTAATGACAAGGAGCTAGGTTGGAAGGCAATGTATTAAGAAAAGGCGTTACCTTGCCCAGCCACCAGGTGCCAGGATCGGCCCAGGACGGTGTAGTTGCACTTCTGCTTTCAGATGTGAACAATTTATGCACGTACAGTATAATCAGAATGTACCTTGGTGTCTTTTTAAGTTGGCTGGTTGTGTATGCTCAATTATGTCCAACTCTTTGCAACCCAGTAGACTGGAGCCTGCCAGGCTCCTCCATCTATGGAATTTTTTAGGCAAGAATACTGGAGTGGATTGCCATTTCCTCCTTCAGGGGATCTTCCCAACCCAGGGATCAAACCTGTGTCCTTTGAATATCCCGCATTGGCCAGCAGATTCTTTATCAACTGCCCCACCTGGGAAGCTCCCTTGTAAATCAGGGGCTTATCATTTGGAAATTATGTGTTGTCTATAGAATCTCTGTTATGGTGACCTATACACTGAAATATTATTACTTTGCAATCTATAGTTATAGGTGAATTTGATTTGAATTCTCCTCCTCAGTTGAATTCCCAAAACAACCAGAGTATGGGGACTTAAGGATTTAATTGATACAAATACATGGGTCTAATACGAAAAGCATTCTTCTAATTTTCTAACCATAAGACTTCATCTCACGTCTGTTACCACTGTGCCACCTGGGAAGCCCCCTATTTAAGACATTCTTCTTCAAATCCAGTTTTAAAATGGCAGTTGATAGGTTTTGCTTCCAAGTTAGTTTTGACTGAATTTGATGAAGAGTTGATTATTATTTGCTTAAGCCACGATCAAATAAAGCAACTGCCCACAGGCTTCACAAGCAACTTGCAGGTAATTAGCTTTCAGAACGTGGAGACCAGTGGCGTGACTTGGCTGACGGGATGAATGTAGGATTCTTGGTGCCAAGTTTAGTACCTAATCAAACTTCAAGGTCTTTGAGTGGTGAGAAGAACTCTAACCCATCAGCGTTCAAAACTATTTACATTTGATAAAACACCACTTCCTCTTTCTAATGAAGAAAAAACAAATGATGTTTCAAGATTTTTTCTTTTTTTTAAAAAAAAAGAAGGTGAAATGGACTTTAGATGTTAAATGTTTCTTCCTGAACAACTTAACACATAGATAGGTCAAACAAATAAGTGAAAGCAAAGGAATGGGGGATAAGGGAGGGGGATGATGACAGCCATCAAGAAAATTGAGACCTCAAGAGTTTAGGAGATTGTCTCAGTGAATTCAAAAAGTTAACAGTAAGGAACATTTTATTTCTTATTAAAAAAAAACAACAACAAAACAGTATTGCAGAGTTAGACTTTCTCTGGATTGAGTTGGAAAGGTTTAGTACATACCAAAGGAATTTTGATTCACTTTAATCTCAGGATTCAGGCATCTTTAAATGCAGTGGAAGGAGATGAGCTCCTGCAACCCACAGATGACTCTTCTCACCTCTCTTTGAGATCAGTCTTTGACTGTTACCCACAAAGAAGTGAAATGGACACCTGAGTCAGTTCCATGCTTTCAAATATCCACTCATTTTTCAGCACTATCTTGACCTGGGGGATGTTCTGGAGTATCTTCAAAATTGTCCCCTTTCCCTCTCTTCGTAGTGAGTCTCTAAAAGAACCACAAGTAATTTCAGATCCAACCTATATCTTATTTATCTGAATTGCTGGTCTCAACAGAGATTTATCAACAAGAGAAATTCTTTACGAGTTGAAATACTTTCCTAATTCATATCTAGTACACCTCTGATCCCAAGGGGCTCTAAAAGTGTAGTAATTACGCAGAAAAGTGTTGCTTGGGGTGTTTTATTACATTTACAAAATGAAATGTATACATAAAAATTAGAAGAAACGCTAGACACAATGTATTAACTAGGTATTATGGGCATCCTGGCTGTGCCCATGACGTCATCCAAAGTCAATCAGAAGTCTCCTAGCAACGTGATTCCAACCTCAGTTCATAACCAGGTCATATTTCAGGGCCTGCTTCTTTCACATAAATTGTTCATAAAACAAAATAAAGACTTATAATGTATTGAAGCTTATCTGATCTGACTGTTGACGTTTCATCTCATTCTCCAGGCCTTTCTTTCTTCTCCCAAATAGGAAATCCTCTTTGAAGAAAATGGAAGATATTACTAAAAATAGAAAATCGTTTGAAATTATATCCTAGGATAATGTTAAAATCTACGAGTTTAAGAAATTAGAGGGAGAGACCATTTCCCAGGGAAAACTATAATGTTACTGAAGAATAATATGCACTGTTACTATTATTGTATTCAAAATGAAATAATATCAATCTCTGCATTATTTATTTTCTAAGCACAAAATAAATTGTTATATATATGACGAATATGATCCAAAAGGACAGAAAAAACAATCTATGCTTGGGAAAATGGAAATAGTTATGTTGCATACAAAAGATAGTTACTTTACTCATAATACTGATATTAATAATTCTTGCATGACATAATCACTCTAAAATCTGCCAGGAGCTAAATAATGCCTTTTCTGTTATTATCTGTATTATCTGTTATTTTTTTTTTCAAAAAAGACTTTTATTTATTACAAATTTTTGAAGTTTTTTATTGAGGTAAATACACACACAGAAAAGCATGCATATTATAAGTATACGACCTCTGAATGCATTAAAAGTTTCCAACTTTTCTGTTCCTCCCTAAATTCAAATAGCCAAATTTGACTTAGCTGTTTGAAATAACACTTGTTAGTTTAATTTCATTTTAACAAACCAAAAATAGCATTTTAGTATCAAAGACTCTAATATTTTCAAATTTTAAGTTCTCATAATTTCTCTGTTGACTCTGGCCTTGAAAGAGGACTTAGGTAGAAATAGCTAGCTACCTAACAACTAGGCATTCTTTCCCTTTTCCTTATTAAAAAAACTTGATTTTTAGTTTACTTCAAAGCACAATTTCCTTGGCTTAACTTGTAGCTAAGTGTGGCCCTCCAGTTAAGTCTGTCTAATGAGCAGAACTTAACTGGAGTAGAAGTGTGGAAGAAACTTCCAGAAAGTTTCCTTACAAGATTTCATCTCCAAAGAGAGACCCAAGCAGCCATCACACTGGCCCTGAACTGCCTACACAAATTCTTATACCAGAGAGAAAAAGCTTCTGTAACTGAAAAGGCTGTTCTTTGGGGATTCTCTTCCAAGTATAGCCAGACTGCATTTAAAAGGTGCCTGGTGTGTTTCTAAGAAGTTATCATCTCTGTGACAGAAGAGGATCCTATACCTGTTTATAAATACTACTTGTCCTGCAAGAAGTACTTTGCAGGGACTTGCCAGGTTGCCCAGTAGTTAAGGAACTGCCTGCCAGAGTAGCGGACATGGGTTCAGTCCCTTGACCAGGAAGATTCCACCACACAGGGCAACTAAGCCCGTGAGCCACAACTACTGAGCCTGCGCTCTAGAGCCCATGCTCCACAAGAAAAGCCACTGCAGTTAGAAGCCCTGGGACCACAAGGGAGAGTAACCCCTGCTCACCACAAAAGAAAGCCCACCCGCATGCAGCAACAAAGACTCAGCGCAGCCAGAAGCAATAAATAAATAAATGAAATTATAATCCATTTGCATACATGACTTCATTTAATCCTCCAAACAATGTCCTGAAGTAGGTATCACTGTTCCTATTGTATAGAAGAAGAAACCAAAACAGAGAGGAAAAGAGACCCCCAAAACCACACCGGAACCATGTGGTCTGACTGTCAGTCCCAGGTCTGTCTGTGCCCCGAACTCCTTCCTACACTAGGCAGACCCTCATCCCACACGTCATACGCAAAAGGCATGAGGCCCCACTGGGACTCGGCTTTACCATCTGAGCCACCAGGGCTTCCCTGGTAACTCAGTTGGTAAAAAAAATCTGCCTGCAATGCAGGAGACCCCGGTTAGATCCCTGGGTTGGGAAGATCCCCTGGAGAAGGGAAAGGCTACCCACTCCAATATTCTGGCCTAGGGAATTCCATGGACTATATATATAGTCCTTGGGGTCGCAAAGAGTCAGACACGACTGAGCGTTGAATAGAAGATGTTGTTTGTAACAACCTGGGGATTAATCATACAGGGAGAGGAGGGCTTTGGCTGGCCCTGGAAGCTGATGGGCCTCAGATGGAGTTAATGAGTGGGGAGGGATGTGGTGGCCTTCAGAGTGCCCACCGCAGCCTCTTCTCTCCTTGCAGGAGGAACTGGAAAGTTCTCATTCTACATTCAAGCAAACTTCTCTTCTGCAATGTCTATTCTTAGCATTGTCTAATAATTTAGACCAATAAAGAGCCAACACAATTCTCTTTTTTAACTCTATGTAATATTTTTCCATAGGATGGGAGCCATGTTTAGAATTCAGCACACCCAAATGCTGATGTTCATGTACGTGGCATAGTGGAGAGTGAAATAAAGTGAATGTCATTGACAAGCAGGACATTTGGGACAAAATAAAACCTTTCTGTTCATCCATCTATACCAAACTCCCCCACGTTTCGAGAGTTCCTCTTGGTTTATATTGCTTCATGCTTTGCGTCAATGAGTCCTTGACTGAACTAGATTGCTGAGCTTGTGATTCTTCCTGTTTCTATTAGCCTCCTATCGTCTCTGAAAGCACTGAAGATGCTGCAGAAGGGGAAGTCTTAATCCCCAGTTTCTACATGGTGATGACAGGGAGCGCATACATGTTAACTGACTAATGAACTAAAGGAGAAAAACTGAGTAGCCAAGCATACCTGAGAAGAAGATGGATGGGTATGTTTTCCAACTCCTGGTGATTATGGGATATATGACTTTGTTTAAGTCACTGAACCTCATCTGTAAAATGGAGATGATACCAAAGCTTCCCTGAAGAGGAATAGGAAGCGGAAGACAAAGAGAAGATTCAATGATGTGAATACAGTAGTGACGTAAATCCAGTAAACAGTAGCTCCTGCCTCTCATTTTATTGGTTATTGCTCCAGGGGAACCTGCCAGAAGGGGGCGCTGTGGAACCAGCCACTTTCTCTAGGAAACACTGAATTCTGATTTTTTTTTTCAAGTCAATTGTTGGAAATACTTAACCTACTCTGGTTGCTCCTTTTCCTTCTTCTCCTTCTTTTATAAGACAGAGAAAACATTCGGCACAAATCTTGGAATGAAAAATGCAAAACAACTCCTCGCTTGTCAGTGTGGGTCAGTTGGCCAGTGTTCTGACGGGGAAATGTTGTGGCTGGAAGCCATCCACCCTGGCAGGGATGCTGAAAGCTTTGCCCTCAGCCGAAATGCAACCTGATTTCTCTATTTACATGACTATGAGCAGGGATGACTGACATTCATATCTGTATCTCTCACACCTGGCTTAGCACTTAGAACCTATGGCAGCTTAATAAATATTTGTTGAAGCAATGAATGGAAAAAGTGAGTTAAGCAAACCATCCAAGTTGTCCAAGAACTCACGTCATCCTTTTCAATCCTGCTCTTTCCCCTCAATCAGCAAGGGCTTTTTAGGGGAATGGAGATGCTCTCACTAAAATAAAACCAGTGTTTCCCCATGAGGTACAAGAAGCTTCCAGCTCCCAAGTTGGATTATTATGAAACCTTCTTAGGAAAGGAAAAAAAAAAAGGAGAGAGTAGTAAGAAATGAAAAATAAAGGGTGGCTTAACCTGGCTGCCTGGCCTGTTGGGCAGGGACTGGGCAGTTGGCAGAGGGCTTCCAACCTGGCCCAGAAGCCTCACTGGGACAAAGGAAAGGGCTCTGAGCTTGCAAAGAGCTCTCCGTCATATGCTTCCCCATCCCTTCAGTTTATTTATCATATCCAAGTGCTTAGTGCACGCTTAGCCTCCATCATCATAAAAACCCGCTACCACCATTGGTCTCAGAGGTGACATTCTGCCTGGCCTAGTGCTAAAGGGCAGGATGGAGAAAAATGCAAGCAAAACTCTCCAGGTTCCTGGAAGTCATGCTGTGATCCTCTTCAATCCGCTGTGCTTGGTGTGTAAGAAAAGAAAATGTCCTAAGAATCAGGAAGTTTCCAAAAGAAGAAGTCTGGGGCTTCTAGCGCCTGTTTGATCCCATCACCTCCTCTCTGACTTCCGAATAATCTTTAATCCTGTGTGTCCCCCCAGCCCAGACCACCATGGCATGGGTTGCCATTAATATGTCATTTCCCTTTCCTGTTATCACAATATAAAAGACCTTCACATTGACCTTCCTATCAAAACATCCTTTGTTTAGAATGAAAAGCTATTCACTGTTACAGCCTTATCTATAGGGTTTAGCCAGAGGATCAAATCCAAAGAGCAGAATTCGTTTACTTTGTATTAAATGAGCTCAGTTGAGAAGTCTCAATTTTGGCAGAAAGGTGCATTAATCACAAGGAAAAGAACAGATCTTGCTTTTCACAGCTTCTGGTTTACTTTCAATACAGTGACACAGTGAGGCTTTTGTTCCTGAAAAGTAGCACCGTATTTAAATACAGTAAATATAACAAAATTGCCTTCTTAAAATTACACAAGAGTTCCTCCAACCCAGGATGCCCATAATGACCTCAGTGTTGCACAACTAACTTTATGGCTTCAAAAAAGGCTCTAAATTAGTTTGGACAGATGGGTTTTATCCCGAGGAAATCAATGAGTTTTTGTGAGTCTGACTTAATTTTTATGCAGCTAGCACTTTGAGATGAAATTAAAATATGTATGAAAAACATATTAAAGTTTCCCTTGGGTCCGTCGTTGTTTGTACATTTACAAGGTGTTAAAGAGATGATTTAAAAACTAACTCTATGAGGGATCAATGCAAGCAGACCATGATTTATGGTCTTTCATGACATTTTTGACACTTTGAGCCTAATGTTTTGTGCGTGTTGAACCACTAATTATCTTTTAATTCATAAGGGCTTCGTGGTATTTTATAAGTGTAATATAATATATAGGGTTGGATCACATAGAAAAGCTCAGAGAACATGCTTTACACGTTTGGTAGAGTGGGGAACATGTGTAAGCAAATTCGGGCTGAACTTAGTTGAAATGGCTTCTTCATAATGCTATAAAACTGAATCATTGCTTTTACCTGCCCAGCTCTAGAAAAATTACAGGTTTACTTTCTTACGGTAGGTGCAGGGTTAAGGCCAGAGTGAATTAGGAATCATATTTTCTAATACAAACCAAGTGATTAAGCAGTGCCTGGAATACAGTAGGCACCCAATAATGATGATTGAATGAATAAATAATTGAGTGGTAACTGAACCAGGTGTATTTGACTCTAGTTTTCTTATCTCGTTTCAAATCAGATTATTCAACAAGGTTCATTTAGTGAAATGATAAATATTTACCAAGCATCCCCTATGGACCAGACTGTTTCTGGGTACTGTGTGGGACGTGAAAGGCATGGTCCAGCTGACAGGGAGCTCATAGACTAACAGCGTAAAACACTATGTCACAGTAATCCTGCCTCTGAAAGGGGGTAGGGCTCAGTGAATGGAAGTGAAGTTTCAACTGAGATTTGAAGCCAGAGAGACAGTGTGTAGTATTATTTTTATTCCCATTTTACAGACAAATAAACTGAGGCACAATGACATGATATTGTTTTTCTAAAATTATGCAGCTGGAAGGTAACAGTACTGTTTCAACATTTGAGATCTGGTTAGCGAGACAACAATTTGGGGAAAAAAATCATAACTGGGAAGATCATGAGCACAAAATGCTTAACAATTACCCCTGCTTCATGTACAAGGGTGAGTTCTTAAAATTAGTGCCGGGTCATTGGTCCTGAAATGACTGGAAACCCATACTACAGATGATGAAACTGAGGCCTGGAGCTGAGTTATTGGCTATAAAACTCATAAGAGGCTAAGGCTGGCAGGCTGACTGCAACCCACATTCTTACCCCCACCTGGAACAGCCCTGATACTCTTCTGTATGAAGCCAGTAGAGCCTATGTAGGGGCCAAGGGCACTCACAAAGAGCCGCAGGGTGCCGTGGTCCCAGGAAGCCACAGCCTAGCAGGGGAAGGAAAATGAGCCTAAATCGGCACAGGACAGGGTGGATGGTGCATCATGAGACAGGGCAGGTCAAGTGCTGCTGATACAAAAGACAGTGGGTCCAGATTGTGGGAAGAGAGAGTCAAAGACAATATGGATTTATGGAGCCATGTATCAAGATATTTGGATAATAATCATAGTAATCCAACTGATAGTGACTGCTATTTGCCTCATGCATGAGGGGCTGGGGGTGCTACTGCAATGCAATAGAACCCTAGTCACCCAGTTTCTCTATCCTCCCTTCTCTGCTTTCCTTGGCATGTATTGGGTGGACCAACAAGTCTGTTTGGGTTTTCCTGTAAGGTGTTATGGAAAAACCCAAACAAACTTGTTGGTCAACCCAACAGCTTTCTTGCTCATGGTTGCAGGAGGGCTGCTGTACATCCAGGCATCACAGTCGTGGTTCATTCAGGGCGAAGGTTGAAGTATGAAACAAGAAGAGGCAGCAGCCACACCAGGAAAGCACCCATTTCACCAAGTCGTATTTCTTTGGTCCAAACTGTGTCATTTGGCCAAGCCCAAGGGCACAGAGGCAAAAAAATGAATAAAGCATTTGGAAATTGGTGGATCATATTAAATCTCCACCCACAGTGTTTGAGTTTCAGTTTGCTTCACATTTTAGCTGGATATACTGACCAAAATTGAAGTTCTGTTGATAAGGAAGAATGGAGAAAGAATATGGGATAGGCAATGAGTGATCTTGGCCACAGCCCACGAAGGTGAAACAGGAGCAGGACGGACAAGCAGACAAAGGAGGACGTGTATTTCAGGCAGAAAAGAAGCATGGTAGAAGGGCAGGTGTGTGTAGACAAAAGCTAGATGTCTATGTTAGCCAGAGCTAGAGTGTATAGAACTAGTAAGTGGGAATTAGGACTGGAAAGGTATATTGGGATGAAATCACAGACAACCTTGCCTTGATTATCTGCTTCCAAGCTAGATTTTAATCCAGAGGTAGCAAGAGTGCATTGATAGATTTTTTTTTACAACTTTATTGAGATAAAATTGATGTACAATATACTGACATATTTAAAATGTACAATTTGCTAATTGTTAACATATGAATACACACACAAAATCACCACAATTAAGATAATGAATATTTACATTGTCCCTCAACTTTTCTCATGCTCCTGCCCAATCCATCTCTCCCTCCACCCCTGTCTCCTGGCAATCACTTATCAGCTTTCCCTCACTGTAGATGGATTTGCATCTACTAGAGTTTTTGAGTCATCCGTATTGTTGCATGAACCAATCTTTTATTTATTTTTATCACAGAGCATTATTGTTTGTCCATTAACTTGTTCCTGGACACTTGGATTGATTTCACTTTCTATTCTGATTAAGTTTCTGTGAATATTCATGTGCAAGTGTTTGTGTAGACACATACCTTCATGGGTGTGTGAGAGTGAAAATATTATTTGCTCAACAGTGTCTGACTCTTTGTGATCCATGGACTGTAACCCAGCAGGCTCCTCTGTCCATGGAATTTCCCAGGCAAGAATACTGGAGTGGGTTGCATTTTCCTTCTCCAAGGGATCTTCCTGACCCAGGGATCAAACCCAGGTCTGCTGCATTGCAGGCAGATTCTTTACTATCTAAGCCACCAAGGTGTAGTGGTTTCTTACTATGGTTCTAATTGGAAACACCCTAGTACTTAATGATGCCAAGCATCTTTTCACGTATTCATTGATGAAAATCGGTTGGTACTGTGTGGTTCTATTTGTGAAGTCTCTGCTTTGCTTCACTAATCTCTGTGTTTATATATTTGTTAATATCAAACTGTCTTGATAACAGTGGGTTTGGGTTAAATCTTAAAATCAGACAGAGTAAGTCTTCCAAATTTTCTTCAGGTGTCACAGGTCTTTGGCATTTTCATACAAATTTTAGAATCGGCTTATCTGTCAATTTCTATTTTTAAAGTCTGCTGGAATTTTGATCAAGGTTGTGTTGAATTTATAGATAAATGGAGACTTGTTATCTTAGTAATAGATGTCAGAATCTATGAACTATCTATGATGGCTATCTATAACAATAATCATCAATGAATAATAATCTATGAAGTTACCTATGAACATTTTCTATTTCTCTATTTAGTTAGGTCTCTATGCAGAGTATATCATGAGAAATGCTGGACTGGAAGAAACACAAGCTGGAGTCAAGATTGCTGGGAGAAATATCAATAACCTCAGATATGCAGATGACACCACCCTTATGGCAGAAAGTGAAGAGGAACTCAAAAGCCTGTTGATGAAAGTGAAAGTGGAGAGTGAAAAAGTTGGCTTAAAGCTCAACGTTCAGAAAATGAAGATCATGGCATCCGGTCCTACCACTTCATGGGAAATAGATGGGGAAACAGTGGAAACAGTGTCAGATGTTTATTTTGGGGGGCTCCAAAATCACACAGATGGTGACTGCAGCCATGAAATTAAAAGATGCTTACTCCTTGGAAGGAAAGTTATGACCAACCTAGATAGCATATTCAAAAGCAGAGACATTACTTTGCCAACAAAGGTCCGTCTAGTCAAGGCTATGGTTTTTCCAGTAGTCATGTATGGACGCAAGAGTTGGACTATGAAGAAAGCTGAGCATGGAAGAATTGATGCTTTTGAACTGTGGTGTTGGAGAAGACTCTTGAGAGTCCCTTGGACTGCAAGGAGATTCAACCAGTCCATTCTAAAGGAGATCAGTCCTGTGTGTTCTTAGGAAGGAATGATGCTAAAGCTGAAACTCCAGTACTTTGGCCACCTCATACAAAGAGTTGACTCGTTGGAAAAGACTCTGATGCTGCGAGGGATTGGGGGCAGGAGGAGAAGGGGACGACAGAGGATGAGATGGCTGGGTGGCATCACCAACTCAATGAACGAGTTTGAGTGAAATCCGGGAGTTGGTAATGGACAGGGAGGCCTGGCATGCTGCAATTCATGGGGTCGCAAAGAGTCAGGCATGACTGAGTGACTGAACTGAACTGAACTGAACTTACTTCTTCTCAGCAACATTTTAGCTTTTAGTGTAGACGTCTTGGACACCTTTCACTTCATTTATTCCTAAGTATGCAGTCGTGGACAAATTTTGAGCAGGAGAGAAAACAAGCTGTATAGGCAGAGGAAGATCGAATGAATTAGAAAAAAAGCAGTTAAGAGGCTATAGCAATAGTCCACGTGAGAAGCCTAGCTGAAAGAAGAAAGTAGGTGGATATCCAGTGACAATAAACATTGACCTTTATGAAGCCTGTGATTTTGGAAGATGGTGGCAATAAGAAATGTCATCTTAGAACTGCCAGGAAAGCAGAGAGTTGACAGTGTGCAGAACCCCCAAGTGAAAGACAAAGTTCAGAAGACTGAATTTTATCAACTTCCAAATTCAGTCCTGCAGAAATGGGTCTCAATGTGGTTCAAACAAGTGGTTTCTTAAATGCCTTTGCCTTCAAGATGACATCTAAGCAAAAGATGATTTTCTCCTTAAGACTACTGTTTATAAGACTAGATCAGGGTATCTGATATTTGAACCAGGAATTTCAGAACAAACGGAAGCCTTGGAGACCACCCAGGCCACTCTTTTCTATTTATGTTTGAGAAGTGGAAGCCTTGATCTATGCCCAATACCCAAGTTTGCATCTAAGAATATGTATATGTACTCATACAGATATTGATATGAATATTCTGAGATGAAGTGAAGTGAAAGTTGCTCAGTAGTGTCTGACGCTTTGCAATCCTATGGACTGTAACCCACTAGGCTCCTCTGTCTGTGGACTTCTCCAGCAAGAATACTGGAGTGGGTTCCCATGCCCTCCTCCAGGGGATTTTCCCGAGCCAAGGTTGGGAAACCCTACATTTCAGGCATATTCTTTACCTTCTGAGCCACCAGGGAAGCCCATCCTGAGATGAATATATGTATTAATATGCATGCTGATACACATATCCTTAGATTAATGTGTATATGTACTAATATACAAATTCTTAAATGTATGTGTGTATGTCACTTCAGACCATAATCAAGGTGAGCTGAACCAATTCATGCTTCTAGAAGAAGATGGGAACAGGAAGTAACCCCTAGTGAGGGATGAGGAACAAACATATTTAGCTTTTCCTGTATGCCAGGCACTGTACTAACTGGTCATGTGATTATACAACTGAATAATCATACGTCTAAGGTACTAGGCAGATATTAGCATCCTCTCTTAACAGTTGAGCAAACAGGCTGGCAAAAGTTAAATCACTCCCACAAGGTTCTAGTCAGTGGCAGGTCCTAGGACAGCAGAATCCACGGAAGGCCTTGCTGGAAATGAGCGCTGATGAGAACAGAGTGGAAAATCACCGCGGCTTTGTATTTTATAACAAAAATCCCCAAGACAAGTTCATCTAGCCAATATCACGCCTAGGGCATTTTTATTTTTATTCGCCCACATGGAAAGAGATGCAAATGAGCAGCATACCTGCATTGATATTTGATTACTTTCTAGTTAAAGCAAGTCATTAAACTGTTTACTCACATTTATGAGGCCAGGATTTGAATTTTTATGTATTCCCGTTAAACGGAGAGCTTTTCCCCAACATCGTGAGCTCTGGGACAACAGAGACCTGGGATCACCCCCGTTTCTGCAGAGTAGGGGGGCAGACCCTCACACATTCACCTCTGTCAGATTTGGACAAACTTCTGCTTGGTTTTATGCCACCAACACAAATATAGGGCGTCTTCCTCCTTTTCTTAACACCACAGACAAGCAGAGTAAGCTGACCTGTATCACAGGTACAAACTGGTTCTAAAAGGCTGTCATCAAGGGGAGGTTAATTGCCCCCCAAACCAGGAAAGTAATAACATTTTTGATAGCTATTGTTCATTGAGTCTTTTAATCTATTAGGCACTCTGTTAGGCACTTGACACAGAATCTACATTTTTTTCCCCCTTAAATAAGTCTATTTCTTCTACTGGAAACATTTTCTGCATTCCAGTCATTTCCCTCAATGCCCCGTTCTTCAGGGCTCACTCCCCTGGGGAAGTCTTCTTGACCTCAGGCTGTGATAGGTCCTTCCTATTTTTCTACAACTGCTCGTAAGTTCCCTATTGCAATACTTCTCGTCTCAATGCTCAAATAACCTGCAAGTACACCTGTCTTTAAAGGCCATGAGACTGTAGGCTCCGTGAGATCAGAGACCGTATCTGTATTACTAAACAATTATCTATAAGAATATTTTACCTCCAATGCCTATTTTATGCCCAACCCTGGTGACTTGAAGATGCTTAATACTTATTAATTGAAAACAGTGGGTATGATAAGCATTCCCATCTAATGGATGAAGAAACTGCATTTCAGCAGAGTTAAATGACCTCAGAAATATTCAGCTACTAAATGTCAGAGACAGAATCAGAAACAAGTGTGTCTAAAAGCTTCTTTAGTTATACTGCAGTGCCTCAAGAAATTGTCATGTCTTCTCTTAGGATATAATCTGGCCCAGCATAAATCTCTCTTTAATTAATTAACCTTTCTTGTACTTGTTTCTTTCATGTTTTTCTAGGCAGATCCAAGAGAATTGGCTTCCCTGGTGGCTCAGTGGTAACCATGGGTTTCATCCTTGGGTTGAGAAGATCCCCTAGAGAAAGACATGGCAAGCCTGTCCAGTATTTTTGCCTGGGAAATCCCCTGGACAGAGGAGCCTGGAGGGCTACAGTCCATGGGGTCACAAAAGAGTCAGACACCACTTAATGACTAAGCAACAACAAGGACAACATCCAAGATAATTACTTTCCCTTATCCTCATTTCACTGGAAAACAAACACTGTTCTATCACTGTCTCCATCTCTTAAGAATCTGAATGCTCTGAGCTGGAAAAGATCTGATGCATATGTTCAGTTTCCCTGTTTAGAGGTAAAGATGTCTTTCCAAAGCTCACCAGCTCCTTCATAGCAGGGTAAAACTAACACCAAGTTTTTGGGTTCTAGCATTTTACCATTCTACTTAGTGATCAGCTAGTCTTCCCAGAGCTGAACTGAAATGTGTATGTGTGCGCGCGCGCGCGCGTGTGTGTGTGTGTGTGTGTGTGTGTGTGTGTGATTGCTCTTTGCTCTGAGAAAGGGAGCAGTAATGGCAAGTGATGGAGAAGGAGCAATAAAGCTGACACTCTTCACACATCTGTATCTCCTACCAAAGCACATCCATTCTCACTAGATGGTTCATGGCTGTCGCTTTTTTCTCTGTATTTGCTCATTTCATCTTCACCTTTCGGGATGCCTTCCTTTCCCCATTTTCTAGCACCTCTTCCAAGCTCTAGTCCAAGTTCACTCCACCACGAAACCCATCCTCGGTTTACTCAGTGAGGATGGCTCATTTCCTCCCCTGGATTCTGCCTCTGCTTGGTTTGAAATTCTCTTGTCATGTCTGCCTTATATTGGGGTTACATAGAAAATCTAACAGCTGTCATGCCCGGGAAGACCAGGGCCTGTGGTTCACCTCTAGGTTGCCCACAGTACTGAGCACACAGTAGGAGCTCCATCTAGGACGTGCATTCAGCTACATGCCTCATGACAGAAGACAGTTGCTACAACTTCCTAACTCTTGTAAGCAGACTTTGAAACAGGATTCATGACAAATTATGGGACAACAGAAGGTTGTTTTTTGGAAGGTATTTCATTCTGGTCACTAGAATCACTGTGCTGTGCCATGCTTAGCTGCTCAGTCGTGGCCGACTTTGCGAGCCCATAGACTTCAGACCAACAGGCTCCTCTATCCATGGGGATTCTCCAGGCAAGAATACTGGAGTGGGTTGCCATGCCCTCCTCCAAGGAATCTTCCCAATCCAGGGATTGTTCCCAAGTCTCCCACATCGCAGGCAGATTCTTTACCATCTGAGCCACCAGGAAAGCCCACTAGAATCACTAGTCTAGGGATTATACTATTGCAAGAGTAAGCTATCCAAAGAATAGCCAAACTCTGCTATGTGAACTTAAAAATGGATTGTGGGAAAATTTTTTTGAAATTCCTTGGTTACTCCAAGGGTGAACTTAGCATTTGACCAGCCTCTTTTTCACTCTGTCTACTCTATTTTTGGATGTCAGTCTGTCACTGAGACCTCAGGGTCAGCATTTTCAGTACAAAGACTGTGAACTCACTTTTCCTGTATCCACCATGAGGTCTATGGCACAGTCTTGCTGTCAAACCTATGCTTCTGGTATTCAAAGCAGCAGAACCCAACTGCAGGTTGTACCATAGTCACTATTTAACTAAATGAAACCATCCCAGATTTCAAAGAAAGATAAAGCCACCCATCCAGGGTAGGCACAGATTCTGACAGGAAAGGAAATCTGCTTTTGTTTAGAGGGTATTTTGTCTTGTCAGCCAACACAATGTCTAGGATTAGTTAGTGCTTATTTCTATGGGCACTTCGATAATTTGGTCACACATCCCCCCAGGTCAGATCAGATCAGATCAGTTGCTCAGTTGTGTCCGACTCTTTGTGACTCCATGAATCGCAGCACACCAGGCCTCCCTGTCCATCACCAACTCCAGAGTTCACTCAGACTCACGTCCACCGAGTCAGTGATGCCATCCAGCCATCTCATCCTCTGTCGTCCCCTTCTCCTCCTGCCCCCAATCTCTCCCGGCATCAGAGTCTTTTCCAATGAGTCAACTCTTCGCATGAGGTGGCCAAAATACTGGAGTTTCAGCTTTAGCATCATTCCTTCCAAAGAAATCCCAGGGCTGATCTCCTTCAGAATGGACTGGTTGGATCTCCTTGCAGTCCAAGGGACTCTCTAGAGTCTTCTCCAACACCACAGTTCAAAAGCATCAATTCTTCGGCACTCAGCTTTCTTCACAGTCCAACTCTCACATCCATACATGACCACAGGAAAAACCATAGGCTTGACTAGACGGACCTTTGTTGGCAAAGTAATGTCTCTGCTTTTGAATATGCTATCTAGGTTGGTCATAACTTTCCTTCCAAGGAGTAAGCATCTTTTAATTTCATGGCTGAAGTCACCATCTGTGTGATTTTGGAGCCCAGAAAAATAAAGTCTGACACTGTTTCCCCATCTATTTGCCATGAAGTGATGGGACCAGATGCCATGATCTTCGTTTTCTGAATGTTGAGCTTTAAGCCAACTTTTTCACTCTCCACTTTCACTTTCATCAAGAGGCTTTTGAGTTCCTCTTCACTTTCTGCCATAAGGATGGTGTCATCTGCATATCTGACGTTATTGATATTTCTCCCAGCAACCTTGATTCCAGCTTGTGTTTCTTCCAGTCCAGTGTTTCTCATGATGTACTCTGCATATACGTTAAATAAACAGGGTGACAATATACAGCCTTGACAAACTCCTTTTCCTATTTGGAACCAGTCAATTGTTTCATGTCCAGTTCTAACTGTTGCTTCCTGACCTGCATACAAATTTCTCAAGAGGCAGATCAGGTGGTCTGGTATTCTGAAGCTGGGCAGGGTGGAATTGTAAAGACTGGACCTAGAACCAAGATAAGGGAGCTTAGGATGGTAAAAATCAAACAAAAATGAATGAAGTTTGTTTCAGAGAAAGTCAAGTATCATATGATATCGCTTCTATGTGGATTCTAAGGGAAAAAAAAAAGTACAAGTAAGTTTATCTATAAACAGAAACAGAGTTACAGATGTAGAAAGCAAGCTCAGACATACCAGGGGATGAGGAGAGGAGGAAGGATAAAATGGGAGATTGGGGTTGACAAACACAATGTATACAAAACAGGTAACTATATACACAAAACAGATAACTAATAAGGACCTATTGTAAGATGCAGGGAACTCTGTGCAGTACTCTGTAATGACTTATATGGGAAAAGAATCTAAAAAAGAATGGATATTTGTTTATGTATAACTAATTCACTTTGCTCTATACCTGAAACTAACACATTATAAATCAACTATATTCCAATAAAAATTTTTTTAAAAGAATATGAAGAAAAGAATGAGTCTGTTTCTATGTGGGAAGTCAACCTTCCCACAGTCAGTAACACTCCATTTTCTCAGTCTCCCTTGTGTCTTGAAAAATCCACACATTGGTTTGAAGCACAGGATTCCTTTGCATTCCTACTAGCCTTGATGGCACTTCAGGGCCACTAGCTTTCTTTCTGTTGCTTGAAAAATACCATGTCTCCCCCATTCCCCCTGCTCCAGGGCCTTTGCACATGCCTCTTTCTCTTCTTGAAATGCTCTTCTTAGCTTGTTCCCTTTTCCAACCTTCATTTCCCTGGTCAACTCCTCCTCATTGATCATATTTCCAGCTCTGTTCACATGTCATATCTTTTATTGAGGGAAATCTCACTGCCCTCAACAACTGTGCATGACATTTGATCTCTGAGCTGGACATTCCTGCTTCTACAACAAGAGCTTCCTCTACTTCTACAGCAGAGCTGTGGTCACAATCATATATATATTGGTATGTATTTACTTAAGCAATTATTTGGGGCTTCCCCAGTGGCTCAGAGATAAAGAACTTGTCTCAGGAGCAGGAGCCTCAGGAGACCTGGGTTCAGTCCCTGGGTTGGAAAGATCCCCTGGAGGAGGGCACAGCAACACACTCCAGGATCCTCCCCTGGAGAATACCACGGACAGAGGAGCCTGGCAGGCTAGGGTCTCAAAGAGTCAGACACACTGAAGTGCCCTAGCACACACACGTGCACAAGCAGTTGTTTGATTAGCGTCTCTTTCCCCTATAGGGTGAGCTCTTTGAGGGCATGGGCTAGGTATGTCTTGCTTAGAATTGTTTTGCCCATGCCTAGTAAAGTGCCTGGCACAAATTTTGAATTGTTGCAGAGTGTTGTAAGTTATGCAAAGGACCCCTTCAAGAATCAACTGTGAATCCGGTCCTAAAACTCTCCCAGAGAAACACTAAATCACCAGCGCTTATGTGCATTCACGCCCTGAGTCTGGATTTCCCCAGAATCCCCAAACCCAGCTTGATGTGTGCTCAGCCTCTCTCATTTCCTTCGGTGAGTTTAAGCCACAGTGTGGTTTAATTTCCTCTTTCAAAAGCAGGTACTATAACAAAATATCAAGAGCCATGGCT
This sequence comes from Bison bison bison, assembly GCF_000754665.1. Lineage (NCBI taxonomy): Eukaryota > Metazoa > Chordata > Mammalia > Artiodactyla > Bovidae > Bison > Bison bison. Next base: position 1,918,088 of record NW_011484304.1, read on the forward strand.
GGGCCATAGACTAGCACATACTCGCCAGCGCCATCCTTGGAAGGCTAGCCACAGACATGGGAGATTATTAACACAATAAACCATAATTCTGCAAATTTGTACTTAGGGACCTTTTTATTGCCTGGTTGGGGACTATTTAATCTATGGCTTGACTCCTTGGTTACTGGATTACTTGGTTACTAAGTAACCAGGTAATTGACACATGAACCACAAGGATTTACAAAAGATGCTGTATCCGATATTAATTTTTATGAACTTTGTAAAAATCCTAGTTACATATTTAGAGTTTTAATAAGGTTAATGGCATTTTAATATCCACATTCCATATCATAACCCATTTCCTAACAGGTTTTCTTGTAATACTGGCTCTAAAAAAGACTCTTTTTGAATTTTTGCATTTATTGATCATTTTTTAAAAACTTCCTGGCACCACATAAATGGTTCTAAAGTTAAAATACCTGAAAATGTCTCCAGGAAGCATATGTATATTCTAGGCCTTGCTCTCCTGTGAAATTTTCATTTATAATATGGTGAGAAGAAGGGGTTTAAACTTGAATGTTACAGACTTTCAAGACCTGTCTGTAAATTTCTCCTTCACCATTTGCTGGTCATACAATTGATCTGGCCATACAATATAATCTCTGAGTCTCCATATCCCTTCAAATGACAAAACTTCCTTCATTTGCAGGGAGATGCAGTGTATAAGTGAAATAATATGTGAAGGAATTTTACAACCTATAAAATGTCATATGCATGTTTTATTATTAATAATAATATCATGGAAATGTTCTACTATTCTTATTAAAGCATTCTTACAGCTTTGTCTTTGATCCCCTATATGCTATAATTTCAGTAACAGCCTTATAACTACTTTGAGGTAAATACCAATTTCCTAAAATACAATTTTGTTTAAGTACTTTCTTCTAAATCCTCAGTTGGAACTCAATAAGAGGGGAAGTGGCAATCTTAACAGTTTTGACTTCACTGTGCTCACCCCTAGCCTTGGCTGCTGAATGCAGATCAAATTCTAATCACTGGCATATCTTCACCTTCCCAGGGCCAGCACAGAGGTGGTAGGCAGCCATTCCAAGGTTATTCCTTTTTCAATGCTGGGACAAAAACCCTCTGGGGACACAGTTCCGAGCTGCCAGTTCTCCAAAACCACACGTCTTCCCTTGCCACTCCATTGTTTTTTAAGAGATATGAGGACATCTGTTCAGATCAGATCAGTCACTCAGTCGTGTCTGACTCTTTGCGACCCCATGAATCGCAGCACGCCAGGCCTCTCTGTCCATCACCAATTCCCGGAGTTCACTGAGCCTCACGTCCATCAGCTTAGTGATGCTGTCCAGCCATCTCATCCTCTGTCGTCCCCTTCTCCTCTTGCCCCCAATCCCTCCCAGCATCAGATCTTTTCCAATGAGTCAACTCTTCGCATGAGGTGGCCAAAGTACCTGAGTTTCAGCTTTAGCATCATTCCTTCCAAAGAAATCCCAGGGCTGATCTCCTTCAGAATGGACTGGTTGGATCTCCTTGCAGTCCAAGGGACTCTCTAGAGTCTTCTCCAACACCACAGTTAGCAGGAATTAAAAAGAAAGTTTGGGGTCTTAAAGGCACCAATTCACCCCAAGCTCATGTTTGTATCGACAAGTTGGATTTTTCACCGGGGTAAGCACCCAGCTGTGCATATTTCCCTCTCAGGAAGGATGTGGAACTTTAGCAATGTGACCCTTCAGTATCTACAGTGAGTAGCACCATTTTCAGAGGCCTCTTTGCAGGCACTGGCTGACTTGTCTTTCAGCAGGCAGCCTGTTTACAGGGTACACTACCTGGCAAGAGAGACCTCCTGTCTTATGATTCTCCCTTGCATGATAGAGAGCAAATGAGAGCTAATGTTTGAATGGGTGATATCTCTTTCTAAGATAATGTACATTTATTTTATTTACTTCTCTTCTAATAATCCTATATTATTAGATATAATACATGATGTGAAGAGCTGACTCATTAGAAAAGACCCTGGTGCTGGGAAAGATTGAAAGCAGGAAGAGAATGGGACGACAGTGGAAAAGATGGTTGGATGGCATCACCGACTCAATGGACATGAGTTTCAACAAGTTCTGGGAGATGGTGAAGGAGAGATAAGCCTGGCATGCTGCAGTCTATGGGGTTACAAAGAGTCGGACACGACTAAGCAACTGAACAACAAAATCCTATAAGAGAATATTATGATCTAGATAACTACAGTTCAGAGAGGTTATGTGTCTGGCCTGAGTTTACACAGCCTGGTGTGAGTGAAACTAGGGATTAATGAAGTCCTTAAGCCATTCTTCTTTCCCTCTCCATCTTAATCATGCTAACTGCCTGTTTCATAAATTTCAGCTCAGTACCACATTTGTCCCGGCCCAAATCCTCCCCATAACCACACCCTTACAGTTCTTATTAACATGAAGTCCTACATAATAACCGTTTAAAATACTTGTCTTCCAATCGGGAGATTAGGATTGACATATACACACTACTGTGTGTAAAACAGTAAGAACCTGCTGTACAGCACAGGGAGGCCAGCTCCGTGCTGTGATAACCCAGAGGGATGGGGTTGGGAGAGGGCGGGTGATCCATGAGGGATATATATGTATACATAAAGCAGATTCGCACCATTGTACAGCAGAAACTAACACAATACTGTATAGCAAATATACTCCAATTAAAAGGAACGACAATAATAAAATACTTTTTTCTCTATCCAAATCCAATTGAAAATATCTTGCAAACCCCCGGCTGCTATTCAAATTTACGCTTCCTTTTTTTCCCCTCCCTTCTTAGATGACAAAGGAGCTTCACAAAATAAAGCATTTTTTTTCTAAATGAAGCAATTCCACCACTGTGATGGCATCTCCACTAAGCAACTCTGCTGTAGAGTTAGATCCTATCGGCCTTTCACATTCACCTACTAATTGAGAAGTTTATATAATGCCAGAGAAAAATGTCCTCTCTGAGAAGGCTTGGCAGAAAGAAGGGGGTTTTAGGTTAGAAGAGAAAAGTAGAGACAGATTCTCTGAGACGCATCTCAGCTCTGATAGCGACAACATCACATACGAAGTCAGAGTGGTCTGATTTTGCCACATCGATTTTAAAAAACTGATTTAAACAATTACACGATGAGCAGCATGTAAGAAGACTAGCCTTAAACAGAGCTTTTATCCCAGTGTCTCCCATTTACTGGGGAGAGACATTCTTCCTGCACCTCACCTCTAGCGGCTTTGCGCTATTAATGCAATGGGAAGAATGTAGCATATTACAGGCATGAAAAGCAGAGAGAAGAGACTGAGGAGCCCCGATCCACCCTGGCACTTTTTGAAGAATGCATGCCCACTTCTGAGCAATGGACTGCCTCCCCCAGCAAAGTGCTTAGACTTGGAATCTTCAGTGAAACAGGGTCCCTGGGGCTGGGAGAGAAGTGATGAACCCCTGAAATATCCTCAGAGGTTCAGGGCCACAGGTGAGCCCAAGTGAGCATTTCTCATACCATGAGCTGACCTTGTTCTCCAGAGACCCTGCAGCCTGATGAGGAGAGTTGGTCCCCATGCCCTTCCAGCAGCCTGAATAACAGATGAGCTATATAATAGGGAACACGTGTAGGAATTTTTATATTTTACAAAGTACTTTTACATAGTCATTAAAAGCGGGGCCTCTCCAAGAGAGGCTAGTTGTCTTCTCATTTCTGAGGCTCCAACTATATTTAAAAACGTAAAAATTCTAAAATAATTTCAATTATTATACATAATTATAACATATTTTATGTTATAATTTGTATAAATATAGCATATAATTATTGTAACATACTTTTATTGTTTACCCTTAATAAATTAGGGCCTTTATGACACACATGTGCCATCACCACCACCACCAATGAAATCATTTCTGATTGTGTTGATGAGAAGAAAAATATCAAAATAATAAAAATAATCATTTATAAAGCTTTATAGGCAGTCTGGTTCAGGAATGGGGCACACATTTCAGTTGTAAGCTCACTGGCTTTTTCTTTCCAACCTATATTAGCCTATTTTCATGACTGTGGGTGCAAATTGAGAGTCTTCTAGAATGTGAGGCCACATACCATGCAACAGTCTCTGTTTTCCACTGGAATAGGCCAGTTCTCAGATGGCCATCCTTCAAAGGTACCAGGAGGAACTTCCTGCTCTGTTAAACATCACAGATCTTGTTTCAGTGATACCATCATGGTTTAATATTCTTAAACATATGGCCTCATGTTTAGATAGGGAGAAATATTACCTCAAGCAGCAGTCTTGATATACATGGCTTCATTAGCTCTTTGATGGAGTGATGGTCATGAGCAGTGGAAAGAATCAATGTCTAATGCTGAGTGTCATTTTCAGAGACATTCTGATACCTTAGCCTCTGTATAACAGCCTATATCATTTGGTCACTGTAAGTTGAGAAATTATGGTGCCCTCATCTTTCCCTTTCTAATTTATGTACCCTTTGGATGTAATCACAATATTGTTGATTGAGACTTCAAATAATCCAAGTAGATATCGGAGACAATTTTCCCTGTCAAAGATAGCTGTTGTTTAGTCGCTAAGTCACGTCCTACTCTTTGCGACCCCAGGGACTGTAGCCTGCCAGGCTCTGTCCATGAGATTGCCCAGGCAAGAATACTAGGGAAAGTTGCCATTTCCTTCTTCAGCAGATTTTCTCAACCCGGGGATTGAGCCTGTGTCTCCTGTATTGGCAGGAGGATTCTTTACCACTGCGCCACCAGTGAAGCCCACTCTCAAAGACAAATGCAACTTCATAAATGCCCTACTTAGTGGCTGAGATCCATATTCTTTAAAGAGTTAAGAATCCTTAAAAAAAAAAAAAAAAAAGAATCCTTGCAATCCCAAAAGAATTCAGACGATTGTTCTACCAGTCACTACAGCTGTGAGTCAAAGAAACCTTTTTCCAAACTACCTTAAACAAAAAGGAAATTATCTCACTGAACAGAAAATCAAGAGGTGTAGTGAGCTCTAATCAGAGCACAATTAGGGTTCCAGCTCTGTTCTTCAGTGGTTTTCTTGGCAACACCTCGTTTCTGTGCCAGCTTTTAGTTGGGAGTTAATTCAGCATGGGCCTTCCACATTTCTGCACATCTTGCAAGCAGAAGCACTAACTCTACTCTGGATTACCTTTACAAGGATGTCTGTTATAGAAAATATCTTTGGGAGACAGAGATAGTGTTTTCTCTCTGGAGATGAGGGCAGGTGTGTGAACTGTCCATCATAGAAGATGTAGATACCTTAAACTCAGAATTCCCAGTGTGCACACATATCCTGTGGCCCTTTTTGCATCAGCCTGAAGGAATGTGGCTCAGGGACCGGACGTTCAAGCTATTTGTTGTGCCATGAGTATAAAGTCCTTTGTCTCTGAGCCAGGAGTCTTGTGTCTTCTTCCAGCATCCAGGAAACTGTAGCAGTATAAATTTTTAGCTTGCAAATATGGTAAAATATCAGACCCTTTATAACACATGTGCCTGCTAAGTCCCTTCAGTCGTGTCTGACTCTTTGTGATCTTATGGACCATAGCCCACCAGGCTTCTCTGTCCGTGGGATTCTTGGGGCAAGAATAGAGTGGGGCCAAATCCTACGCCAGGGGATCTTCCTCATCTAGGATTGAAACTGTGTCTCTTAAGACTCCTTCATTGGCAGGCAGATTCTTTACCACTAGTGCCACCTGGGAAGCCCTCGTAACACACATGTAACCACATTCTTCCCAGGTGGATTTTGGTATGCACATAGTATGACTTCTGTCAATGCTGGAACAGTAGTCTTTCTAATATAGGGTCCATAGGAGAGAAAGGAAAATATCCCTCAATTATAGAATATTAACCCTAACCCTCATCCTGATTGAGCCAACATAGGTCATGAGCCCATCCTTAGAACCAGTCACTGGGAGAAGTCCTATCTCTCTATGCTTCAGCCTGGGCTCTTCAGCCAATCAGCAAAGTCAGCTTCCCTTGAGTCACCCGGAGTCTGCTGAGACTGAACAAAATCTGGATTCCGTTAGGAAGGAAGAAGGGGAGATGAACGTCGGCAACTATGTGTCTCCTCTAGAACAGGTGTGGCTGAGCTTCCCATTCACTCTGTGCCTCTTTCATTCAAATCGCTCTGTTCTTCAGGAAATGCATCTGCACACACTCTCCTCCCAGCATCACATGGGGCTCTGCCAGTTGTGCTTTCCAGCTGCTCATATTTCAAGCCAACAGTTATGAGTTCAGGCATTAAGGGATCTGGTTCAGATCATAAATGTTATACAAATCAACCAGTATGGATTAAATGCTGCCACAGTCTATATAACTGCTAAATGGGGGTCATGGTTTCAGGCTGGTTAATAGACTCTAATACACTAAATGGTTTTATGAAACGCCAGTCCAAAGGCATTCATCATAAGTGTGAAATTTTATATGGTCTTGTAGAAAAGCAGCAAGTCATGAGTAAGTCTGGCTTCTGCTCACAGAGAAACATTGGAATAGAGACCAAATGCTGATTTGGGTGGTTGTACTTCTGGGACACAGGGCTCTATTGGATTCTGAGGGGACCCAATTATATCTTGGGCTTTCCTGGTGGCTCGGACAGTAAAGAATCTGCCTGCAATGTGGGAGACCCAGGTTCGATCCCTGGGTCGGGAAGATCCCCTGGAGAAGGGAACGGCAACCCTCTCCAGCATTCTTGGCTGGAGAATCCCATAGACAGAGATTGCCTGGCAGGCTACAGTCCATGGGGTTGCAAAGAGTCAGACACAACTGAGTGACTTTCACTTTCAATTACGTCTCAGGGGAGCAGTGCACGTCAGGGATGGGGGTCATGTTGATGGGTACTATACTGCTTTATCCACGGTGAAGGTCATTGGCCTTTGGATGAAGGCCACCTCTCTGATCCTCAAGAAAGGACTACAATGTACTTCTGGAAAGCTACTCAGAATCCAGTACATCCACTGGTCTTTGGAGAGAAAATATGCTCCTACAGACCCAAGCCCCACCTTAAAGATGGACCAGTTAACTCAAACAGGCGTTGTTTCTGCCACTGGACTGGACTGAAGCTTGAGGATGGACCTCAACACCTAGAAATGTCCCACCTGTGCCATCTCCTCTCCATGGAAGCCTGGGAATGTGGCTTCACTTATTTGAGCTTGTTCTGTCATCCTTCTTAAGGAGATAATCTGATGTATATCACAGTGGCTGTAATAAATATGATAGTGTATATGAAAAAAAAAACCTAAAATAATGCCTGGCATGTGACAGAGACCCCATAAATGCTAGTTACTATTTAAATAAACTGAAAAAGCATGTCCATAGGCAAAAGAGTTTTGTAGCCCAAGTCACTACCCTTTATTTTCATAATTTAGATCCTATAAAATATTTAGTCTTATCCCTCCTTTCAGAAATGTTACCTCTTCAAGTTATTTTGGAGCCTTGGAGAATATTTCATCTATTTTGATATTTGGAAAGTTACTTCATAATTATAATAAATGGATTAAGCATGTCCCATGTGTGGTAGGCATATTAATGAAACCCCAAAGATATCTACTTCTGAATCCTGGCAATGTGTGAAGATGTTACCATAATGGCAAAAGGGACTTTGTATATGTGATCAAATTAAAGACGTTTAAATGGGGGCGGGGGGATAGTCTAGATTATCCAGGTGGACCTAATTCAGTCGTTGTTGTTTGTTAAGTTGCTAAGCCATGTCTGATTCTTTGCAATCCATGGACTGTAGCCCATCAGGCTCCTCTGTCCATTGGATTTTCTAGGGAAGAATACTGGAGTGGGTTGCCATTTCCTTTTCCAGGGGATCTTCCTGACTTGGCTAGAACCTGTATCTCCAGCATTGGCAGGTGGTTTCTTTACCACTGAGCCACCAGGGAAGCCCCAATTCAGTCATACGGGTCTTTAAAATCAGATATTTCTTCTCAGCTTTGGTCAGAGTGAGACAGGGCCATGAAGAATGATCACAGAGATACAGTGTTGTTGCTCTGAACACGGAGGGAGAGGCCACGAGCTAAGGAATGTGGGCAGCCTCCAAGAAGCTGGAAAAGGCAAGGAATTGCATTCTCCCCAAGAGCTGACAGAAAGAAATATAGTCTGCCAACACCTTCGTTTTAGCCCAATAACAGACTTCTAACACAGAATGGTAAGATAATAATTTTATGTTTTTTAAGCTACTAGATTTGTGGTAATTTGTTATAGCAGAATTTGCTGTATACTGTGAGGTAAGCACTGTTTTGAATATATATCACAATTTGTTGCATGCAAGCCCCACCAAAAAAAAAAAAAAAAATCCTTCTCTAAGGTAAGTACTATAGAAAGTGAATGCCTAGATTAAGTCTCTTGTTCAAGATCTCACAGCTAAAGTCAGGCTTGAATCAAACCCCAAAGTCTGAGAGTTTTATTCCAAATTGTTGAAGAAAGTTGTCTCCTCTTCTTTATTATCTAATGCCTCACAAAACTCAGTAGTTAAAATTATTCAATAAATAATTACGATTTTCAATACACTAAATCATGACATTTCCTCTGGACCGTTGATTGCATTTCACACGAAAATAACTTATTGGTTTTGCCTGGAGCTGTTGGCAGTGTCCGCCTTCTCTTGGGTCTTACATAAGAGACCTACAGCAGCTCTAGTGAAATTTCTCGAGTTATTGTTGGCCAGCTATCTTCACGGGACACTTTCATGGAGAAACTCTCACCTTAAAGAGAGGGCACAGCTATAAATGGTACTCGGAGCTGTGGTTTCAGCCACCCATCTCAAGACCTGCAACAGAGGTTTCTGGGCACATCCGCCTCAGCTCCTACAACTCCTGGGGCCTTTTAACAAAATTCTTCCAAGTTCTTAAGGTTCCTAGGCATCCTCAAGCCCTGTAATTTTTTTTTTTTTCAAGTTGTAGTTTGATTTTTGTTTTTACTTTTCAGCTCTGACAACTCCATTACTCAGGAAGAGTCCTACCCTCCTCCCAAACCAGCCAAAAAATCCTCTCATCCTGTCTTATGTCTCACCTTTAAGGAAGTAATTACCTGTGTTCTCAACCATTCAATTGCAGGTTGACTATGATTGCCTTTACCTCTCTTCTCAATTTCTTTTCTTTTTTTTTTCCTTTTTGAAGCTGAGTTAAAACTCATTTTTTAAAAATCTTGCAAGCCTCCCACCTGGTTTTTATTTATTTTCCAAACTAGACAAGCTTTCTAAGAGTAAGAATAATGGCGTGCTGGATAGAACAAAGGACAATGCTGGGCAAACAGTAAAAGACCAGTCCCATACTTGCTTATTCATTATTTTAGGTAGGAACCTGACCATCTAGATTAATCATCACATAATCGTAGAATACTGAAGGGATCTTAGAGATAATCAAATCCCCAATTCCTGCTTTAGAGTTGAAAATCTGAGGCCCAGCAGCAGGTGTGGGAGTTGCGTGGATGTCCCCCCTTCTCTCTGCAGGGCCCTGCTACTCTATGTGTGAAAAAATTCCCAGTAGCCATGCGGGGAGGCTTGCCACACGTCATGCCTCCATCTTCTTAATCGCTCTTGAATTTCTGACATCGTCCCTCTCCATCTGCTGGTTCTCCCAGAATTACTGCTTTTTTAGGAGCTCCTACCCAATTACTCAAGCAAGGCCTGAGTGGGGTTTGGCATATCCTGAGTGAGCTGAGAGTTCCAAGATGTTTGCTTTGTAAAATGGAGACTCCGTTCTACTTCATATCGACTTCCTCACCCATCAATCTTTTTTTTTTTTTCCTGGCAACAACATTAGGGGTGGAATGTGATTTGGTCATACACAGAGGTGATTAAGTCCCTGAACCTCTAGACTTCATTGAGGGGATTTTTGCTATGGCAAAGTCTTATTTAATGACTAGCTCAGTTTCTGTTTTTTAACCACTTGAGCCCTGATACCACAAGCGAGCAAAAGCGTTGCCCATGTGGGCTCTTAGGCGAAAGTAAAAACATGGAAAAGAAGAGTGAATGTGGAGGGGAGGAAAGGGAAGAAGAAAGAAAGGGAGAATCAGAGGGGGTGCTTAGAGGTGAAGGAAGGTGCAGAAAGATGGAAAAAGAGAAGAATCAGAGGAGAGAGAGAGAGAAATAGGAAAGGGAGGAAACAAGAAAGAAGTATCTGAAAATGATTAGGAAGAAAAAACTTGTAGAAAAAGAGGGAGAATTCATGCAGGGAAAAGAGACTGCCATGATAAGGAAATAAGAGTGAAGAAATATGAGGGAAGTCTAAGGCATCCTGTCTCCCAGTGCCTACACTCCTTCAGAAGCCATAGAACATACTCCAGGGTAGAGACAGTGCCAGGAAGAACACTGGCTAGGCTGGAATCGGGGAACACTCCAAGTTTAAGGCAGATGACCTGCTACACTTCATCTCTCATAAAAGTGATGTGATAATCTATAATGACATTTTAGAGGTACATGAATGAAAAGATGTTCAAATAGTTAATTATTAGAGAAATACAAGTCAAAACTACAATGATGTATCACCTCACATCAGTTAGAATGTCTATCATCAAAAAGTCCACAAATAATAAATGCTGAAGAGGGAGTAGAGAGAAGAGAACTCTCCAACAGTGTTCGTGGGAATGTAAAATGGTGCAGCCACTATGGAGAAAAGTATGGAGGTCCCTTAAGAAGCTAAAAATAGAACTACCATATGACCCTGCAATCCCACTCCTCAGTCTATATCCAAAGAAAAATACGATTTGAAAGGGCACATGCACCCCAATATTCACTGAAGCACTGTTTACAATAGCCAAGACATGGAAGCAACCTAAATGTCCATCAACAGAAGAATGGATAAAGAAGATGTGGTACATATATCAATGGAATATTACCTGACCAGTAAAAAGAATGAAGCCATGCCATTTGCACCAACATGGATGGACCTTCAGGTTGTCACACTGAGTGAAGTCAGTCAGAGAGAGAAAGAAAAACATTGTATGACAGCACTTTCCTGCAGAATCTTGACAAATAATACAAATGAATGTATTTACATAATAGGAACAGACTCACAGGCTTGGAGAATGAAGCTGCATTTATCATGGGGGAAGGGTTGGGGGAAGGATGCTTAGGGAGTTTGGGATTGACATGTGACTTGTACACACTATTATATTTAGAATGGATAACCAACTGGGACCTAGTATATAGCAGGGGAACTCTGCTCAATATTCTGCAACAGCCTAATTGGGAAAAGAATTTAAAAGGGAATGGATACATGTACATGTATAGCTGGATCACTTTGTTGCACACCTGAAACTAAAACAACGTTATTCATCAACTGTACTCCAATATAAAATTTAAAAATTAAAAACATAAAAAATAAAAGCAGTCTAATAATTTTCTTAAAAAAATCACAAAGCAATTTAAATAATCACAAGTCTCTCAAGAAGATTATAAAAGGGATTAATTGCATTGTATGACATCCACCTAGTAAATCTCACTCTTCATCTTCCATCTCACCAAATCCCACTTACGGATCTCCTGGTCTCTTCCCTTGATTCCCTCCCAGTAAGCCACATTCTCTGACCATCTGCCTCTCTCTATACTCTCCTTACCTCTCTCGGGCTCCATCTCTTATTATGTAGATCAGTTAGCCTCTGGGAACTTCTTTTGTCTGCGTGTGTGTGTATGTGTGTGTGTGTGTGAGAGAGAGAGAGAGAGAGATAAAGTTTTATTAAAATATAAAGGAAATAGAGAAAGCTTCTGACATAGGCATGAGAAGGGGGCAGAAAGAATACCCACTTGTTAGTGTTAGCAGTGTAGTTATATACTCTCCAATGAATCAAGAGAATGTCTGGAGGTTTTAAAGACCTCACCAGACCTACTCCCATAATTTACATTTTAAGATAACAGGATTAGCCAGAAGGTTTAATCCAGAGACTGTACTCAGTAAGGATACATTATTGTTATATAATCCTAAGGAATATAGAGGAAAAAAAATTTGTCCTTTCTTCCTCCTTGAGAATTCCAGATCCCTCTCTCCTTGGGGACCCCTAGACTTCTTATCAACCTGCCTAGGAAATGACTCTTTCATTCCGCCCTTTTCTTTTAGGAGAATTATGTTGTCAAGGGAAAGGGGCATCATTTTCATTTCATAACTACTTCCTGCTGTTTAGGAGCGTGGTCCTCAAATTGTTGAGGCAACATATTCTCCTAACCCTCATATTGAGGGTCTCTGATCCAGGGGCCCCAAGTAATAGTTGGAAGAGTCTGTGGCATTCGTAGGAGCTTGGACAACCATTTGTAACTTAAAAACCTTCATGCGACTAGAAACAAATCCAATTACACAGTTCCAGATGTAAGGCAAAATAGTCATTAAAACAAGTTAAAAATCAAATTTAAAAGTCATATTATGTCCATAATTACATCAGTCTATCTTCAGTTCAGTTCAGTTCAGTTCAATCGCTCAGTCATGTCTGACTCTTTGTGACCCCATGAATTGCAGCATGCCAGGCCTCCCTGTCCATCACCAACTCCCAGAGTTCACTCAGACTCACGTCCATTGAGTCAGTGATGCCATCCAGCCATCTCATCCTCTGTCGTCCCCTTCTCCTCCTGCCCCCAATCCCTCCCAGCATCAGAGTCTTTTCCAATGAGTCAACTCTTCCCATGAGGTGGCCAAAGTACTGGAGTTTCAGCTTTAGCATCATTCCTTCCAAAGAAATCCCAGGGCTGATCTCCTTCAGAATGGACTGGTTGGATCTCCTTGCAGTCCAAGGGACTCTCAAGAGTCTTCAACACCACAGTTCAAAAGCATCAATTCTTCAGTGCTCAGCCTTCTTCACAGTCCAACTCTCACATCCATACATGATCAGTGGAAAACCTATAGCCTTGACTAGACGGACCTTTGTTGGCAAAGTAATGTCTCTGCTTTTGAATATGCTATCTAGGTTGGTCATAACTTTTCTTCCAAGAAGTAATAATCTTTTAATTTCATGGCTGCAGTCACCATCTGCAGTGATTTTGGAGCCCAGAAAAATAAACTGACACTGTTTCCACTGTTTCACATCTATTTGCCATGAAGTGATGGGACCAGATGCCATGATCTTCATTTTCTGAATGTTGAGCTTTAAGCCAACTTTTCCACTCTCCTCTTTCACCTTCATCGAGTCATTTTAGTTCCTCTTCACTTTCTGCCATAAAGGTGGTGTCATCTGCATATCTGAGGTTATTGATATTTCTCCCAGCAATCTTGATTCCAGCTTATGCTTCTTCCAGCCCAGCATTTCTCATGATGTACTCTGAATATAAGTTAAATAAGCAGGGTGACAATATACAGCCTTGACCTACTCCTTTTCCTATTTGGAACCAGGCTGTTGTTCCATGTCCAGTTCTAACTGTTGCTTCCTGACCTGCATATAGGTTTCTCAAGAGGCAGGTCAGGTGGTCTGGTATTCCCATCTCTTGAAGAATTTTCCACAGTTTATTGTGATCCACTCAGTCAAAGGTTTTGGCATAGTCAATAAAACAGAAATAGATGTTTTTTCTGGAACTCTCTTGCTTCTTCCATGATCCAGTGGATGTTGGCAATTTGATCTCTGGTTTCTCTGCCTTTTCTAAAGCCAGCTTGAACATCAGGAAGTTCACGGTTCACGTATTGCTGAAGCCTGGCTTGGAGAATTTTGAGCATTACTTTACTAGCGTGTGAGATGAATGCAATTGTGTGGTAGGTTGAGCATTCTTTGGCATTGCCTTTCTTTGGGATTGGAATGAAAACTGACCTTTTCCAGTCCTGTGGCCCCTGCTGAGTTTTCCAAATTTGCTGGCATATTGAGTGCAACACTTTCACAGCATCATCTTTCAGGATTTGAAATAGCTCCACTGGAATTCCATCACCTCCACTAGCTTTGTTCATAGTGATGCTTTCTAAGGTCCACTTGACTTCACATTACAGGATGTCTGGTTCTAGGTCAGTGATCACACCATCGTGATTATCTGGGTCGTGAAGATCTTTTTTGTACAGTTCTTCTGTGTATTTTTGCCATCGCTTCTTAATATCTTCTGCTTCTGTTAGGTCCATACCATTTCTGTCCTTTATCGAGCCCATCTTTGCATGAAATGTCCCCTTGGTATCTCTAATTTTCTTGAAGAGATCTCTAGTCTTTCCCATTCTGTTGTTTTCCTTTATTTCTTTGCATTGATCACTGAGGAAGGCTTTCTTATCTCTTCTTGCTACTCTTTGGAACTTTGCATTCAAATGCTTATATCTTTCCTTTTCTCCTTTGCTTTTTGCTTCTCTTCTTTTCACAGTTATTTGTAAGGCCTCCCCAGACAGCCATTTTGCTTGTTTGCATTTCTTGTCCATGGGGATGGTCTTGATCCCTGTCTCCTGTACAATGTCACGAACCTCATTCCATAGTTCATCAGGCACTCCATCAGATCTAGTCCCTTAAATCTATTTCTCACTTCCACTGTATAATCATAAGGGATTTGATTTAGGTCATACCTGAATGGTCTAGTGGTTTTCCCTACTTTCTTCAATTTAAATCTGAATTTGGCAATAAGGAGTTCATAATCTGAGCCACAGTCAGCTCCCGGTCTTGTTTTTGTTGACTGTATAGAGCTTCCCCATCTTTGGCTGCAAAGAGTATAATCAATCTGATTTTGGTGTTGACCATCTGGTGATGTCCACGTGTAGAGTCTTCTCTTGTGTTTTCGGAAGAGGGTGTTTGCTATGACCAGTGCATTTTCTTGGCAAAACTCTATTAGTCTTTGCCCTGCTTCATTCCGTATTCCAAGGCCAAATTTGCCTGTTACTGCAGGTGTTTCTTGACTTCCTACTTTTGCATTCCAGACCCCTATAATGAAAAGGACATCTTTTTTGGGTGTTAGTTCTAGAAGGTCTTGTAGGTCTTCATAGAACCATTCAAAGAAGAAAAGTGACTTCCTCAAGTTCACCTATATTTACTTCCTGAGAAAACACAAGTCTACTGACTAGACATACATGGAGGGTTTGTCTTTGAACCAAAGACAAAGATTTTACCACCTTACCCTCACTCAGCCTCCCCCACTTCACCCTACCACAAACCCCCTTGGGCTTCATGACTGTAAACAATATCCCTCCGAATATTAATAGTAAGCCAGAATGCAATAAAGGCTACCAGAAAGTAGGGGATGCTTTAAAAATCTATCCATTCCCCATTCACAGCTAGAGATTTGATGTTACTTCCTCCACACTCCATGTTGAATGTAACTTCAAGCAAAGATCGACTCCACTGTCTACCTATCTAGGTTTATAGCACGGGGCTGGCACCTCCAGGACAGTCCATTTCATGATGTATTGCAGTGGCAGGAGAAGGCAGGGAAGGTGAGGGAGTGAGTATGTGTCAAAATATGGAATCCAGAATAAGTGGTGAGGGCCTAAAAAGTGTGCCCAGAATTGGAAACATTTGCAACCTGTGGATGACACTAATCTGGACAATATAAATGCAGTTCCTATATCCTTGGCTGACACCATGAGTCAGACAGCCCACCTGCACTATATTAAGAACTCCCAAAATACTAACGAGAGTGAGTGAGACAGTGAGTGAATGAGTGAGTATGTGTGTGCATGACACGTGTTGATGGAGACCACAAAACTCCAAACTGAGGGTAGTGTGTGTACTGTGGGGCTTCTCAACCTGGACCTGACACGTTAAAACCAAACCAAGCAAAAGATTGTAAGAGAGCAGGCATGCACATGCATTGATTTGTGTATCTTATTAAGATGCACGCATAAAACCATTTCAGCCAACGCTTCCACTTCCAGGAACTTATCCTTCAGGTATATTTATAGCTATGAGCAAGCGCAGATAAATAAGAATGTTCATATTCAACACTGTATGCAACATATCTATTTGATTAAAAACTATCACTTTAAGAAGAGTGAGGAAGCTTCTTGTTCTGATAATGGGAACATCTCCAAGACCTATTAGAAAGTGATATGAGAGGTACAGAACAACCTTAATTTGCCTCAATTTGTGTATCTTTGGGCTTCCCTGGTGACTCAGATGATAAAGAATTCATCTGCAATGTGGGAGACCTGGGTTTGATCCCTGGGTTGGAAAGATCCCCTGGAGGAGGGCATGGCAACTCACTCTAGCGTTCTTGCTTGGAGAATCCCCATGGACAGAGGAGCCTGGCAGGCTATAGTCCATGGGGTCACAAAGAGTTGGACATGACTGAGCAACTAAGCCCAGCACAAAGCATGTATCTACACACACACACACACACACACACTTGCTTGTATATGTATAGGAAAATATTGGAAGGTGACAAAAGAACCCATGATATAATACTGAAAAGGGGTGTGGTAGATAAAGGGCCTGGGGAGAACGAAGGATATAAGCCAGCCCACGACTGGATGCCTTGCTGTACAATGTGAATGCATTTTAAACAGGTCCATTTACTACTTATTAGAGAGGCCAAGTTCTCAACACCAGTAGTACTTCAAACTTGCTTTGGACTTACAGACAGAAGTCTTCCACTTCTGCCAGCCCGCCTTGGCTTAAGAAAGGAAAGATTTTTCACTGGATACATTTTTGGAAACTCTCAAAACTCCTGTTAAAATGATGGCAGGAACGGAGGAGAGGCCAAGGCCAGGGTTGGGGGGTGGTCAATGTCCCAGTTATTTCAGCTGTCCTGCCTGGTCCCACACGCTCCACTAAGCATGGCGACAATTTGGCCCAGAATAATAGCTGCAGATTCAAGAATGAACGGGGGTAGGGTGGCGGGGAGGAAGAAAAGTAAGCTTTGGAGAGCTATTTTCTTCCTACACTGTAAAAACTCAAATACCAGGGGGCTGAGGTGGGCAGGGAGACAAAACAGTACTTTGTCTTAAATCTTCAGTGCAGTAAGTTAAGGTTTCCAAGCCTGCACAAACTGTCGATGCCTTTTGAGCCTTTACATTCTGGCTTTGAGCGCACATAATATACAAATGAAAAGAATTGGAGGTTTAATTTAGAATTCGGACAAAAGGCCCAGACACATGTGTCTCTATGAGAATGTTGGGGTGGGGGGGTGGGGAGGGCAGGGAGTGACAGCACATGTCATTAGCCAGTGTGCACAGGCTGCTTTTGGACTTTGATTGGGGAGACTCGTTCCGATTTTAACAAGTTTGCTGAGAAGACCTTCAGCTGGGCTGCATATGAGGCCCTGCTATTTTTAATATAAATGTAATGTTTTTAAATCCATCGACGGTGTCCTAAACCAGATTTGGTCGTAAGCAGCTGTGCTGAAATTGTAAAATCTCACCCTTGTGTCTGGTTTCACATCTGGTAACTCACAGCTAACAGTTACAACTCTCCAATAGTAATTAAATGTTTTCTTTAAAAGAAAAAACACCCACAATCATATATGGCAGAATGCATTATTAAAGGAGTATTTTGATTCACAACAACCGCCACCAGGAAGAATCCAGCAAGAATTTTATAGGTAGTTGGGTACTTTTAGGTACTTTTTTTCTAAAGGTGTTGATCAAAATAAGTACATGTTACAAAAAGCAAAGGCAGTTTGCAACTGGGTGGATATTGAGTAACGTTAAGGGGCCATAATTGCTAGTGAGGAGAATACCTCCTCTTTGATGTCAACTGTGGCTTTTCTTTTTTGTTTCAGAAAGGAAGAAACTTCAAAAGCCGTAATTTCAGGACAATAAAGTACTCACATTAATATAGGTACCAACTTTAACTGATCTTCAGCTCAGAAAAGAAGTTTCCTGGTGAAAATGCTCTAGGATGAAGGAGATAGAGTGAAAATATTTTTAGATTTCTTTCCGCACACTATTTCAAATATGAATAAATGACACAAAGATCCCTAAGATAGCCTTTAGAAGCCCTTGCACATGCCACCCACGGAAAACAGTTACCTCCTTACATTCTGAAATATATGGTTTTATTTTATACTGGTATTCTAAATTTGCTGACAGAGTGTATTAAGTGAATGGATTCTCCCCATAGCTTAAATATTCTGGTATAACTAGCAAGGTATAGGAAAGATACTCTATAAATTAACCATCTTTCCTTTCTCTGATATTATGTCAATAAAGTATAATTTTAATAAGATATAAAATAGAGATCTGAGTTTTTCTAATGCTTACTGTTTTTAGGACTAAGCCCTCACTTTATGTTTATTTCTTTAAGATATATAAGGTTGTCATATCAATGGTAATGTTGTTAATATTTTTAAGCATTTCTAGTATGCATGGTTGTATTCATATATCTGGTTCTATTTCTTCCACAATTAGTAATTTTCCTAAACTATAAGATTTTGAGGGTGAAATAAAAAGATGCATACAACCCCGTTTTGTAGCAAGAGATAAACTCAAATGATTGAGATTGTTACAAAATTGTATTTGAAATAATAAAAGTTAAAAAAAAATTAGTAATAAAAGACTGTGGTTGTATCTTGTTTGTTTGTTCGGGAGGTTACATAGAATACTTGGATTCATCCTTAGAAAAGGACTCTTAAGTATCACAAAGATAGAGAAAAGCACACAAATTCTAATTGCTTATGCTTGATGGATTTTTGTAGGTTACCTAACTTTTCCTCTGGAGAAGGAAATGGCACCCCACTCCAGTACTCTTGCTTGGAAAATCCCATGGACAGAGGAGCCTGGAAGGCTGCAGTCCATGGGGTCGCAAAGAGTCAGACACGACTGAGCGACTTCACTTTCACTTTCATTAACTTCTCCTCGCACATTTAAGTAGAGAAATTTAATGATTCTTAGTGGATGTTTTGAGTCATGAAATCATCATTCAATGTAGTTGTAGACTCTAATGATATGCATTATTAAAGAGGAGGAAAGGACAAGAAATGTAAGAAAATGCCTGAAGCAGAGTGAGCTTGGAACCCAGGCCTAATCTGTGACACTGAGTAGCTTCAATCCTTGGCACTTGCATGAAAGAACTGAGGACTATGAGAGTTCCTTAGAACCATCTGTTATCTCATCAGAAGCCCTGGAATCCTGACCTGTAGCAACAGATCTCTGTCTTCATGTTCGCCACACTTTCCCTTAGGGATAAGTAATAAGCAGGCTTCCCCTGTAAGCACAGCTGTGATCCCCGCAACCTAGGAAAGAGGGAAAGGCAGAATCTGATTGGAGAGCACAGGTCTCAGAAGTCTGCCTCCCGACATGGATGACTGGGGGGATATTCATAACTTCAGAACGAAATTAGCAGAGTTGGCCAGCCTGAACAAAGCAGGTGCCGTCTGAATCACCCGGGACTTGGAAAGCCCTGTTCTTGGTGATCAGCAGGGCACCAGCCTGTGAAGCAGAGAAGCTGCTGCCCCTGAGGAGTGGTACTTCTTCAAGCGCCCCCTTTCCTGGGTCCTATTGCTGCTTTTTCCCACCTAAGTGGGGAGAGGGAGAGTTTGTAGCCTCCAAAAGCAATGAGGGGTAAGGGAAAGGCAGAAACAGTGATATGCACTGCATTTATAAAAAGTATTTTTTGAGCTATTAAAAAAAAAAAGCCAAGGTACAAAGGCATGCTTGCTCAGCCCCACCCCTAAAGAGGGCTTTCTGGGAGAGTCAGGACACTGAATTATGTATCTCCTTCCCCAGCTGTATTTGCTGACATCGTGTGCTGCTGCACTGCCTGGAAAGCCGAGTACACACTCAGGGTATTTTTGATCTGATGTATGAGCTGCTGTGGTCTCCATAAAGGAGGCCTTCAGGGTGTAGCACAGATTTTAAAGCCCTGAGTGACTAGAGATTAGACCCTTACTCAGGCCACTAGGATCATCAAGCAGTCCAGCACGTCTCCTCGTTTGGATGTGATCAGAACAAAAGCCCCTTGTGGGTGTACAGAATGTAATGGGCGAGGCACTGCCAAGAGAGCTGGCCTGGGGTATGAGATCGGCTCTTACCCACAGGGTCCATTATTTCCTCTCTCTGTCTCTCTGGACCTCCTCCACTCAACTGAAATGATAGCTTTCACCAAGACATTCTATGGCCTCACAGGTCTCAGTGCAAAATGATATGAAAAGCCCAGGAATCCAGCCAATGGCCAGGAACCAAAACAATTCCTTATCCACTCAGAGCCATTGAAATGAACCAGATACCTCTGTCTTCCAAAAAAGAGAAAAACACCCAGAGATGGGCCCAGATAACTAGTGGCGTCTGGTTTACAATTCTTTCTGAGATGTCTTGCCCACATCTCCTTTCTGAGAAAGACCAAGAAAAGGAAAGTGGTTCTCCCATTGAGGACAGGGGACCCCATCCTTTTTCCTTAACTATGGCTCATTCAGAACCAGCTGTCCTTTGAACCCTGCATGGCAAAGACAATTGCCACGGAGTGGTCATTTAATTCTCTCTCCCTCTCTTTCTGATGGCAAACATTAACTGCCGACTACAACAGGACCACCTGCAATGTGTTAGTCATTAAAAAGGTCACCGTTACTAAACATTTTAAACTGTGAATAGCTTCAGATTAAATTAGGTGTAAAAAAAGTCATTTCCTCTCTGTGATAAACTCAAACACCTGCAGTTGGGCTCATGTTTACCAGGGACATAAAGGGCCTCTCCCAGCTCACAGACCATTTGGGGGAAGAAAAACAAAAGCCCCATTCTGTCGGCTATCTCTCTGCCCTTGTAATAGGATTCTCTAAATTCGGTGACTGTTTGCACGTCCCCTTGAGAAGTGTGAGGATTGCGTAGACAATTCAAACCTCCATTTACGTAGGCCTCATGCTAGCTTCTTCAGCTCTTCCACGTGAATTTCCCTATGTTTTTTCCTGTTAACTTTCTCCTATGTTTTTATATCGCATGCGACCCCACCCAAGGGTTGAGTGCTCTTTCAGTCTACCACAGTCACTGTGGACTGCCTGATGTTTTCAGTATCTGCACAGGCAGGTAAAAGAGCGTAAGCACGGATGGCTGGCCTTTGGAGAGCGTGAACCCTGCATGACCCTATGCTGAGTGCCAGCATGCAACCTGCAGATGGTCCTGCCAACCTTGGAAAGCCTGAACCACACTCCCCACTTCACAAGCCAACACACTCAAGCTTTGAGAGGCGAAGTAGCGTACCTGTGGGAAGTTCATGGCTTCTAGCAGAAGGTCCAAGAGTCATTTTCCCGCCAGTACGTGGGCTGAGTCCACCACCGTCTCTGGACCAGCTAATGCTGGTCCATAGCATTAGCTTCTCAACTGCTTCGCCTGCTTCTGTGCTGGCCTCCCCAGGAGTGATCAGGGTGTGATTCTGACAAGCTGGATGACATCACTCCTGATGAGAATCCTATTGTGGAGTCCCACAGCAGTTAAAATACAGTCTAGACTCTTCTGTATGATCTTGCCCCTGACTTCCTCTGGACTTTTCTTCTTCTCTCCCCTTAGTCCAGCCACTCGGGCTTTCTCTATGTGCCTGTGCATGCCAATCCTGCTTGAAAGGGTCTCCCCCCAGATGTGTATATGTCAATAGCCCCTTCTGTTCATACAGGTAGCAGATATCATGCATTTCCTCATCCAATCTGCCCTTCAGGCCCTCTTGGTCACATTACCCTCTTTACTGTCTTTGGATTTCTCGTCACTATCCGAGAGTCCATGCTTACTGTCCCAGTCTCCACTAGATTACACATTCCATTGGGGTGGGAACCTTATCTTGGCCTCTGCTGCATCCATAAGGCATCATAATACCTGCCTACGGTTGGTGATTCCTGAATAGATGAACCAATGACTCATAGAACTGAACCCAGGTGACTGCACCCCAAAGTTGGTCTTCCGTATGCATAACAGTGATGTCAAGCTAGACATGATGAGCAGGAACCATTACTGCCCTCAGTGACTGCTTTCTCACTCTGACCTCTACTTTCATCTCAACATGCTTTTTTTTTAAAAAAACTGTATAGGACTCTTTGCTTTCAGATTTTAAAAAACTTCAAATATTGTAATTGGCATTCTAGGGGGAGTTTAGAGCTAGCTACTACCATATTCAGTCTTTACACTTCGCATATATGTCATATGTTTAATCTCTCCCTTGTATCATTTGTATAAAAGTCTATGTTTCCTAATAGACTACAGGTTCCTTTGATGGCATCACCACTTAGCACAGTATTTAGTATCTAGTTAGTACTACACAGCCTTTGTATGGTAAAATTAAATAGTTTACTATATAACCAGGGCATCTCAGGTGGCACAGTGGTAAAGAATCCACCTGCCAATGCTGGAGACACAGGAAACATGAATTTAATCCCTGGGTTGGGAAGATCTGCTGGAGAAGGAAATGGCAACCCACTCCAACAGTATTCTTGCCTGGAGAATTCCATGGACAGAGGAGCCTGGCAGGCTTTTGTCCATAGGGTCACAAAAAATCAGACTTAACTGAGTGACTGAGCACTATATAATCACCTTGATCTAGAGAGACCAGTTTTATTATTATTTCAACATCTCTTTTCTGTATTTCTTTCCAATTCTCTGTTGTTCACCTGTATGTGCTAAAGGGCCATAGTGGACACTCACTAAATGTTTATTGCCACCGAAATGAGGCCTGGGAATTGCAGAAGGGAGGCACTGATCTGCCTTCCATGACAGTCTTCAGACAGGGACCGTGTCGTGCACAGTTAACAAGATGCATACACCTTGTGAAAATATCTGGGAATCGAAAGGATTTAAAGAGAAATAGACGGGAAACAGTGGAAACAGTGTCAGACTTTATTTTTCTGGGCTCTAAAATCACTGCAGATGGTGACTGCAGCCATGAAATTAAAAGATGCTTACTCCTTGGAAGGAAAGTTATGAACAACCTAGATAGCATACTCAAAAGCAGAGACATTACTTTGCCAACAAAGGTTCGTCTAGTTAAGGCTATGGTTTTCCTGTGGTCATGTATGGATGTGAGAGTTGGACTGTGAAGAAGGCTGAGCGCCAAAGAATTGATGCTTTTGAACTGTGGTGTTGGAGAAGACTCTTGAGAGTCCCTTGG
>NW_011484304.1:1941179-1962912 GCF_000754665.1 Bison bison bison
TGGCCACCTCATGCGAAGAGTTGACTCACTGGAAAAGACTCTGATGCTGGGAGGGATTGGGAGCAGGAGGAGAAAGGGACGACAGAGGATGAGATGGCTGGATGGCATCACTGACTCGATGGACGTGAGTCTGAGTGAACTCTGGGAGTTGATGATGGACAGGGCCTGGCGTGCTGCAATTCATGGGGTCGCAAAGAGTCGGACATGACTGAGCGACTGAACTGAACTGAAAGAGAAAATGATCCTAGTGATATTTAAAGACAATTTACCTCAACATTTCTTCTAAAAGCTTGGTAGCAATTGTATTTGTCTGGAAACAACCTGAATTTCTATTAATTCAAAAATAGTTGGATAACTTGTGGCATATCCCTTCTTATGGAATATTATTCATGTCTTATAAAGAATGAGCTCTTACTGACCTAAAAGTATTTCTATGATATATTGTTAATTGCAATAAATAAATAAGTCATCCAGAATTATAAAGGAGCCTGTTCGTAGTTTCAAAAACGTGTTAATTTGTGTGGGCATGGAGAAATGTACGGAAGGATACACACCAAGCTGTAAAAATCTGTCATCATAGAGGGGTGAGAACAAAGGGGCTGTAAAAGGGAGTTATTGACTTTTCCTTTCTACATATTTATTCTGCATCCCTCTTTAAGAGGATTGCTTTTGAATAAAAATTTATTAGAAAATAAATATTAATGTAAAATGCAAGGTTTTCCCTGGAATAGGGCATACATCTCAACAGCTGGAGGACAATCATCAGAGTGTTCAGGGAATAGTGAGTTAACTTTCTTCCCTTGATCCATGTCCCCTGATGAGCTCATCTTTTGCCCACAAATCCAGTTATCAAGAATAAATGGCAGGCTGCTGGGAACTGACCCTAAGGAAATGGTCCAAGGAGAGAATTCACAGAAAGCTCTCTCCTTTGGGTTATTTATCACATTGCTATATTGTAGGATCATAATATTGGATACAACATAAATGCCCTACAATAGAGGAAATAGCCTCTTATTATTTATTTAGCTAATAAATTATGATACACTCACTTGGAAAATGTTAGGGACCATTAAAATTAAGGCATCGAGCACTTTATAACCCCCTGGAAAATGCTTATGTTACACATGTTGATGGAAAAGCACAGTAGACAAAACTAAATCCTATGAGTGCATTTCTATGACAATGATCAGAAAAGGACAAGGTAAAGACACACCCCTTAGACTAATGTAATTCACAGCGATACTTGCAAGCAGCCCCCAAAATCCCACACTCTCAGGCTGTTACAGAAATATTAAGTAGTTGCTCTGGGAAAATCACCCCTAACTGTATAAATCACTGGGGAATGTCAGTCCTAGGGTTATATGTCTTGCTTAAAATCATTTAAGATGACATTTTGTCCAATATTTTCAAATAGCCTGAGAGCATCACCATGTGTTTTTTTTTTTTTTTTCCCCTCTTTTCTACCAATTGCACTACAGGAAAGACCTGCCTGTACCTCAAGAGATAAGAAAGAAACTGAGATGTCTTTTGTTTGCTTTGTAAACTTGGTCAAGGTCTTGTGAGATCTCAGGGAAAATGACTGTGATTAGTCCTAAACATCATGAGGAAATGTTAATTCTACTCAATTTGTTGAAAATCTCAAGAGAAAAATCATTTAATAAGGGACATGAAGAAGGTGGTTTATAGAAAATAGGGTATGGAGCACTGGACTGGGAGTCAGAAGGTCTCACATTCTTTCATTTGTTCATCCATTCAATCATTCATTCATGTCTGTTATGCGCAAACCAACTTTGGAAAGTAAACGTCAAAGCCATCTGGCCCCTGGCAGCTCAAGCTACGGTGGCCATGCCAGGACACAACCAAGAAATTATAGTATAGTGTATTAAGAACAGTGATGAAAAAGAATATTATGGAGTATGAAGGAAGAAATTTTTGCTTCTTCTTGAGACAGTAGACTTGCCTCCCAAACCAATATGACCCTGGAAGAACTGGGTCCCAGAGTCCTGGCTGTTAAGAGGCAAGATAGAGAGGTGGTGAAAGACATGATTTTAGAAGCAGACTTAAGCCTCAGCACCTCCAGGAAGTGCGTGACATTGGGCAAGGTATTTAACCTCTGCAGAGCGATTCCCTCAATTGTAAAATGAGATAACAACATTATGTGCCTCACAAGACAAGTGTTAGGGTTCCAGGAGAAGTTGCTCAGGCAGATTTGAGCATAGTGCCTGGCTCATAATTCCAGCTAAAGAAATGATAGCTATATTACTGTGAATAACAACTCTTCGGCCTCAGTTATTTTGGCCAGAACAAGGCAGATGGTATGCTACTGCTGGGGAATATAATTCATGTGCTGCTTCAGGCACTGGATTTTGATCTGCGGGGTGTGGAGCTAGGTTCTTAAGCATTCCAACCTGTTACTATTAATCATTTCCCTTGGAAACATTTCCGGAGTCAGTCTCCTGAGTGAATGCTGTCAATGGGCTGTGGGTGTGTGAGCAGGAGGGATCTTACTCATGTGGGAGCCAGTCTGTCCTTCCCTGGTGTGGTACAAATTAGAGGGAGCCTGTGGGGCTTCTCTCCAGCTCCCATGGGTTCCCCCAGGGAGGGCTTCTTGACAGCATTGTGGTTTGGGTTGTCATCACAACTAACCACTCATTTCTCAACTGACGCCTTGTGTCACTCTGCTCATCCCTGCAGGGTTGTGGGAAAGACTCCTGCAGAGCAGTAAGAGGCAGGAAGACAGGCTGCACTATGGGGACAAAGAGGGCAGCGTGGCTCAGCCGCCAGGCTTGGGAGGATGGAATAAAGCAGAGCCCACTGAAACCCGGCACCAAATGAACAAAACTGAGGTTCTCCCTTGCTTTTCAGAATGGCATGCAGTTGCTCTGATTTCACTGCATAATCTTGGATGGGACTATATTCCCAAGCAACTGAAATCCTATGGTCACAACAACACTGACTTTGGCAAACAGGGCCACCGATGCACATAAAAATACTGAAAGCCTACCTTCAGTGAATCCTATTAAATTCATTGAATCCAATTTCATTTGCAGATTTACAGTTTAATCACGTGTCACCTTTCATAGGTGAGAAAACTGAGATACCGAGAGATTAAGATATTCATCCATAATTGCATAGCTAGCAGGAGGTGGAACCAAAGTTCAAATTCTGGCAGTGGGAGTTCGAGCCTGAAGACTTAATCTCCATGCTGTGCTGACACCTGATGCATGCACTTAAATAAAGAGTGGACACAAGATCAACGTGATTCCCCAAAGGGCCATGAGCCAGCTAAGGTCTCCCATGGAAGACTCTGAAGGCCTGAGTTAAAACAGAGAGGTCTCCAGGAGGGACCCTATCTAAGCTCTTAGCAGTCTTGGCTACAGAGCATGGATTAGTTTCTTCAGAGTAGCTCCTTTCTGAGCAAAGGGTAATTAGGATGGTGGTGGGAAGAGTTTTTCTCTGAAAAGTGGGATTCCCTATGATTCTCAAGAGTGGATAAGAGCCCAGAGAACCAAAAAGAGGCAGTTGGAGTAGAATTATGGAGAAATGGTATTAGAGAAGAAGGACAAGAAAGGACTAAAAAGTTTTAATGTGTCTCCACCACAATTTGACAAAGGCTGGCCCTGCTGATTCAAAAGTTTCTTTTTTTTTTCCCTCTCAACTCTTCCTGTTCAGAGGATGTTACCAGAATCTCCTTGATTTGGATATTCTCAGCTTCTACAGTCCATCAGGTACCAGAGAGCTCCAGGGGTCATTTAATTAAAGCCTTGGACTCAGAGATTGTCAAAACCAAAAGCCATTTCCAGAAGCATCCAGTCTTGGTCAGCCCAAGCTGATGGGCATTTACTGGTCAGCTAAGTGGTAGCACCTGCCTTGGGTACATGGGTGGCATAAAGGCACAGTCTGGTTGGTGCTAGAAGACAAATAAGAGCAGAGAGACCAGGGACCATAGCTACTGAGAGAGTCCTTGGGTGAAATGAAGAGCCTGGAAAGAAATAGAGAGGAAAACAAGGGAAGATGAATTGAGTGGAGGAAGAGGAGACGTGCAAAATAAATAGAAGAGAAGAGACCCAAGAATGATGAGAGAGGAACAGGCAGGAAGATGTGAATGAAACAGGCAACCAGAGAAAGTCATCCATGACTGAGAAAATCAAAGGAGCGAACTGCCTAATGACAACCTTTAGGTTTCAACTGGTGGTGCTATGGAGGTAAACATCTCTCCCATTTTTCTCACATTTTTTTTTCTTTCTTGGTAAAATGTGCTACTTTCCATAGCATTGTGTAAGTGACATTTTGGGGAAATCAAGAAAATGGGGCTGAGTCTCCAGGTTGAGTTTGCAAAAAACGAAGACTTAGGGAATAGCCATCAGAGGGGAGAGGTGAGAGAGACAGAAATGGAGCAGATGCAGAAACTCAGAGTCAGGTCTGACTAGGTAAGACCTCCAAGGCCACTCCGTGGAGCAGCGAAACTAGCATGGCAGAGTCCCCTGGGAGTCTGGTTGAGACACTGCTGTACTCCATGTCAGGGTCTGACACGGCCAGTCTGCGGTGGGACCTGAGAGTTTGTCATTCTGATGCCCTCGGGTGAATGGCTCACCCTGGAAGAACCCTAAAGATATTTGAAGGGATCTTGCAGTCTTTACTAACTGTAGGGGAGGAAATGACCCAATTCTGTCTGAATCTCAAAGGAAAGGATGATTTCCTGGTTATAAATAAGTAGTATACAAACAGGCATCACCAATTCAATGGACATGAGTTTGAACAAACTTCAGGAGACGGTGAAGGACAGGAAAGCCTGGCATGCTGCAGTCCACGGGGCTGCAAAGAGTTAGACATGACTTTGTGACTGAACAACAACAATACAAAGAGTCACCATCTAGTTGCCAACAAAATGTTGCAGAAGCTCACAGAAGAGAACACACATAACTTCTATGCATGTAACCCTAAATCAGTATCGCCAGGCTCCCTGTGGGGTTAAGAAGTGTGACAGCTTATGGTAAAGGAATGTAATTAGGGGTCAGGAAGCCTAAGCTTGAATCCCAGTTAAGGTTCTTACCATCTGTGTGGTCTTTGGGGAGGGCGATTCATTAACCTCTCTAACCCCATTTTCCCTATCTTACCCAGGAGAACTTTTCACTGCTTATTGCTGCTGCCACCATGCTGGCTTCCTGGCCCACATGTGGACCAAGATTCTATTTTTGATTCCCTGCAACACACCTGAAGGGAGAAAGGAACACAAAGGTAAGCCCTAGGGCTTCCCTGGTGACTCAGTGGTTAAGAATCCACTTGCCAATGCAGGAGATGCAAGAGACGTGGGTTCGATCCCTGGGTCAGGAAGATCCCCTGGAGAAGGAAATGGCAATCCACTCTAGTATTCTTGTCTCAGAAATCCTATAGACAAAGGAGCTTGGCAGGCTACAGTCCATGGGTTCAAAAGGAGTGGGACATGACTGAGTGATTCAACAACATAAAATACCAGAAACCTGGCATCTTAGCTCCAGTTCCCTGGGGCTGGAGTCTGAGGCAGAGGTTTGCATGCAGGAGGCTTATTGAGAGTCCTCTTGTAAACAACACATGCAAGGGAGTGAGGAAAGCAGAGTTGAGCAGAGGGAGATGTTGAACTCTGATGCAGTAGCTAAAGAGGTTTCAGCCAAACTTTGGGGAAGCTCCAGAGCAAGCCTGGCTCTTGCCAGTTGTTCAGGTTGGAGCAAAGAAGCTGTCTTTCTGTATCCTTAAGTCTGCCCTACATTTCATGCCCTTGGGCAGAGGGTTCAATCTTGGGTAAGGTGGTTCTCTTCAGACAGGGGCAATGCCTCAGCTGTAAGCTCTCATTAGCCAGCACTCCCGGCAGTGGGGAGAAGGAGTGCCTTTGTCCCCAAATGGGAGGCAGCACTGACTGCATAATTTGTGGAGGCCCTTGTTCAAAATTACTGAGAATTTCAAGATGGCAGCACCACATACTAAACTGAGCACGGGGCCCTTTTACACACTGGACCCTGAAATGGTTATGAACCCAGAAAGCTGGCCTCCATGGAGGATCTGGTGGTACATCACCATGTCCAGCTTGGTGTTGTGGAAAGGAAATAAGCACAGAGAGAAACCTCATACTAGCTCACTGGCTTAGAAGATGCACCGCCTCTTCCATTTGGGGTCATTTATACGGTGACTCCAGTGTGCTTCCCTGGTGGCTCAGTGGTAAAGAATCCACCTGCACTGCAGGAGCCACAGGAGATTAAGGTTTGATCCCTGGGTTGGGAAGATCCCCTGAAGGAGGACATGGCATCCCACTCCAGTATTCTTGTCTGGAGAATCCCATGGACAGAGGAGCCTGGCGGGCTACAGTCCATGGAGGTCTGGGGGTCACAAAGAGTCAGACATGACTGAAGTGACTTAGCATGCAGGCACGTGCACAGGGTGACTCCAACATGACCATTACTACAAAGACTTGTCCTTAAGGCCTCCTCAGGGCCCTACAGGCTCTTAAGTGCAGACACAGGAGGCCAAGAGGCATTCTCTGACCTTCTGAATTCTCAGCTGTTGGGTTTTGATTCTCAGTGTCACGACCTTCCTCACAACTGGGAGATGGACAATGAGAATGTCCATCCCTTTCTTGAGAAACCTCACCTACCCATGGGTTGGGGCCTCACCTAATAGGCAATGACCAAAGAGTCACCTTTCTGTCTACATGGAGCAGCTGACATGCCTTCAAGAGGCCCTTAGCAGAGGAGTGGGGTGACTTTTCTCTACAACAAGCTCTTCGCTCTTCCCCTGAACCTCCATGCCTAGCCTACTGAGGCTAGCTGCCTTGGGCCTCAGATGCCTGCCTATTTCTCAGCCTCAGAGTCACGCAAGTCCCTTTAAATCAGTGAAAATAAATGTTTCGTTTGATTATTTTTTCATCAGCCAAAGCCTAGGGTTTCTGGACCCTGTCTTTCAGTTCTTTTAAATAAAATTTGAGGCAAAGAATAATCCTCTCTACACAGTCTATCAGAGTTTCATTTTCTCTCCCTTTTTAAACTGTGTTCTAACCCCAATTCGGGGGCCCCCAGAGTCTATTAAAGTCGCTCAATAAGATGCAGTGTTCACCACTCACTCTGACACAGGCCTTCTATTCCAGCTCTCGGCCGTGTTTGCTTTCCTCCCTTCTCTCTCCTCTTTATTCTAGTTTTAGAATGTTGGTGAGCTGGTTGGATTTCTTTCTTATTTTCTTTAACCTATTCCACGACTTGAAGAGTTTTGTATTTCACATTAGGCAGTGGATAAAAGGCAGCCTTCAGCTGATAGTTGTCCTCTTCTGACTCTGGAATGGATCTTTGCTGAGTGTACAAGAGAGGCAAGACTGCGATTCAACTCTTTCACACACTCTAAAAGCAAAAGTGAGGAAAATGGGATTGTTCTCTGAATTCTAGCTACCAAAAAATTGTATGCAATTTGTATACAATAGGTGGTAGTCACCTGCTATATGGTCTATAACAGTCACTGATTGTATAAACTTAGAAAATATTAACCCAGGCAAAAACCTTGTGATATGTGTGTAGTGTGTGTGTGTGTGTGTATGTATGTACGCGTGTTGCATGCTAAGTTGCTTCAGTCATATCCAACTCTGTGTGACCCTATGGACGGTAGCCCGCCAGGCTCCTCTGTCCATGGGATTCTCCAGGCAAGAATACTGGAGTGGGTTGCCATGCCCTCCTCCAGGGGATTTTCCTGACCCAGGGATCAAACCCGCAACTCTTGCGTCTCCTGCATCAGCAGGTGGGTTCTTTACCACTAGCACCACCTAGGAAGCCCAACAATACTGGAGTGGATTGCCATGCCCTCCTCCAGGGGATCTTCCCAACTCAGGGATCAAATCCAGGTTTCCCACATTGCTGGTGGATTGTTTACCATCTGAGCCACCAGGGAAGCCCTTAAATAATATGCGTAAATGCTGTGCATAATGGCTTAAATGCTTAAAGCCCTTAAACACTGTGCTTAGTTGCTCAATCATGTCCAAATCTTTGCAACCCCATGAACTGTGGCCTTCCAGGCTCCTCTGTCCAGGGAGATTCTCCAGGCAAGAATATTGGATTGGGTGACCATGCCCTCCTCCAGGGGATCTTCCAAGCCCAGGGATCGAACCCAGGTCTCCCTCATTATGGGTGGATTCTTTACCATCTGAGCCACCAGGGAGGAAGCCCAGTAATACTGGAGTGGGTAGTCTATCCTTTCTCCAGGGGATTGTCCCAACCCAGGAATCGAATCGGGGTCTCCCGCATTGCAGGCAGATTCTTTACCAGCTGAGCTACCAGGGACAGTTATGTATGTGTGTATATATACATCATCATTTTACAGTTAAGAAAACTGAACAAGTAACTGACTGGTTCCATTACTAAACCTTCAGGTCACGTAGCTAATTACAGTATGCATGAACCTACATGCATGCACGTATATACATACACATATCCCTGTGTATCTATGTGCTTGGCACATATTAAACTAAAAGACTATTAGGCAAACCATCATATCTATTTCAGTTTTGCAATTCAAGCATAATGTACACACAGTGAATGCATGTGCCCTCATGCTTTTACACTCACATCGTCCTCACTTAGATGAAGCAGGGACCATCTCAGCATCCCGGCAGGCTCCTGTCTGCCCCCTCCTTCTCCTCAGAGGTGACGGGGCTTTGCTAGTTTTGCTTGTTTTTGCTGTGTCACATTCCATTACATGAAAACGACACGTTTTATTCATCCAACCATTGATGGAATTTGTCATTTATAGTTTGGGACTTTGATACCTACTGTTGCTATGTACAATTTTCAGACACATCTATTGTTGAGCACATCACTCAATTCTATTAAGACTATACCTAGGCGTGGAACTACTGAGTCAAAGGTAAAGCATATGTTTGGCTGTAATATATATTACCATAGTTATCCAAAGTCCTTGTATAAAATTACAGTCCTGGCTAGCAGCCTATGAGACCCCAGTGTCTCCTTTTACGTCTTATTTACATAGGCATTTCAGGGAGTTTAAATATTAAGACTAGCTCGTGTACAGAGAGACATCCACTGGAACGACATCACAGACCTTTCCTGCTGAACACACGCAATCCCAGGCTAGTGGCTCTGGCTTCCAGTTCCGTGGTGACTTCCCACTAGCTCCCTCCCACTGCTGTGACTTTTAGACAGCTAGGCGAGCCCGGAGGAGATGCAAAACAATTGCAGGTTTCATCTGTGTCATCAGGGTGAAACCCATTATTATGAAAAATGTTAACCTTTCCTCTTCTGGGCAGAAATAACACCCGCTGTCAGGGGGTGCCTTGTTTAGAGAACCCTGTGGTTTCAAAAGAACTCTTAAAGTTCCAAAGAGCAAAGAAGCCTATTTTACGGCTCCATCACACCATTTTTATAGTACCTGACCTGCTGATTTGTCACCTAAATCTGCAAGACAAGACTAGTTATCACTCAAGAGATGTCCCATATCAAAGTCGGGGCTCTCTCTAGTTTTCATACATAAGAAGAGATGACTTAAAGCCAACAGGGAACTCACTTTCCTCACATCCTTTGCTCTAATTCATAGTTAGGAACACGAGGGACCTGCCTTTTCCTTGCAGCTCTCCAAGAAACTCCACTTTTATCAAAGACAGAGAATAGCTCAGCCAAGTAACTTTATTTGGGCAGGTGAGGTGCTCAATTTTCAGCCAAGAAATTCAGGCTGGGGGCTACATGTTTTGCCTAATTTGCAGCCTCC
The DNA here is from genome assembly GCF_000754665.1 of Bison bison bison. Taxonomy (NCBI): domain Eukaryota; kingdom Metazoa; phylum Chordata; class Mammalia; order Artiodactyla; family Bovidae; genus Bison; species Bison bison. The sequence goes on from NW_011484304.1 coordinate 1,950,912, forward strand.
TTCTAAGCAGGCTGACTTGAAGCTCGAGCAAGGATGATAACATTCGATTACTCCTGTGCTGCCATCAGCGCTGTCTCTCAAATCTCTCCATCCATCTCCCTGCAGGCATGGGGGAGGACTGCACTTCCTGGCCCTTCCAGTTGCGGTAGGATCAGAGGACTGACTCTGACCAATGAGTTATGAGTGAAAATGGCACGGGCCCCATTCATTCCAGAGCTTTAATTTGTGGTCTCAGAGCTCACTCTTAGTCTCTGGATGGTAACAGCATCTCTTAAGATGGAGGCTGCTCTAAAAATGAGGAACAGAGCCTTTGTGGTTTGCTGTCACCAAGACAGGTGTATTATTGTCACTGCAATACAGCCTTGTCTATGCTAGTTGATACACTCGCTCTTTCATTCAGCTGACACCCTTCTTTAAATGTGTCCTGGCGGACTTCTTTCAATCCCTATGGAGCTAGAGATTCTAAAATAGGCTTTCTTTCCAACAAGGAGCTATAATATGGAATGAAAACCATGTCGTTCAAAATGTTGTACTTAGTTTGGCACCGATTATTTAATATTTAACCAATCAGTGGTATACGTTTGTTAAACAAGCAATCATGTCAGTAATAGGTAAGGAAATGTGAAGAGGAACTAAAAGGAGATGAAAGGAACACGGTTTCATCTGAAGATGCTCGCGGGGAATTGCTGACATCGGGGCTTCCTGGCAAGAGCTGACGAGAGGAAGTGGGGAGGACTTACAAAGTACAGGATCAATTACTCAGACTTGTCCTACAAGCTGATTTCTCACTCATATTAAAGGGAAAGTAAGAAGGAAGAGGATAAGGAGAAAATGAATATCCCCCAATGATCCTTTATATACCTGGAACTCTAGGTACATACAGAGCTCAGAAAAGAGGGGAAACAACCCATGTAGTACGATCACTTCATTTCACATCTCCTTTGAAAGCCAAACAGGTTGGATCTAATTGATTCCTATTGGGGACCAGAACAGTTTCCTTCTTACTTAAGGTTGTAACCTAGGTGCTTAACATTAATACCTGGCATATCGGACGAGCTTGATAAGGGTTGTAAGATAAATGGATACATTAGGGAATAAATGAATGACTGTGGGGGAAAGTTGACACTGAAACAGTCCTCACTGCAAGTTGAAGTCATAATCCTCTTTCTTGTTCTAAAACTTTGCAGAAAACTCTCCCGTGATCATTCTCTCTACTGATCAGCCCTGAAGAGTGGAGCTGCTCTGAAGTCCTGGGTCTGTGACAGGCCTCAGTGGATGAAACCAGGTAGCATTATAACATCTGTTTGCTACATCTGGTGAAGCACAAACTCAATGGACCAAGTGATGCTGTGCAAGTACCTGTCGACTGCTGAAAGCCAGATCCCACCTTTTCCTTTCCACGCACACTCAGCATCACGGGAGAGAGGCTGCTTGGGCTCTGGTCCCCGTTTTTAGGGTCTTTGTTTCCTCCTCCTCTGTCAAAAGAGGTGGCTACATTAGATCAGGAATTGTGTATTAAAAGTCACCAGGAGCTTTTTAAACATGTAGATTCCCAAATGGCTCTTCCAGAGTTTCTGATCCTTAGGCTCTGGGGTTGGATCTTAAGAACTCATGCTTTAACAAACCTCCCAGACAATCCAACCATGCTTATCTTCTGAAACCACACTTTGAAACATAGGATTTTTAAGTGGCCTCCAATGCACCACATTTGTTTAAATGGTTTTATTACAATTATTTTATAAATATCACATCCTCTCTCAGAAACTATTTTCCATTCAATCAGGTGTCATGTCAATCCCTGCTGTTATGAAATGACTTTGAGTAGCTGAACATCTCAATCAATTAACGTAATGCTCCCCACTTCCTCTTGTCAACTCTGCCAGAAAGTTGTGTTGGTCTTTCAGCACAAGCATCTCGGATGAAGTAGTCTTATTTTCATCTCTTTTTAGTTTCTCTTCACATTCCCTTACCATCAACTTAAAAAGGCTGGCATGGGGATTTTTGTTGAGAAAGCCAATTCCTTAATACTGTTTTGAGATAGAGCCCCAAATTCCTTTAGAGTATTTGTTAAATTCAAAAGCAATATTTCAGGGCTGCTGTCAAGCTCTATGTGCAAACACCCAGGGACTGTGCTTCCAAGAGGGAAAAACCATAGATGTGGTTAAGTGTCCCCCCCGCCCCCGACCCACTTGGCCCAGGAGGATATGAGGTTCACAGTAAATGTGGCTTGTGATAATTTCTTATCTGAAACTGAATAAATCCTAAAGGCTATCCTAACAATTTGTTTTCAGGGAAGATAGGGGGGATTTGAGAGAGAAGATGCAATTTTCTTCTCTTTCCCAGCTTTCTGGGGGCCTCTGATGACTGCAAACCCCTAAAACCCTTCCCAAGGTCACCTTGCTTCCCAGGTGATCTCAAAGCATTCTCTTATCCTCGATGTCTTGCTCTGGGAAATCTAGGGTTAACCATACCAAGAGTCTGGATTTCAATCCCAGGATTCCAGTTCCTGCCTGAGGCTCTAGAAAGGAGCACTGGGCAGGGTGCCCACCCCATGGCCCTCCTAGAGCAGAAGTGCTGAGCATACAAGATATGCAGTGTGAGGTCATGCCCCAGTGACATCCGAAATGGACCCTTTTGGAAAGTTTCATGAAATTCATGACCAACTGTCATCAGCCACAAAGCGGGAAGAGGCTAAAATCCTAGAGTTTGCAGCATCCAATCTTGATACGGTTTTTTGCTTGGTGACTTTTTTTGAGACTATCTTCTTCAGCCTTCTTTTCCAGCGTGGTTTCATTTTCCTCAATGCCAATATTAGCATTTTGCAGCTGCTTCTACTGCAATAATGACAATAGTTCAATTATGTTCTTGCATATGTCAGGTATAGTATGGTCTAATTTAATCTTCATTACACATTGCCATATTGCAATTATACATGCTATCCAAGTGTTAACACATATTTAAACCTGCTATTCCTTTGTCACTGATTTACAAAGGAGGTACCTGAAAAGAAGCAGATGTCATAATTACACGCTTATTCAGCTCATTTTAAAGTAAGCCTCAAAGTAAATTGCAGATGAGCCAGGCATGTCTTGAAATTAATGTAGTGATAGGGCACTAATGCCGCGATTCATTACGGTTTGTCAATGTGCTGTACTTCTGGAACGTGCGATAAAATTATATTAATACTCTCTGCTAATGAGATTAATGAATATGAACATGCAGGAGAAGAATGGAGTCCTTTGTTCAGCTATTGAAAAAAATAACATATAGGTAATTAAAAAGAATTAATCAAATCATGTACAGCCTCATTTATATTAAATTAATTTGTCTGGTTTCATTTCTAATAATTAATCACTTTTTGCAAATTACAAAGCACTTCAGGCGGATGGAAGCACTACTGTAGGGGTTGTGCCTCAGAATATTTAGAACGATCAAGGTGGTCCCTGTGGGTTCATATTAATTAAGGTTTAACAGTTTGGAAAATTGTAGCAATATTTTATGATTCATGTAATTAAACTCTGTAACAAAATGTCACAACTGCTAGTTACTTCTGCGCCTGTGATTTATATCTTCCTCCTTTTGGAAAGGAAGCAGCAGAAATGAAGTCTTCTGAAACGTGCCGACACAGTCAATGGGAAAACAAGCTGTTGGGTTCACTGCAAACTGAAGCACTTTGTCTGGGGCACCGGTGCACCCTCGCACTTGCAAATTCCACCTTGGGGTTATGCAAATGAGATTGAATCATATGATACGGCATATGGTGGAAATCTCGGGGGCCTCTTCTGGTACGTTTGCTTGGATAAAAACCTAAAAGGCAGGAGTTGTGTGTGCTTCCTTCCCAAACTGCCTTGGGTGCATAACAAACTCCCATTGACTGAGGCAGCTCCCAGAAAGAAAGCCAGTTGTTACCTTGAACCTAAATCCAGCTGGTTTATACGGCCAGGGTACTTCCCAGAAACCGTTTTCCCCAGTCCCTGGTGTCCTGGAGAGAGGCTGCAACGGGCAGCACGTCCTAAGGACTGTAGCACAGGAATGCTGTGTGCTTTATGAACCGCTCACCTCTCTGGCAGCGGGAGGACTTGAAGAGACAACTGCTGAGGATGCCTCATCCAGGACAGGGGTCTTATTCCTCACTGGGCATCAGATCAAATCAAATCCAGTATGTTGGCTTTTTCCCCATTGTCTCCTCAAAACCACTTCTGGCCCTTTTCATCCTGATCTGTGCCCAAGGATGCTGACCTCTGATGGTGGGGTTTCTTGGCTCCCTGGCCAACTGAATCCTGCACGGGGGAGGCATGAAGCCAGAGATGGATAGGCGGGGGCGTCAGGGATTTGTTTCCTATGCCTTCCCTGCCTCAGTGCGGTGTCTCTCCTTGAGACTGAGTTCCTCCTGAGTGACCACAGTCCCCTTGTGCAGCTCATCTTCCAGCGCCCACTGCTCACTGGCTCCAGTGACTCTGATCCCCCTCATCCTTCAGCTCAACAGTACTGGTGGCTTCTCACTGTTGCCCGCTTCTGGGTGCCTCACCATCCTTGTCCAGTCCTTTAATCCTACTCTCTTCTCCAACAACCACTTCATGAAAGATTCTCTATTAAATTATATGATAGTGAATCCATGCCTGGGTCTCACCCCGGAGACTGTGATTCAGTTGGTCTCCGGTGAAGCCCCAGCATGTGTATTTTTAAAAATCACTCCTGACGATTCCATTGCAGAAGGTGGAGAAGCTCTGCAGTAGAGATATTCTAGGAAGAGTTGGTATCTCCCAAAATAGTTTGTGCTAACACAGTATTTATTGTGGGCCAAGTTCTATGTACAGTACTATAAATATACTGATATAGTTCATCCTTATAACAGCTAAGAGACAGGTTGCTATTATTATCCCATTTTACAGGTAAATTAGTTGAGGGCTGACAGGAGGAAAGTAAATTGCCAAGGTCATGCAGTAAGTAAGTAGTGAAGCTAGAATTCAATCTAGAATTTATTTTCTCTATCATTACCATATGCTATAATATTGAGGTTTTTTTTTTTCAATTTATTCTAAGAAATGATTTGGAAATGGGGACGACCTGATTATTTATTCACATTTACATTCAGTCATATATTTGTGCATTCCTTCCAAAAGATTTTAATGAGCAACTGTTTATGTTATGTACTGTTTATGTTCCAAGTATTGTGAGGGCTCTCCTCTACCTATCAAGGCTAGAGGGAAAAGAGAAGATTCATAAATAGGTAGATAAACAAATATAAAAATAGATAAAACTGAAATATGTAACATGAGTTGGATATACTGTATGGAGGGATCTCTGGAGTGTGGAAAATATGTTCCAACCAGGAATATGAAGAAGGGGACACAGCAAAGGGGACATTTGAGATGAACCACAAAAGATCTTTAAAGACAGGATGGCTCAGATGGAAGAGCCTAGGCTGAAGGGTGACATGATGGTTTGAATGGTCATGATCTGATTTGATCCCAATCTTTGGGCTTCCCAACTGGCTCAGTGGTAAAGAATCTGCCTGCCAGTGTAGGAGACACAGGTTCAATCCCTGGGTCAGAAAGTCCCCCTGGAGAAGGAAATGGCAACCTACTCCAGTATTCTTACCTGGGAAATTCCCTGGACAAAGGAGCCTGGAGGGCTACAGTGCATGGGGTCGCAAAGAGTCACATATGGCTGAGCAACTGCACACACATGCACACATCCGAATCATTTGGATGTTGAATTTTATCCCTTAAGCATAGAAGAACCAAGATAATTTCCAGTGAGGGAACAACACGACTGTATTGGGGCTTAAATCGCTTCACCAACACTGTGGCAAGCTGATGGGCATAAGCTCCATGCAGACACCTTGACACACCCTTTAGGAGACTCATTGAAATTCAAGTGAGAGATGATGGACTGGGAACTAACCCCACGTTGTAGAGGAAGAGGAGGGTGGCTGTTCCCAAGGACTTTGTAATTCATTGACTTTTCTCCTCTCTGGTCCAGGGCAGAGTCTGGCTATTAAACATAACGTGTGTGGTCTGGTAATGATGCTGAGCTGCCCGGTTCTGCCAGGCCCTTTGGGAAGCTCTGGTCCCTCTCAACCCACACTCAAATTGGATTAACTTGGAAATGAGAAAGACCATGCTTTTTTATGCCTGTGAGAGGGTGCTAGGAATTTTGGGACCCCCATGGGAAAGGAACATACACTCCCCATCAGCAGCCATGGTGTTACATGTCTGTAAATAGCACTAATTGGGAACATTTTATTTTGTTTTGTTTTATTTATAGTGTACAACTCCATTGTTTCACTCAAGTAGGATTCCTTTGTAGGTAATAACTCGATCCTGGCTGTGCCGTGGTGGAGGTAATACTAATGGGAAGGAGAGGAAAGCCTGCTCATAGACAAATGATGATAAAGTGAAATCTTTAAGAAATCATCAAAAAAAAATGAGGCAGGGCCATGTGAGCTGACTCTCCAAACTGACAAGGCTAAAGAAGCTGCCAGGCCACCAGCCTGAGACCCCAGAGCACATTTATGATTTAATTCTCCTTTTGACATCAATCAACACATATTAATAACTTCATCCAGAGGAAGTAATATGCTGGATGTGCTTTTACAGTGACAGGCCTGCATCTAGGAGGCAGATTTTTGATTGCCAATTAAACCCCAAATAAGCTCAAGACATTTCCGCTCTTCCCACCCTGCAACTTTGCGTTCTATGTCAAACAGCACCGTGGGGCCCTCGGTCACAACTTTAGTTTGGTATATTCCCTTAGAAACTGACACCAATTTTATTAACCCAGATCTGGTCTTACAGAATTATAAAATCTGTTAGTTGGAAGTGGAGAGTGTTAAAGATCACAGAGTCTGCCCCCCTACCTGAAGCAGTATTCCCTCCTACTCTACTTGATACATGGTTGTCCTACTTCAATAAATCAAGTGCTGAGAAGCCCTTTCAGCCTAAGGAAGCTATATGCTTTGCCAAGGAACCTGTGGGTTTTAAGTCAAAGCACTAGTTTAATCCTAGATCCATCTATTACATCTATCCACCTGCATTCCTATTTATCTATCCTAAGTGGAAAAGCCCATGATGCTGGAAAAGATTGAGGGCAGGAGGAGAAGGAGGTGAAAGAGGATGAGATGGTTGGATAGCATCATCGACTCAATGGACATAAGTCTGAGCAAACTCCAGGAGATAGTGAAGGATAGGGAAGCCTGGCATGCTGCAGTTCATGGGGTCACAAAGAGTCAGACATGACTTGGTAACTGAACAACATTCTATCTATCTGCCTGTCTCCTTCCCAAGGACATTTGGCAAAGACTAGAGATATTTTTGGTTGTAATAACTGGGGTGTGCTATGGGCATCTAGTAAGCAGAGGTCAGGTATACTGCTAAACATCCTATAATGCACAGGAAAACCTCCCACAAAATCCTCATTATCTGACCCCATATGTCAACAGTGCTGAGGTTGAGAAACCACAACTTATACATACAGAGGAAAACATGTGAACACAAACACACACTTATTTAGCCCAGTGTCAGGCACAGTTATTTTTATCCTGATTGTTAGAACATGTATGGTTCCCTTAAGCCATTTAGTCTGATCCCTGCCCCTTGAAAAAAAATAAAGATGAAGTTTAATTTTTCCTCTGATCTGAAGCAAATACGTAAGACATCTTCCAAAGTCACAATCTCCCCAAGCCAAGCACCGCTAGTTCCTTTCCATATGGATGTCAGAGTTTCCCATATGTCAGGGTTTACAATACACACATTAAGATTTCAGTGGAAAATCATAAAATAATAAAAGCCACTTCAGTAAATTCAGAGAACATTGGTGGGAGTGGGCAGCAGGATGCCATGGAATTTGTTGGAAAGACATTGGTGTATCTCAGAGTCCCAGTGAACTCTAAAACTTCCTGGCCTTCAGGAGAAAGGACAAGAGGGAATTCTAATCTAGATGGGAGGTTAGGCTTGTCTTTACTAATCATTGAATCCTCAAGGCTTAACACAGTGACTGGAAAGTTGTAGTTACTCAATACCTATGTGTTGAGTGGCAGGAAGGAAGGAAGGAAGAGAAGGAGGAAGGGAAGGAGGGAAGGAGGATGGGAGGGGCCATGAGAAGGGACTTTTTATAAAAAGGGAATTAGGAGCAACAGCCAACTTCCAGGAATGTTCTTTGTCCTTTTTAAGAGACACTGCTCTATGAAAAATAAGGAAACTATAAGCAAAAATAAGCATCCAGCATATGTGTGAAGCACTGACTCCTACACTGACTCCTAGCTTTGATTCTTTGACTTCTGTTTGTGATGCTAAATTTCCTTCTGCCTCTTTAAGCTTACAACACATTTTGGGGCTATACAACACGCAAGTCTGTTATTAGAGATTCTGTTGAATTATTCAGGGCTAAGTGAAGATGCGAAGACACCTTTTTTGAGACAGAAAATTGGCAAACACTCTCTAAGATGCCTTACAGCCAAAAAAAAAAAAAGCCCACAAATTCTTCTGCAGCTGTTGTATTTACCAAAAATTGATAATGATAAAAAGTTGTTACCTGTATAAGGATGATATGTCCTCCCCAAGAATTTCTTTTGTCTCCAGTATCAACTTTTGTCCATATCAGCTTTTTACAGTCATAGTCCTGCAAGAGATGTGCTTACCCTGAGATCCAAGGGGTTAATTTCATCCTGAAAAGCTTTTGAGACACAAATGGGTAACACACCATCAATATTAGAAATCAACATTAAGTGAAAAGATTCCCCTCTCTTTGACTTTCATTAGAGGCCCAGGAATATTGAAAACCACAATGACTCGGGGGATTGTGTCAAAACACACTTGATACACATCAAAAGGAATTGCATCAGCAGGGCTGAAAGAATCAATTGTCTCTCCTTCCAAAATGCTGACCCAAAAGCTCGGGGCTTCTGCAGAGTGCAATGAGATTTCCTAGAAAGCTTCTGAATGCAGTCCAGGTGTGGCATGGTGCAACAATTCTCTGCTTTAAAAAAATGCATGCTGGCAATGCTTAGCAACCAAGGTGTGTTCTGTACTTCAAAAGACTAAGAAAGAAGATAAGAGGAGATGAGTGGACTAAAAAGCACCAGCAATACCCGAGGGCTACTGGCTACCAAAGGCACAGCCATGGATGATAAGAGCACCTAAATCATGGGCAGTTAAGCCAAGGCTCTGATTTTTAAATGTGTTAGTCACTCAGTCATGTACTACTGTTTGTGACCCTATCGACTATAGCCTGCCAGCTTCTCTGCCCATGGAATTCTCCAGGCAAGAATACTGGCATGGGTTGCCATTCCCATCTCCAGGGGATCTTCCCCACCCAGGGATCGAAGCCAGGTCTCCTGCATTGCAGGCAGATTCTTTACCGTCTAGCCACCTGATTTCTAAAAGCTGACATAATTTAGTAATTATGTCATAATTCACGGAATCAAAGTGTGTTTCCAGCATGTTAACAGTGTCACTTAGCTTCAGTCAAAAGTAGGCAGAGTGAGGGCCTCCTTTTCAGAAGAATTCTCCTTTGGACAAAATTCCTTCCAGGAATCTTCTATCTAGTTTTCCATTTCACCAGCCCCCTACATTAAGTTACCCCACTCCTCCCCCATGATACATGAACTTGAGTTGCGTACTTTAACTTCTGAGAGTTAAGTATCATGCCAGTGGTTCATCAACCCACTGATGTCCACTAGCAACCAGGAGATTTGTACATTTCCCCTATTGCTTTATCCTGGAACGTATGCCTCAGCAAGGGGCTTCAGTTGATTATTGAAAGCTTTATTGAGAATTACTAAATAGTGTTTCTGAAGCTGGTGAAAGATACTCCCTAGCTGTGGTCACGATTAGCATTATCCCCCCAAAGCATACATATATATATACCAACACCTCACACTCACAGCATTTTTAATTGACTGATGTTGTTAAGATGCCACATGCCTGATAGTCAAAAGGCACAGTCAATGCAGTGGCCCTGTTGACAATTCAGACTGAGTCCGTGAAGACAGAAGACTTCTGTAATGAGAAGTTTCTAGAACTGAGCGAGGACCAGCCCCCTCCCTCCCATCTAAACTTACTGCACTGGTGCCCCAGCCTTAGTAAACAACTCAGTCGCCATAAATCAGCTGTAAAACTATGCTGGAGCTGGATTGCCAGTAAGGGGCCACATTTTCATTCTTTTGTTCTGGCAAGACTGTTGATAAGTTTTGAGATACACAGAATGAGGTGAGATCTGAGAGTGATTATGATTATTTTCTTGTTTAGACTCCACAAATATTTACTGAACGCTAGATTTCTTTACTGCTGAGCCACTGGGGAAGGAGTACCCCCTCACTGCTGTATACCAAGAGCCCAAAATAGCACTTGGCTCATATGTCCACTGACTGGAGTATTTATTGTTTTGAACTTGTATACTCAGAGATGTGTACTTTAATAAATGATTTTTACACCTAAAAAAAAAAAGACTTTAAATAAAGTTTTATTGAAATACAGCCACACCCATTCCTTTAGGTATAGCTTATGGCTGCTTTCCCCCTAACAGCAGAGTGAATAGTGGTACGGTCCACTAAACCTAAAATTTTTGCTATCTGGCCTTTCAGCAAAAGTTTGCATACCATTTCTTTATATTTATTTATTTATTTGGCTGCACCAGATCTGAGTTGCAGCGTGCAAGCTCCTTTTTGTGGTATGTGGGATCTAGTTCCCTGACCAGGGATCAAATCCAGCCCCCTTGCACTGGAAACATGGAGTCACAGTCACTGGACCACCACGGACGTCCCTTGCATAACCCTTGGACTCAGTGACTGATGAGGTTCCTTAAGAGCTAAGACTTAGGAAATGTTATTTTTTTAAAAAATAACAAAGGAAAAAAATCAAATAACATGGCAACATGTGAGAGAAGGGAACAGTGGAATTTCCTTCCCCTGCATGCTTCCCCATTCTCTTGACATCCATGAGCACAGCTTAGTAACATTTGGGCCAATGAATTTCTGTTCGTTTAAGCTCAGAAGCATCCCTTGGCCTGACTTTCTCTCTCTCTTGCCATATCACGGAACTGTGACATAGACTTTCACTAAAATCCCTACCAGTAAGATGACAAGGACTGCCAGGAGCAGGAGCCCCCGCCGCAGCACCAGCTGTCTCCCGGACAACCTCCACGTGGCCCTGGGATGGACTTCGAGATACTCTTCTTGGAGCATCTGCTGATTCGACTGAGTCTCCTCTTTCTGTCCAACATCTCACTCTTCTCACACTGGACACAGAGGTGCATCCATCTGGCCCCACCCTTCAAGCTTTAAGGACCCTCCTACCTATCCATGGTCCTGTCTCATCATCCGGCTCAGAAAATAAGACTACATTATCTCTATGCTTATCATGAAAGTGTTCATCGCTCAGTCGTATTCAACTCTTTGTGACCCCATGGACTGTAGCCCACCAGGCTCCTCTGTCCAAGGAAGTGTTCAGGCAAGAATACCACAGTGGGTAGCCATTCCCTTCTCCAGAAGATCTTTGCAACCCAGGGATCGAACCCGGGTCTCCAGCGTTGCAGGCAGATTCTTTACCATCTGAGCCACCAGGGGGGCCCAGTGGCACTCAGCTAATATTGAGTGAATCGGCAGGCCTCATGGGGACAGTCAGGATGGCAGGAGAGATGTAGGCTGAGGCACCAGCTGTGCGGGGCCTGCATTGTCAACGTGGTTTTGCCACAGTGAGGTTGAAACGGAAGGCTGACCAGAGCTTCCCCTGTGTCTGGGAGCGTTCTGACTTCTTTTCTGGGAAGACTGGAGATCTCAGCAGCTTAGAGGCCCCCAGGGAACTTCTGGGTGGGTGGGGTGGGGGCCTTGCTAAGGCCTGGTTTCCTTCTTCCCACCAAGCTAGGGGAGACTGGGAGGTGTGCCAGGCAGGCTCTCGGCCCCACCCCAGGCACCCAGAGCTTTTTAATGACCTTTCCCCTCCTATCAGGGTTTATAGAACAGTCACCCACCCCTGGGTGGGAATGCTCCCACATGCTTAGT
>NW_011484304.1:1963012-1989652 GCF_000754665.1 Bison bison bison
GCTTAGTCCCAGCCGTGGCCCTTCCCCTTCCCTTGCATGTCCTCCAAAACCAAGGCCAGCTCTTTCTTTCCCTTTTCCAATTTCTTTAAATTTGGACAATTTTTAATTTGAAAACAGATGGTAAGAAGAAACACGGGCATCACCTCCAAGCAGATCTGAAAGTCTGGCTTCCCTGTGGTCCACGTCGCCAAGCCCCCAACACCTCTCCCCAAAGGGCAAAGGCCGCTCTGAGCAAAATGCCAAAGCAGCTCTTTACAAATAAACCTGTGACCAAACTGCGGCTGTAAAACTTAGAAAACCACTCCGATTGAGACGTTTGGACTAATTACCAAGGAGCAGCGGCTATGGGCCCTCTCCTAATGCTGTTTATTACATTCCCTCGTTATGGGGACTCCCTGGGGTTGGTTTCTGAAATAAAGATTTAATTTGAGGGTAAATCAGAACAACAAAAAATGTAGCTCATTGTAAACAATAGTATCCCCAGCCCAGCTGAGCCCATCAATATAAAAACAGAAGTCCTCCTCATCCTCTCCGTACTGTAAACACGTTAAATGCTATTTATTGTGACTACATGTGTGTGGCCCGGCATTAGTGAAATTGGGAGCATTTTCGTGACTGAGAGACATAAACATCAAATACTGCTTCCATCATTCTTCTAGTTTTAAAGTTATAAAATCTAAATATTAATTTTAATAGAAAGGTTAGGAAATTGGAAACTGCAGTACCCACTGAAGTCATCAGCATAACACACTGTTCACAGAGGGAGTGTCAGCATTCCAAGGAGATTAAGGAGGCAGGTGGGGTCCAGACGTGGTCCATGAAATATGACATGTGTCATAAACAGTGGCTTAGGCCCCACGGCTCCCTACTAACCCCAAGTCCTACCCAGCCAATGTTTTTCTTAACTCAAGGCAGGATGTACACAGATACAATGAGCAAGAGAGGAGAAACACTTAGTCTGCTGCCCACAAGAGTCAACTTGACTGACCATCTTTGAGCCGGAGTCTGGAGAAGGGCAGTTTGCTTATCTGTGACACCCATTATCTGCAGAGCCCGTGGTGGGTCAGGGCAGGCGCGTTGGAGCAATGTTATTATTCTTCAACTCCTCATGTAGAAACAGGCACAATTCTAGATGAAACTAAGAAGCACATATCATAGGCTACTCATTTCCAGAGACTAACTCATATTTTCTTGTTGTTCAGTTGTTCAGTGGTGTCTGACTCTTTGCAACTCCATGAACTGCAGCCTGGCGTGGACAGGGAAGCCTGTCCTTCACTATCTCCCTGAGTTGGCTTAAACTCATGTCCATTGAGTTGATGATGCCATCTAACCATCCCATCTTTCTGTTGCCCCCTTCTCCTCACGCCCTCAGTCTTTCCCAGCATCAGGGTCTTTTCCAATGAGTCGGATCTTCATATCAGGTGGCCAAAGTATTGATGCTTCATCTTCAGCATCAGTCCTTCCAATGAATATTCAAAGTTGATTTCCCTTAGGATTGATTGGTTTACCTCCTTGCTGTCCAAGGGACTATGAAGAGTCTTCTCCAGCACCACAGTTTGAAAGCATCAGTTCTTCAGCACTCAGCCTTCTTCATGGTCCAACATTCACATCCATACATGACTAAAGGAAAAACCATAGTTTGACTGTATGGACCTTGTTGGCAAAGTGATGTCTCTGCTTTTTAACACACTCTGTAGGTTTGTCACAGCTTATCTTCCAAGGAGCAAGTCATATGATCCTTTCCAATTATGAGTCAGGACTTCTCTGTCACTTTTCCTCTCCCTACTGGCTGCCAGGGGCACAGACATTAGTACAAACCGTCTATGATGGTCAGTGTCACTTTAGAGACTTGGTACTTTACCAATATTTCCTGAGCGAATGGATGGATGGATGGAAAACTGGATGAAGTATTATCTAGTCAAGACTCCTGACTTTCCTCTGGGCCTCCTTCTCCCCTCTTATAAAGTGGAGATAGTGCTAACACCTGTTTCATAGGCCTTCTTGGATTCTTGTAGGAAGAAATTATGTTATTCCTGGAATACTATTTTGAGAAATGGGTTTAGGGACCGGTGGTCCTTGAAATAAAATAGACTCCTTTTTTACCACCATTCAGCTGCTGTCTCCCATAGTCGATTCCACACCAAACCAAGGAGCATCCTTCGCTAAGTCAGGAAGCAACAACTCTGCCCATCAAAGAAGGATCTCAATTCCAAGTTACCAGAGCATCGCTGGCACTCGGGGAGGAGGAGTGGAGTGAGGTTTTCCAAGCTCTGAACCCCTACACATCCTACTCCTGCTAGGTGGCTCATCTATAGGATGAAAGACATGCTGAAACACCCCATGCTGCTTGTAGACAAATTATCTTCCTCCTGATAAATAGCAAACAGAAAAAGAAGATAACTGGATTCATATTCAACCCCCCACTAATTTGAAACGAGTTACGTAAATTTCACATACCCTTAGGTGACTAGGACTGGTGGTGGTTCAGACAGTAAAGAATCTGCCTGCAATGCAGGAGACCTGGGTTCGATCCCTGGGAAGCTCCCCTGGAGAAGGAAATAGCAACCCACTCCAGTATTCTTGCCTGGAAAATCCCCTGGACCAAGGAGCCTGGTGCGCTACAGTCCATGGGGTCCCAAAGAGTCAGATATGATTGAGGGACTAACAATTACAGGTGACCAGAGCCCTCACTAATCCCCTTCCCCCCTCATCCACACCACTACCACTTCTAGTATTTCCCTAAGGAAGTCCATGGAAGAATAGCTCCCTGGGATAACTCTTGCTATCCCAGGGATATGAATTCTATACTTACATGTTCCATTATACAGAAAAATGCTACATTAAGCAAAGTGAGAGGTTTTTTCCCAACGTACAGGATATTTTGGAGCCTTTGAAATGATTTGGGAATTTCCATGAACTATATATATTTATATCTAAATTCATTTGAAGATTGAATCTTTTGCTCTCAGGTTACCTAAAGAAAAATAATGCTTCAAAAAATAGCTTGAGAAACTTTAGTAAAAAAAAAAAATATTGCCTAAAAAAAAGTCAGTGTCATTTTGACAAGTGATTGCCCTAATTTGCTTTCAAAAGGAACAATCCAGATACTTGGAGAAGGTCCCTCATGCATAGTCTGCTTTTAATCCTAGACACAAATTCTTTGGCCTAATGTCTCAGTTTATGAATATTCATTTAAAGGTTCCAGCCCTCCTAGGGAACTACTGCAGACAAAGCTAGAGGACACCACTTGCTGCCCACCCATAGCACATCTTAGAAGAGTCCACCTTGAGGGATTTATATATATATATATGGCAAGCTGTCAGCTAACTCCATAGCACAGCTGCCTATGAGTCTGTGAGAGCATTTAACAGAGTATCACTGTCTGAGAATGACTCAGCAGCACAGAGGAGGGAAGAGAAAGAATTAGAAAGAGCAAGGAAGGTTTTTTGGAAGAAAGTGGAAACTAAGGTGACTCTTGACTGCCTTGGAGAAGCAGAAAGGACCTGCATTCAGAATTTCAAGCAGAAGAAAAAGCCACCTTAGCAGTGTCTGAGGTCAGATTCCATAAAAGGAAAGGATGAAATATAGATTCTGGTGTGTAAATTGCATTATGAATTTCTCCCCTTCAAGGTAAAGGAGCAGGCCTTTTGACCCCACATCTGTCAATCACTGGTTATGGACTGTCCCTTGAAGAGGGTGACCTCATGGGCAAGGTAGCTCAGCAGAGGAGGGTGCACTGCCCAGATGAAGGGGATGAGGTGAGATCCCCACTCGCCTCTGTTATGAAAAGCTAAGACAAAAATGTGTAAGTGAACAGAAGATTTTCATGGAACAATGAGAAAACAGTCTGTGTACAGGAAAAGATTTGAAATGTATCAACTCAAGCATATATAGAAAAGGAGAGGATACATGAACACTTTTCAGAAGCGTTTTGTGGGAAGCAACACATGCCCTAAGGTAGAGTCCCCCTCGAATCCTGATATAATATATTTTGAATGTGACCTACTCAATGATCTGATTGCTTTCCCCCTATATCTGATTTTATTGCTGCCATCCATCTACATTCTACAACAAAGACTAACAGGACCTTTCTAGTGTGCTGAGGCTTCAAATAAAAAGCTACATGTGCAATTTGCTTTTTCCTGTCTTGCATCTTGTTGCCCTTTGGTAAATTTTTTTCTCTAAAACTCTTCTTTTGGATAAACTAAATGATGGTCCTTAGGGATACAAAAAATAAGACAGATATGGGATATGATAATGTCTAATATTTGCAAGCTACAAGAGGAAATGAGTCATTCACATAACATAAGCAGTGATAACTCAGTTGAATATGACTAAGATGTTAAAAATAAGGTGTGTTTACAAGTGAATAAACTTCCTGATCATACTGCTACTCTCCAGAGAGATGGAAAGGGAACAGGCAAAGGGCCCTGGCATCCCATGAATTTCACGGCATTTTTCACTGATGGAGTGTGGTCATGGGCTTCTCTAGTAGCTCAGGGGTAAAGAATCTGCTGCAGTGCAGGAGTAGCAGGAGACATAGGTTTGATCCCTGAGTTAGGAAGAGCCCCTGGAGAAGGGCATGGCAACCCACTCCAGTATTCTTGCCTGGAATCCCATGGCAGGGAGCCTAGTGGGCTACAGTCCAAGTCTTGCACAGAGCTGGACATGACTGATGGGGCTTAGCACATATGCATGCAAGTGTGGTCACGGTGAGTTACTCATGGTGGCCTTTCCTTGCCCACTGATACAAAGCTGAAGGCTATGCCCACTACTGAGGAATGCTCTTGAGTCTATGGGGTGCTCCATTTTTGGAGCCCTCTGCCTTTGTCCTCCTGAACATTCTCAAAGTAAAACACAGGAGCGATCCTTCCTTGAGAAACAAAACCTCATTTATATTCATCACCATTTAATTATTTTTCAGCCCTTTCCTCACGTTCTTTATTGAATCTCAGGACCCTGATAGTAATACCTTACTCTTCAGATCCTGATAATTTGTTAACACAAATCTGTAAAAATATTTAAACTCAGATGTTACTGTCCTAGAATGGCTTATTTCTCCTACTCAGAAGATACTGATAACTTATCAAAGATCTTTTTCTCTTGAGCCCCACTATTATAGATGATATGAATAAAAATATTGGGAAAAATACTTTTGATAAGAAACTTCTGTCCTTCCAACAAATACCTTACTGAATACTGTCTATGGTGCCTTGATATGCATTCTCAAGAGGCTGGTAAGGTTAAAAAACTACTTTTCCAAGATCACCTCAGAGCACTCACTGCAATTTGAGTTCTGTGAATGAGATGTTTTCCTCTGAAATATGAAAGGTAGAAACTAGAAAAAACTCTCTTTGGCAACCCCACCTGACAGACAACCTACCATGGGCTTGTGTGTGTGTCGTTGCTCGCTTCTAGGTTCTGTTGTCTTGAAACTGTATTTGTGGGTGTGAGACACTGCAGGGAAGTGGTGGCAGAAGCAGCTTCTGTCAGTTGATCCTGAAGTAAAAAATATCAATAACATTTTCAGTATGTACATTATAATTCAGTAAAAGTTAAAAATTAAAAAAGAATCAATATCAACCATCTGATTTCTGAACCACTTAATTTAAAAAATTATTTTGAAATGCCTAAGTCTCTTTATTAAATAGCTCTCAGAATACAAAGGCTAAAGTGCTTTCTATTTCCTTCACGGATCGTTCGCAAGCACAGTAGTTTTCTCCTTTTATTCTAAGACCATACATGGGGGACAGATTTCAGTTTAGTTAAAGGAGTTGCCCAGCAATGACATGGGCCATATTGGTTGGTGGCTAGTGAGCTTGCTGTCACAGAAGGAAGTTCAAGAAGAGATTGGACAACCCAATACTGTAAAGCGACTATACTAAAAAAAAAAAAAAAAAAGAGAGAGAGAGAAGAGATCAGACAATCCACTGGAAAGGAGTGTTGTGAAGAGAGTTTGACTACCAAGCAGTAGCTTAGGCTCTATAATTTCCATCATCCTGTCCAACTCTGAGAGTCTCTGATCTTGCGACAACTGATTCTCTTTGAATGTGACCCTGGTGAGGCTGTTGCAAGAATTAGACAACCAGCCACTCCAAATAATTCCCAGGCCTCAACAAACATCAAAGACCCAAGACACCTGTGGTTAGGCTTCCACAGGCCTTTCGCTGGCCTTGAGTTAGAAGAAAACATGAGAGAAATCAAGAACCCCTCCATCAACACTTTGCAGACAGAATTTAGAAGAAACTTTTATAACGTAAAGGCAGCACAACAGGATTGAAACCCAAAGAAAGAGATTCTCATCCCACTTCTGCTGCCTTTCATTGGTTCAGAACTACAAGGACAATACCAATCAGGAAACTGCTGTTTCTTTACTTCCATCAGTATTTCTAGTTGAGATAACTAGTCTTGTGGACCTTTTATTAGCCATTCTTGTGGACCTGTGAATGACTCTCCTTTGATCTCCATTCAGAGATTTTAACTTCTGGAAAATTCCTGAAAATAAAAGGAGATGGAAGAGTAGAAATAATACATGAACCCATGCAGTAGCCATAAATAGAGAGAAGACGGGGCCATCTATGACAGTAACATCCATGGACCCCATCTGCTCAGATCTGAGTGTGAAGCACCAAAGGAAGGAAAAGAAACCTGGGAGGCAGTCATAGTTGATAGAAACCTGTTCAGCAGCAGCGGGAACAGCAACTTACGCTCCAGCTCTAGACTCATAAAAGAAATCCAACAAACACTCATATGAGAAGAAAGCTGAGCCAAGGAGGAAGTTCATACACTTTGTTAGATAGCTTTATATATGAAAAAAAAAAAGCCAAAACTATTATTTGCATTCACTCTGTGTCAGGCACTGTGTTAAATGCTTTCTATGTATTATCCCATTTAATATTGAAAACAGCTCCATTATGTATATAACTATTCCTGTTGTACAAATGATGAAACTTAAACAGGAAGGGTATAATAAGCTAGCCCAAAGATACACAGAGTGTAATTGGGAGAGCTAGGATTTGCATGCAGACTGTCAAATATCTGAGTCTGCAAGAATTTCTCTTCAGTACCCTATTTGTCGTTGAGTCCACAGGAAAAATTAAAACCCGTGAAATAATGAAGAGAAAATAAAGCTTTGTTATTCTGCCAACCTAAAGGAAAAACAAAATTTTGAAAAGTATTTACTATAAAAACCCAGTTTCTGTTTCGAAAAAACCATAAGTCAGAGCTTCTTTGAAACTGAAGGATGATGTCATAAAGCCTAGAACATGTTAGGATGAAAGGAAAAATTAAAACTCAAGCACCACAAACTCTCACAAGGGGTAGTGAAGACAGAACAGGGGCGCATGAGATATGTCAGTGGGTGGAGGATGAAATTGAGAAAGTCTCCTAAAAAGTGCCAGTGGACACAACACAGGGACAAAAACAATGCTCAAGATAATAGATGTAGAAGATAAAGAATAGAGATACACATTCTAAAGTGTGAAAAATACAAGCCTTCTAAAGGAAGAAATCAAAACAAAACCCACACACATCTCGATAAATCTCTGAGCTGATAAAACATCGGCATATTAGAATGGCTCACCACAGTGCAGCAAAAATCAATGAAAAAGGCCAATAATAAATCTTGCCCTGGTGACATTTCCAAATTCTAGGTACAAGGAAAAACACTACAAGTGTCCAAGCAGAAAACTTACGATTTCTTCAGAGGAAGAAAATCAAGCTACTCTCGAACTTCTTTAAAACTTTTAAAGTTCAAAAACATTAGCAAATTTACAGACTTCAGAGAGGAAAAGGTGATAATAACCTAATATTTTCTACCCACTTTCTGTCATAGGGGAAGATGGAAAAAAAGTATTCTCAGATATGGAAATGTTCAAAAAGCAATCCTCCAATGTGCTTTTCTTAAACAGACTGTTTGGTGATAAACCCCTGGCAGCCACAGAACATATCAAAATGAGGATGGATAAGATCTCCGTAGAGAGATGATAGTAGAATGGATCAGCAGACTTCTCTGTGGAAGAAGGGCAGAGCATCCAAACCTCTAGATTTCTGCAGACTCAGCTGAGCATATCACGATAAGGAGTTTCCAAGAACATGGAGGTCTTGGAGCCCTCTTTCACAATGTTATAGGGATACAACCTAAAATAAAATGAATTCTTTTCTTAACGGCTTTATTGAGATGTAATTCACATATCATATAATCTACCTCAAGTGTGCAATTCATTGTTTTTAGTATATTCATAGATATGTGCAACCATCCCTACAGTCAATTTTAGGACATTTTCATCTTCCTAAAAAAATACTCTTTCACCCATTAGCTATCAATCCTGTGTTTCCCATCACTACCCCCAGCCCTAGATAACCCCTAATCTACTTTCTTTCCCTATTCTGAACTCTCATATGAATGGAATCTTATAATACGTGGCCTTTTGTGTCTAGCTTCTTTGACTTAACATAATGTTTTTAAAGGTTCATTCATGTTGTACCATGTATCAGTCGTTCAGTACTGCATTCTTTTTATGGTTGAATAATATTCCATTGTATGCATATACCACCTTTGTTTATCTACTGTCAGTTGGTGGGCATTCAGGTTGTTTTCACCTAAAAAAAACACAAATTCATTTTTTAATTGAAATATAGTTGGTGTACAATATCATGTTAGTTTCTGGTGTACTACACAGTGATTCGACATTTGTGTACATTATGAGATGATCGCCGTTGTAAGTCTAGTAACCATCTGTCCCTATATGCAGTTATTATATTATTATTGACCATATTTCTTATGTTGTGTATTACATCCTTGTGACTTATAGCTGAAGGCTTATACCTCTTAATTCTCTTCACTTATTTCATCCCCCACTCCCCTCTCCTCTGGCAACCACTCATACCTATGAGTTTGTTTCATTCGTTTTGTTTTTTAGATTCCACATATATGTGAGATCATACGGTATTTTTTTTTCTCTGACTTATTTCACTTAACATAATACCCTCTAATCCATCCATGTCATCACAAACATGAAGATTTCTTTCTTATGGCTGAGTGATAATACAGTGTGTGTGTGTGTGTGTGTGTGTGTGTGTGGTACAGATGAACCTATTTTCAGGGCAGGGATAGAGAGACAAAGGTGTAGAGAGTGGATATATGGACATAGTGGGGAAGGAGCAGGTGGGATAAACTGAGAGAGTGGCTCTGGCACGCATACACTTTGTTGTCTAGTAGCTCAGTCCTGTCTGACTCTTTTGAGACCCCGTGGGCTATAGCCCATCAGGCTCCTCTGTCCATGGGATTTCCCAGGAAAGAATACTGGAACGGGTTGCCATTTTCTTCTCCAGGGGAATCTCCAACCCAGGGATTGAACCCGTGTCTCCTCCATTGCAAGTGGATTCTTCACCTCTGAGCCACCAGGGAAACCCTACCATGTGTAAAACAGCCAGTGGGAAGCTGCTGCCTCTATTTATCTACCGATGGACACTTAGTTTGCTTCCATTTCTGAGCTATTGCAAATAATGCTGCAGTGATCATGGGGGTGCAGATATTTTTCTGAATTCGTGTTTTTATTTCCTTCAGGTAAATACCCAGCAGTGAAATTGCTGGATCATATGATAGTTCTATTTTTTGAGTAAAATGAGATCTGAAAAAACAGACCTAAAAAATAATATTACCACAACAGATTCAAAGACCATATTGCCTATGTTTTCTTCTAGCAGTTTTATGGTTTCAGGTCTCACATTTAAAACTAACATATAGAAATCTGTTGTGTTTCTGTACACTAGTAACAAAGAGAGAAATTAAGAAAATAATTCCATTTACAATTGCATTGAAAAGAATAAAATACCTGGACTAAATCTAAACAAAGAGGTAAAAGACTTATACTCTGAAAACTCAAAGACATTGATGAAAGCAATTGAAGACAACACAAACAAATGGAAAGCTATACAGCTCTCATGTATTGGAAGAACTGATATTATTAAAATGACCAAGGCAATCTAAAGGTTCAATACAATACAATCAATACAATATAATCCTTATCAAAATATCAAAGACATTTTTCATAGGAAACACAATTCTAGAATTTGTACAGAAGCACAAAAGACCCTGGAGAGTCATATAAATCTGGAGGAAGAACAAAGCTAGAGGTATCATGTGCCCTGATTTCAAATTATACTACAAAGCTACAGTAATCAAAATAGTATGATACTGCCACAAAAACAAACACAGATCAATGGAACAGAGTACAGGGATGGGAAGAGAAATAAATTCACACTTATATGGTCAGTTAATCTATGACAAAGGAGGCAAGAATACACAATAAGGGAAAATCAGCCTCTTCAAAGGTGATGGTGATGGGAAAACTAGACAGCTTCATGCAAAAGAAACAAGCTGTACTACTTTCTCAAACCAGATAAAAAATAAACTCAAAACGGATTAAAGACAAATGCAAAACCTGAAAATATAAATCAGATTCTTGAGGAAATTTCACCACTTATCATCGTAACAACTCTATCTGAATTCAATAAATGCTTCTGATAGATTCTTTCAGGCAGGATTCATTGCATACACAAGTAAATTATCATAAAAATAGAGAAAGATCCAAAAAAATCTCTGTGGTTGCTTGGGAGCTAAAGGTAACATGTCTTTTCTATGTTTATGTATTATTTTCATCATTTACAAAAAGAAGATACTCTATGTTAATGTTAATGTCAAAAGTAAAACACATACTCTCACGTATGCAGTCAGTTCTGCGATAATATTGGTTTTGGTAAAAAAATCACTCACATGATTGATCTATTAGGGAAAAAATTGAACATCATGTGAATTCTGCTTATGCACAATTTCTTATGCAATGAACACATGGTGAACACAGAAAACGACAGCCTGCTGATGGGAGCCATGTGGGAAAGCAAAAAGCACACACGCACAGACACCTCACCCATCCAGCAGCTACTGCAGCTCACCTCGTGTTATGAGATGCACGCATCTTCATCTGGTGTTTGAACTTTCCAACAAATTTCAGGTGCTCTTCCTTTAGCTAATTCACAGAAACTCGTGAGCCACAACCCTTCCAAAATCCATTCCTACAAGCAAACCTCCAGGTCAATTTCAAGCCAAAGTACCATCCTTATTGTAGTATTTATGTATTTCTTAGCATTTGATATGTGTAACACTATGCTACTATTTTTATTAGAGTCCTATGGTTTATACTTTTCAAAAAGCATGTTCTTGATATTTTAGAAAGTTGTACCCTTACCCCCACTTTCCCCAGAAACTCTGTGGTTTTTATCGTGTGATTTTGCACAGTGTGGTGATTTTTAAGAACCCACATATTGAATCACAGCAGGATTTACTATTCATATAACACCTTTGAGATATTATGTAAGAAACCCATACCTCAGAGAGGCAATTGGAAGTCAGCAATAAGAGGGAAACTTATTTTTCACAATATCTTCTTTTGCAATGTGTTTTCAAAATGAAGTAAATTTGAGAAATAGGTAACATTAACTAAATACTGCAGCCAAAGAATTCAGATTTGAAACTTTCTATTTTCAAAGAAACTTGACTCTGATGAACATTTGGAATACAGCTAGGCTGAGAATTGGAAGATGTATACTATTTACAATTAAAACTAGAATTCACACAGTTCTCAGTCAAAGGTCCTTCCAGGGAGATAAGATTTTATGAAGGATTTAGTAAGATACTTTGCACATAGAAAATGCTTAATAAAAGTTAAATGTATGAATCAAAAAAGGAACCCATGGACAGATGGGTAGGCAGATGTTATTTAGGGAAGAAGACTCTTTGCAAAGAAACTTAGTGGTCTGAATCCAAATCTTGGATGAACACCAGCATTTCAGTCTGGAACAAGTCAAAGGTACAGGTGAAAACTAGCCAAGAGTCAATGGGGAAACCTCAGAGTTTTTTTTTTTTTCATTATATACCAAGGCCTTCTAATTATTTTTGGTATCTCCTATGCTGTAAAATATTTTATCGGTTGCACCACTTTGCAGCATTTTGTCTAAGGCTCTTAACTGTCATAAATGCATCCAACTGTCTGCCAATGTGGAATAATAAATAATTATTATGTGAGTGACTGATTTCCTTTGAAAAAACATGAAAGGCCTCTAAACCTGGAGTTGTCTGCCCCACATAATGTGCGTGAACGAAATGAGCATCAGTAATCACTGTCAACAGTCTCTTGTAACTAAGAATTGAATCATTTATCTGTCCAGCATGTGTAAATTATCATCATCGTCTATTCCAAGGGAAAGCCTAACGGCAACTTATGTTATAAAAATAATAAGATATGAGGGCTTAATAGAAATCACTTCTTGTTGTTCTACCCAGAAAGACCAGGCTCCGGAGCCACCAAGAATTGCCTTCCATACAAATTCAGGCATATCTTCCAGCTGTCTATAGTTGACTTTCCTATTTGTATATTTTTCTCTTACCTCCTCAACCAAACTAAGAGCAATGAGCTTGCTTATCATATTTATGTGATGACCTTTCCCCATTTACTTCAAGGATATTTCTGTTTATGACCAACAAAGATAATGCCAGGGAGCAAGTGAGTTCTAAGTGCTGAATGATTGTAAATGTTCTGACACCCTCTGAAAATATTATCAGGACTCTAAGTTGCTACATATCCATCATGTCTTCTCCAGGAGAGTTTTTATTATAAGTACTTTGGTTTTTTTTCCCCCCTAAACTAGACTGATTTTAAATTTAAACCTTAGTAGCCCTTGGATTGTGTCAGTTTTCTTAGTTACCTTGAACTTGAGGTTGTGTAGACTCCTTTGGATACATACTCCCAAAGAAAAGCCTTTGGGAAAGAGACACTCATATGTTTGAAAGTGCTTGAGTATGCAGAGTAAATTTTATTCTTTTTGTTCTTTGGGCTGAGTCATCAAGGCTTATCACCCTGAGGATATAATGTCTGCTCTACATAGAGGAGAAAACATTCTGTTCATTGTTTAAAGGAAGAGATATTTATGTTCTATCCTAGGTAAGTTCCCAAAGTAAGCTCAGCCATATTACCATATCAAAGGGAGTAACTGTGTATTGAAGCTGGAGGATATGGTCTGAGGGACTGAAGATGCTCACATGCTTCCCAGAAGAATGAAAACCATTCTGCTCAAACCATTCTGCTCCTTGTCTATTCTGAACTGTTTAGGTGTTCAAACCACAAACATCTTCTTGGCTAAGGAAATTCAAAGATGTGTCAGGAATGGTCCCTGTCCTCAAGAAATTTAGTCTGTGGGTGACATAGAAATGTACACAGATAATAGTCTTTTCTGATACAACAATTTTATTTTTAAGACTTTTTTTCCCACTACAGTTAAATCTGCACATTTGTCCAAATAGTGGTTGCAAAGATAATCCTTGCAGCTTTGTTTCAGTTCAGTTCAGTCACTCATTCATGTCTGACTCTTTGTTACCCCATGGACGGTAGCCTGCCAGGCTTGCCTGTCCATCACCAGTTCCGGGCCTTGCTCAAACTTATGTCCATTGAGTCACTGATGCCATCCAACCATCCCATCCTCTGTCACCCACTTCTCCTCCTCCCTTCAATCTTTCCCAGCATCAGGGTCTGTTCCAGTGAGTCAGTTCTTCACATCAGGTGGCCAAGGTATTGGAGTTTCAGCTTCAGCATCAGTCCTTCCAATGAATATTCAGGACTGATTTCCTTTAGGATTGACTGGTTTTATTTCCTTGCAGTCCAAGGGACTCTCAGGAGTCTACTCCAACACCACAGTTCAAAAGCATCAGTTCTTCTGTGCTCAGCTTTCTTTATGGTCCAACTCTCACATCCATACTTGACTACTAGAACAACTATAGCTTTGACAAATGGACCTTTGTTGGCAAAATAATGTCTCTGCTTTTTAATATGCTGTCAAGGTTTGTCATAGCTTTTCTTCAAAGGAGCAAACGTCTTAATTTTATGGCTGCAGTCACCATCTGTAGTGATTTTGGAGCCCAAGAAAATAAAGTCTGTCACCATTTCCATTGTTTCCCCATCTATTTCCCATGAAGTGATGGGACCTGATGCTGTGATCTTAGTTTTTTGAATGTTGAATTTCAAACCAGCTTTTTCACTCTCCTCTTTCACTTTCTTCAAGAGGCTCTTTAGTTTGTCTTCACTTTCTGCGATAAGGGTGGTGTCACCCACTCCAGTGTTCTTGCCTGGAGAATCCCAGGGATGGGGGAGCCTGGTGGGCTGCCGTCTCTGGGGTTGCACAGAGTAGGACATGACTGAAGTGACTTAGCAGCAGCAGCAGCAGCAGCATCTGCATATCTGAGGTTATTGGTATTTCTTCTGGCAATCTTGATTTCAGCTTATGCTTCATCCAGCCCAGCATTTCACATGATGTACTCTGCATAGATGTTAAATAAACAAGGTGACAATATACAACCTTGACATACATACTCCTTTATTACGTCAAGGCTTATACTGTTGTTCTGTTGTTCCATGTCCGGTTCTAACTGTTGCTTCTTGACCTGCATACATATTTCTCAAGAGGCAGGTAAGGTGGCCTGGTATTCCCATCTCTTGAAGAATTTTCCGCAGTTCATTGTGGATCCACACAAAGGCTTTAGCGTAGTCCTTAAAGCAGAAGTAGATGTTTATCTGGAGTTTTCTTGCTTTTTCTCTGATCCAATGGATATTGACAATTTGATTTCTGGTTCCTCTGTCTTTTCTAAATCCAGCTTGAACATCTGGAATTTCATGGTTCACATACTGTTGAAGCCTAGCTTGGAGAATTTTGAGCATTTCTTTGCTAACATGTGAAATGAGTGTAATTGTGTGGTAGTTTGAACATTCTTTGGCATTGCCTTTCTTTGGGATTAGAATGAAAACTGACCTTTTCCAGTCTTGTGGCCATTACTGTTTTCCAAGTCTGCTGGTGTATTGAGTGCAGCACTTTCACAGCATCATCTTTCAGGATTTGAAATAGCTCAACTGGAATTCTATCACATCCACTAGCTTTGCTCTTAGTGATGCTGCTTAAGGTCCACTTGACTTCACACTCCAGGACGTCTGGCTCTAGGTGAGTGATCACACCATCGTGGTTATCGGGGTCATGAAGATCTTTTTTGTATAATTCTTCTGTGTATTCTTGCCACCTCTTCTTAATATCTTCTGCTTCTGTTAGGTCCATACTGTTTCTGTCCTTTACTGTAGCTCTGTTTATTGGCCACAGAATGGTAACAACCCAGAAGTCCCTTCCTGTGGACATACCATATGCTTAGAACACTATGCTGGACTTAAAAGAAGGAGGTCATCTGTGTACACCAGATGCAGGACTGTCTCCCCAAGAAAACAGTCATCTTCTCAGAGAGGACTTTCCTGATCACTCTATTTAAGACAGCAACACCATCTCCCAGCAGTTTCTATCTCCTGCTGCTGCTGCTGCTGCTAAGTGACCACACTTTATTTTCTATCATAACACTTAGTACCATTTATCATAATGTATGTCATCTAGCATAATATATTGACATACATAAATGTGTATATATAAAATACATACATTTGATATACATGTAATGTTTTTATTTTGTATTGTTTTGACTTATCATCCCAAACAATAAGTAGAATGAATCACTGAGGGTAGGAATTACATCTATTTGTTCAGTGCTTTATCCCTAGAGGCTAGAACAGTGCTGGCATACAGTAAGCATTCAATCATTTTTGGATGAATGGATGTGCTGAAGTAGAATAATCTTTAAGATATATTTTTAGGATATAATCTTTCAAAATATAGTTCAAGTAACAAGCACAGTGAGGAACTGTGTATAATAGGCTGATTTCTGTACCAGTGTTGGCAATGTATATACTTCACAGAAGACCTCTAAATAGATATGCGAGAGACTGGGAAAGTGGTCTCCCTGGGGAGAAGTACCAGGCGATGTGGGGTTAAGAATGGGAGGATGACTTTGTTTTTATCACATATGCTTTCCGATACCTTGGTTTTTTTGTTTACTATATATGCATTTTGCTTTTTAATAAAAGAATGAAATACTGTCATTTGGAGCAAGGTGGAGGGACCTAGAGAAT
Source organism: Bison bison bison (assembly GCF_000754665.1). Classification (NCBI taxonomy): domain Eukaryota; kingdom Metazoa; phylum Chordata; class Mammalia; order Artiodactyla; family Bovidae; genus Bison; species Bison bison. The sequence goes on from NW_011484304.1 coordinate 1,979,065, forward strand.
ATTCTGCTTAGTGAAATAAGTCAGACAGGGAAAGACAATACTATCTGGTATCATTTACATGTGGGATCTAAAAAATAATCCAAATGAATCTATATACAAAACAGAAACAGACTCCCAGACATAGAAAATAAACTGTGGTTACAAAGAGGAAAGGGAAGGGAGAGGGACAAATTAGGAGTATGCGATTAATAGATACAAACTACTATATACAAAATAGATAAGCAACAAGTCCCTACTATATATCATAACTATACCCATTATCTTGTTTAGAAACCTAAAATGAAGTACAACCAGCAAACATTCTGAATTACAATACACACATGAAACAAATACAATATTATTATAAATCAACCTAGTTTAGATTTTTAAAATAAAGTTAGTTTTAGAATCATGATAAAAACTATCAAATGCTAACATACTATGACCTTCGAAAAAAGGAAAAATAGGGTCGCATGGCCCCAAGATGAGTATGATTAAGTTTTCATTTGAGAGTCAGGAGGGTTGCTTAGAGGGCTGGGTGTTATTAGTTATGGTCAAGAATAAAAGGAGTAAAAAGGACACTCCAGCCAGAAGGAGTTACATGAGTGAGATAACAGCACAAAAGAGAAATATTTGTTCGTGGAAGTGGTTTTTATTGTAGAATTCAGAGAACGTTCTAGAGGAATCACTCAATAGGACAGATTCATTGTCCTTCCTCCGGCATCAAATACATGGTAAATAAATAGGCAGTTGGGTTAAAAATAAAGAGAGGAAATCAGAGGTCATCAAACTAAGACTGGGAATCAGGGTGATGCTGGGTTATAGGCGAAATGGAATGGGGCTTCATGGTAAGTCATTTGACCAGGTTCCAAATCTTGTAAAGAACTACATGCTGCTTGTTCCCCTGCAGTAAATCTGGATCCCTTCAGAGGTCAAGCACGGTTGTGTCTTCGACAATACAGGGAGTGATACCCATACTATTCATTTACAGTTTCAAATCTAAATGCCAACAGAGCTTAAGGTGGTACTAACTGGGATGGATGTTGGCAAGGATAAGAAAATATCCAGGAATACTTATGTTTCCCTAAAATTACATGCTTTCTTCCATTTTCCATGATATGTACAACATTTTGTCTATCATTTGCTTTCTACTTTTTTGAGAGACATGGAGATTTCTTTGCTTAAATAAATAAATAAAACAGAGACTTCCCTGGTGGTCCAGTGGTTAAGAATCTGCCTCTCAAGGCAGGGGACATGGGCTTGATCCCTGGTCTGGGAAAATCTCACATGCCTTGGTGCAACTAAGCCCATGCACCACAACCACTGAGCCCGCATGCCTTAGAACCCGTGCTCTGAAACAAGAGTCAAGAGAAGCCACCACAATGAGAAGCCCACACACCACAACAGAGTAGTTCCTGCTTGCTGCAACCAGAGAAAGCCCTCGCATAGCAACAAAGACTCAGCACAGTATAAATAAATAAATAAAACTTAACAACAACAAAACAGTCCACATGCCATGATTAGTAAGTTTTATTTTGATCTCTACTGTGGTTTCTTAACGACACTGACCAGCTTACTAGAGGATGGCCTTTTTCAACTCTGTGTGTGTGTTAGTCGCTAAGTCATGTCCAAGTCTTTGCAACTCCATGGACTGTAGCCTGCCAGGCTTCTCCGTCTGTGGGATTCTCTAGGCAAGAATACTGGAGTGGTTGCCATTTCCTTCTCCAGGAGATCTTCCCAGCCCAAGGGTTGAATCCGAGTATTGTTTGTTTCCTGCATTGCCAGCAGATTCTTTATGGCTTGAACCACCAGGGAAACCAGCTTCTTCAATTCTACATACACACACACACACACACACACGCACAGATTTATTTAAAAATTAGTATCATTCAAAATACAGTGCCAGAATATCATGCAGATGAGTGTGCTGGCACTGTTTGTCACGAAGCACCTGTGCTCAGGTTAGATTGGCAGCGCCCTGCTACTGCTGGTGGTTCCTAGGATCAATGCCACAGCAGCACCAGTTATCTGTTCCCCTGCACTGCTAGTGCAGAGAATTCCTGAATAGTTCATTTTTCTAAGATAAATTTTATCTTTATGCCCTACTTAATATTTGCATCAGTGTAATATGTATCATTGGGTCTTAAGAAAGATAATGCTTTCTATGATATGAACTAGATTATCCAGAAACTTTTATATAGGAATCTGGATTATCTAACATTGTTAGCCCTATGTACAATTTCCAGAGTTCATTTATTAAAGTAGGTTTCTGTTCCTAGTGTGGTATATCAGATATCATGCTGGATTTATTTTGGTATATGTATTTCATTCCTGTGCTTCTGTTCTGAAGTCCTGGAAGAGCTTTTTCTGTGTAGTTAACTGATCTGCACTTAACACTAATGTTCGTGTTGGTATAGGAATGCTGTCTGATTTGTATAATTGAGCCATCAGGCAGGATTTTTGACTCAGTGTTGCCAGATGTTTTGAATTTTTCAGAGAAACTAAAGAGTCAACGTGTTCATTTAAAATCTGCTGCATTAAAAAATATATTGATGACCAAGTGAAGTTTATCATGAGATTGCAAAGCTGATTCATGAATCATCCTCAAAAATCAATCACTGCAATTTATCACATTATGATTATACCAATAGTGGAAAAAAGGCAACAAAGTTCAATATCCTTTCATAATGACAACTCTCAGAAAACTATAAATAGAAGGAAAGTTAACAGAGACTATCTACAAAGAAACTTAGAGCCGACATTATATCACATGTTTTCTCCATAAGAGATTGGGAAGTAGTCAAGCTGTCCATTTTTATACTCCTATTCAATATCATTCTAGAAGTCCTAGCGAACTCAGTAAGTTTAGAAAAATAAATAAAAGGCATTCACATTTTAAAAAATTAAAATATCCCCATGTAAAAAATCCTTATGATTGTCTACATGAAAAAAATCATAGGGGATCTACCAAAAAACATCACTAGAACTAAGTGAGCTTAACAAGATTGCAGAATAAAAGATCAATACATAGAAATCAATTGCATTTCTACATACTAGCAATGAAAAGACTATTGTAAAGAAAATATTTGAGAACAGTATCATTTATAAGAGCTCCCAGAAATGAAATTGTAAATATAAATCTAACAAAAATATGTGCAGGATATGTAACTGAAACTACAAAATGCTGATGCCTGAGATCAGAGAGGACCTAAATAAGCAGAGAGACACGCTGTGCCCATGAAGTAAAAGAGTCAATACAGTCAACATGTCAATTCTCCCCAAATTGACTAATACATTTAATGCAATCCCAATTAAAATCCCAGCAGGATTCTCTGCAGATTCACACTAGCTAATTCTGAAATTTATATGGAAAGATAATGGAACCAGAATATTCAAAACAATTTTGAAAAAGAAAAAAGTTGGAGGATTTGCACAACCACATTTTAAGATGTATCCTAAAACTATGGTAGTCGAAACAATGTGACACTTGTGAAATGGTAGACTCTTAGTCAAATGGAAGAGAACAAAAACATCCAGAAATTTTCTAGTGCACATAAATAGCACTGACTTTTAGATTTTTGACAATTTGAAAGGAGAAAGGTAGTTTCGCAGCAAATGGTGCTGTAAAACACTAGATACCAATATGTAAAAGAAATATGAAATTAACTTGAAATATATCATAGACACAAATATATTAAAACATAATACCATAAAACTCTTAGAAGGAAATACAGAACTAAATTTTCAGGACCTAGGGTAAGGCAAAGTCTTCTTAGATATGACATCAAAAGCAAAATACACAAAAGAAAAATGATAAATAGAAAAAATGATGGGTTTTATCAAAGTTAAGCACCCTTCTCCATGTTGAGCACAATTAACAGAATAAAAAGACAAACCATATATTGAGAGAAATTACTTGTGAGTCATATATTGAACAAAAATTGTATCTGTAATATATTTTTTAAAATATTCTTAAAACCCAAAAGTAAATAAACAACCTATTCAAAGAAATAGGAAAAATACTGCAACAAACACTTCAGCAAAGAAGATATATGATGCCAAATAAACACAAGATGTTCAATGTGATTAATAATGAGGAAAATGCAAATTAAAATGAGATATTACCATACACCTATTAGAATGCTTAAAGTTTTAAAAGTTACTGATAATATCAAGTGTCAATGAGGATGCAGAGAGAATTCTCATACATTTCCAGAAGGAGTACAAAACGGTATAAATATTCTGGAAAGTACCCTGGCAGTTCTTTTAAAAAATTGCCACAAGAACCAGTAATTTTATTGTAGAAATGGAAACTTATGTTCATATAAAAACTACCCACAAATGCTAATGGGACCATTTTTCATGATCATCAAAAACTTGAAAAAGCCCAAATACCCTTCAGTAGATGAACATATAAACACATGGTGATACATACATACAAACAATGAAGCCCCAGTGGAATATTATTCAGAAATAAAAGGAGCAAATCGCCGACACATACATCATGGGTGAATATCAAATGCATTGTGCTCATGAACTTGGTTTCAAGAGGTTATATAATCATATAATTTCATTCAGGTGATATCCTGAAAGAGACAAAGCTATAGGAACAGAGAACATATTAGTGATTGTCAGGGGTTAAGAGTGGGGGTAGGGCTTGATTTTGAGGGAGAAACATGAAGGAGTTCTTGGGATGTTATCTTGTTCTGTATACTGTGGGTACAAGCATTTACGCATGTGTCAGAACTAATACCAAAATTAGTGTGTCACAGAAAGAATGAATTGTATTTATGTAATTTTAAAATATTAACAAATTAATTTTTTAAATAAAGTAAGAAAAAAGGGAATCAAATTTAACAAACAAAAAGCAGATACTCTGGAAGCTAAATGAACCCCATCTTCAGACCAAATTCTACCCATGAACCTCCAGTTCGCAACTGCTGACTTGGACAAAGAGAGTATCCAAGATAGACTCTACTTAAGACTTCATCTGACCCAATTTCTTAACATGAGGCTCAGAGAGGGAAAGATCATTGCCAAAGCCACACAGCTAGGCCATGAAGCCCTAGGATGGCAGTTAAGTTGCTTTCTCTTGCTCATATCCTTTGACACAGGTTGTATACAAAGAGTTGCACCTCAGGGGCATCCTAAAATTTAACATCACTCAACCACAGATTAAGTGAATGGCTACCCACTCCAGTATTCTTGCCTCGAGAATTCTATGGATAGAGGAGCCTGGAGGGCTACAGTCCATGGGGTCACCAAGAGTCAGACATGACTGACTCTTAGCATGACTGAGCAACTAACACTTTCACTTTCAGAGCGGGGGTGAGAAATTAACCTCATGAGAAAAAGGGCAAACTCCTCAAGTCCCAGTGTTTACAGGAAGTATATTAAAAATTATGACCTTAACAAACAATTCTAGTGAAAGGCTGGGAACAACAGGCCTAGAACGATTTAACTGTTGAAATAATTGTGTCAAAAAAATTAGCAGTGTTACAGGGAAGGCTGTGGGCCCTGACGGGTCCCCAGCAGAGACGTGTCTGCTCAGGGCTGCTATCGATTCTGAAACAATCTCGCACATGATAAATGAGAATGTGCTTAGGAGAGGATTCAGTCACAAGAGCCCCCAGATCAATCAGCTTGTCAACAGGCAGACGAAATTCAATTTTTATTCTTAGTAAACTCTTATTTGGTGGCAGACCATCGTTTCTGTGGAAATTGCTTCACAAAGGCCGAGGGGCAGGCGTGAGAACATGGAAAAATATAATCTTTGCCAAGCATGTGAAAAGTGAAGCACTGGGCGTTTATGACTCAGAGCGAGGCAGTGTGATTACAGGGCAGTGGCTACCGTAGCCCACCTTCTTTGCCAAAAGACGAGTTAGAGCCAGCTCTCTGTGTCCTTCCCCAACATCTGACCCAACCATCCTGAAAGGAAACACTTAGAATGGGCTCCCAGGCTTCTAGACAAAACTCCGTGACCCCATGACAGAGCTGAAAGAGGCTTTTGTAGAGACCTCCTCTTCAGTTAATTTAAACCATACAAAATTGCCATTTCAGTAAGCTTAAAAAAAAAAAAAAAAAAGGTCAAATACTAGTAAATTTCATATGATTGACCAGGTAGCTCCTGTCTATCTTTCTTTGCCATGATATTAAGAATTTTGAGGCACTTTTTCTTCTTACATCCTTTTCAAAGTCACCCAGAAATTAATTTCAGGACTGGGATTAGGGTTTAGGATTGTTGAAGGCCAGTACAATAAAGTGAACTTTTATATCCTCCCAACAAAAAGGGAATGAATCAGCACTATAATGGTTGGGTCGATTTGAAGAAAGAGGAGTGAAGAAACATCTCGTTTACTAGATAATTTGCTATTAGTAAAAGTTAAATTCATCTCTAATTTTTACTATCACCTATTTGGCTGGGAGTTTTAAAGGCTAAAGCATCCAGATAATGAGTTTAACCACACAAAGAGACACGCAATACCACTGACTCAGCCCTCGGCCTCATGCTCCACAGTGTCTCTCATGGTCTCCTCTGGCCAAAGCAGAGGAGCTAAGGGGATGGACCTGTGCAGAGCTCTGATTTTCCCCTGGACAATACTCCACAAGCCAAGACTGTGAAACTGCCCATCGGTCAGCCCTGAGTCTGCTTCTCATGTTCAGCTTTTCCAAGGGTGGATGTTATCACTCAGTATGCATACTCCCAGATCTGAGGGGAAGCCACGGGGGTAGTTCTTCAAAGAGAGAGAGAGAGAAAGAGAGAGAGATAAATAAGAGATGAGATCAGATTATCCATATTTGAAAGCTGGAGGCCCTCTGTGATGTGGAAGGAAGAGGCGATGGAAGAGAAGGTGGATAGACTGGGCACCACAGGCCAAGCTAGAGGTTCCTCCCTGGGGAATGGCTATGTCCTACCATGCAACTCAGAGGACTCCTGATGTGTATTTGTCAAGAATGCATGTGTGTGTCTGTGTGTTTGTGTGTGTTAAGTCACTTCAGTCATGTCAAACTATGACCCTGTGGACTATAGCCCACTAGGCTCCTCTGTCCATGGGATTCTCTAGACAAGCATACTGGAATGAGTTGCCATACCCTCCTCCAGGAGATCTTCCTGACCCAGGAATCGAACCCAGATCTCTCATGTCTCCTGCATTGTCAGGTGGATTCTTTACTGCTAGTGCCACCTGGGAAAGCCCATTTGTCAAGAATCAATTCTGTTCAATTCAGTCACTCAGTCATATCCAACTCTTTGCAACCCCATGGACTGCAGTACACCAGGCCTCCTTGTCCATTGCCAACTCCCAGAGTTTACTCAAACTCATGTCCATTGAGTCACTGATGCCATCTAACCATCTTATCCTCTGTCAACCCCTTCTCCTCCTGTCTTCAATCTTTCCCAGCATCAGGATCTTTTCAAATGAAAGCATTTCTTCCCATCAGGTGGCCAAAGGATTGGAGTTTCAGCTTCAACATGAGTCCTTCCAATGATTATTCAGGACTGATTTCATTTATGATGGACTGGTTGGATCTCCTTGTAGTCCAAGGGACTCTCAAGACTCTTCTCCAACACCACAGTTCAAAACCATCAATTCTTCAGTTTTCTTTATAGTCCAACCCTCACATCCATACATGACTACTGGAAAAATCATAGCTTTGACTAGACAGACCTTTGTTGGCAAAGTAATGTCTCTGCTTTTCAATAAGCTGTCTAGGTTGGTCATAACTTTTCTTCCAAGGAGCAAACACCTTTTAATTTCATGGCTGCAGTCACCATTTGCAGTGACTTTGGAGCCAAAAATAAATAAATAAATAAAGTCTGTCACTGTTTCCACTGTTTCCCCATCTATTTGCCATGAAGTTATGGGACCACATGCCATGATCTTAGTTTTTTGAATGTTGAGTTTTAAGCCAACTTTTTCACTCTCCTCTTTCACTTTCATTAAGAGGCTCTTTAAGTTTCTCTTCACTTTCTGCCATAAGTGAGAGAGAGTGGTGTCATCTGCATATCTGAGGTTATTTATAGTTCTCCTGGCAATCTTGATTCCAACTTGTGCTTCATCCAGCCCAGCATTTCTCATGATGTACTCTGCATATAAGTTAAATAAGCAGGTTGACAATATACAGCCTTGATGTACTCCTTTTCCTATTTGGAACCAGTCTGTTGTTCCATGTCCAGTTTTAACTGTTGCTTCTTGACCTGCATACAGATTTATCAGGAGGCAGGTCAAGCAGTCTGATATTCTAATCTCTTGAAGAATTTTCCACAGTTGTCATCCACACAGTCAAAGGCTTTGGCATAGTCAATAAAGCAGAAGTAGATGTTTTTTTCTGGAACTCTCTTGCTTTTTCAATGATCCACTGGATGTTGGAAATTTGATCTCTGGTTCCTCTGCCTTTTCTAAAACCAGCTTGAACATCTGGAAGTTCACGGTATACATATTGCTGAAGCCTGGCTTGGAGAATTTTGAGCATTAATTTACTAGCATGTGAGAAGAGGGCAACTGTGCAGTAGTTTGAGCATTCTTTGGCATTGCCTTTCTTTGGGATTGGAATAAAAACTGACATTTTTCAGTCCTGTGGCCACTGCTGAGTTTTCCAAATTTGCTGGCATACTGAGTGCAGCACTTTCACAGCATCATCTTTTAGGATTTGAAAGAGCTCAACTGGAATTCCATCACCTCCACTAGCTTTGTTCATAGTGATGCTTCCTAAGGCCCATTACAGTTTATTAGCTTGATTTCTATTTTTAAGTATTTAAATGTATGGTACACGTGCCTCCTTTGTCTCTTTTCCTGAGCCCCAGCGAGCATGACAGTTGGGCTTATATTTATATAACTATAAAGTTATATCATCTTTAGTTGCCTGTGTAGGTTGGCACAGCTAGTCCCAAAGCACTGATCATCCTCAAGCAAGAGTGATTCAAAAACTTTTCTGTCTGGATTCAGAATTTTATTGTATTTAAAGTTCCATGTATGATTATGTTTAAATAGAGTACTTAAGTGTATGGTATACAAGATATATGGAGCCTCCCAGGTGGCACTAGTGGTAAAGAACCTGCCTACCAATGCAGGAGACATAGGAGGCATGGGTTTGCTCTCTGGGTGGGGAAGATCTCCTGGAGGAGGGCATGGCAACCCACTCCAGTATGCTTGCCTGGAGAATCCCATGGACAGAGGAGCCTGGTGGGCTAGAGTCCATGGGTTGCAAAGAGCTGAACATCACTGAAGAGACTTAGCACACACACACAAACATTTTATATATATATCCATATATATATATATATATATATATATATCTCCCCCCATGAACAGTATGAAAAGGCAAAATGATAGGATACTGAAAGAGAAACTCCCCAGGTCAGTAGGTGCCCAATATGCTACTGGAGATCAGTGGAGAAATAACTCAAGAAAGAATGAAGGGGTGCAGCCAAAGCAAAAACAATATGCAGTTGTGGATGTGACTGGTGATAGAAGCAAGGTCTGATGCTGTAAAGAGCAATATTGCATAGGAACCTGGAATGTCAGGTCCATGAATCAAGGCAAATTGGAAGTGGTCAAACAGGAGATGGCAAGAGTGAAGATCAACATTCTAGGAATCAATGAACTCAAATGGACTGGAATGGGTGAATTTAACTCAGATGACCGTTATATCTACTACTGTGGGCAGGAATCCCTCAGAAGAAATGGAGTAGCCATCATGGTCAACAAAAGAGTCTGAAACGCAGTACTTGGATGCAATCTCAAAAATGACAGAATGATCTCTGTTCATTTCCAAGACAGATCATTCAATACCAAAGTAATCCAAGTCTATTCCCCAACCAGTAATGCTGAAGAAGCTGAATTTGAATGGTTCTATGAAGACCTACAAGACCTTTTAGAACTAACACCCAAAAAAGATGTCCTTTTCATTATAGGGGACTGGCATGCAAAAGTAGGAAGTCAAGAAACACCTGGAGTAACAGGCAAATTTGGCCTTGGAATACAGAATGAAGCAGGGCAAAGACTAATAGAGTTTTGCCAAGAAAATGCACTGGTCATAGCAAACACCCTCTTCCAACAACACAAGAGAAGACTCTACACATGGACATCACCAGATGGTCAACACTGAAATCAGATTGATTATATTCTTTGCAGCCAAAGATGGAGAAGCTCTATACAGTCAACAAAAACAAGACCAGGAGCTGACTTTGGCTCAGATCATGAACTCTTTATTGCCAAATCCAGAGTTAGATTGAAGAAAGTAGAGAAAACCACTAGACCACTAGGTATGACCTAAATCAAATCCCTTATGATTATACAGTGGAAGTGAGAAATAGATTTAAGGGACTAGATCTGATAGATAGAGTGCCAGATGAACTATGGATAGAGGTTTGTGACATTGTACAGGAGACAGGGATCGAGACCATCCCCATGGAAAAGAAATGCAAACAAGCAAAATGGCTGTCTGGGGAGGCCTTACAAATAGCTGTGAAAACAAGAGAAGTGAAAAGCAAAGGAGAAAAGGAAAGATATAAACATCTGAATGCAGAGTTCCAAAGCATAGCAAGAAGAGATAAGAAAGCCTTCCTCAGCAATCAATGCAAAGAAATAGAGGAAAACAACAGAATGGG
>NW_011484304.1:1989752-2007827 GCF_000754665.1 Bison bison bison
TAAGAAGAGATGGCAAGAATACACAGAAGAACTGTACAAAAAAGATCTTCATGACCCAGATAATCATCACGGTGTGATCACTCACCTAGAGCCAGACATCCTGTAATATGAATCAAGTGGGCCTTAGAAAGCATCACTATGAACAAAGCTAGTGGAGGTGATGGAAATTCCACTTAAGCTATTTCAAGTCCTGAAAGATGATGCTGTGAAAGTGCTGCACTCAACATGCCAGCAAATTTGGAAAACTCAGCAGTGGCCACAGGACTAGAAAAGGTCAGTTTTCATTCCAATCCCAAAGAAAGGCAATGCCAAAGAATGCTCAAACTACCGCACAATTGCACTCATCTCACACACTAGTAAAGTAATGCTCAAAATTCTCCAAGCCAGACCTCAGCAATACATGAACCGTGAACTTCCAGATGTTCAAGCTGGTTTTAGAAAAGGCAGAGGAACCAGAGATCAAATTGCCAACATCCGCTGGATCATGGAAAAAGCAAGAGAGTTCCAGAAAAACATCTATTTCTGCTTTATTGACTATGCCAAAGGCTTTGACTGTGTGGATCACAAGAAACTGTGGAAAATTCTGAAAGAGATGGGAATACCAGACCACCTGACCTGCCTCTTGAGAAATCTGTATGCAGGTCAGGAAGCAACAGTTAGAACTGGACATGGAATAACAGACTGGTTCCAAATAGGAAAAGGAGTACATCAAGGCTGTGTATTGTCACCCTGTTTATTTAACTTATATGCAGAGTACATCATGAGAAATGTTGGAATGGAAGAAGCACGAGCTGGAATCAAGATTGCTGGGAGAAATATCAATAACCTCAGATATGCAAATGACACCACCCTTATGGCAGAAAGTGAAGAGGAACTCAAAAGCCTCTTGATGAAGATCAAAGAGGAGAGTGAAAAAGTTGGCTTAAAGCTCAACATTCAGAAAACGAAGATCATGGCATCTGGTCCTATCACTTCATGGGAAATAGATGGGGAAACAGTGGAAACAGTGTCAGACTTTATTTTTGGGGGCTCCAAAATCACTGCAGATGGTGACTGCAGCCATGAAATTAAAAGACACTTACTGCTTGGAAGGAAAGTTTTGACCAACCTAGATAGCATATTGAAAAGCAGAGACATTACTTTGCCAACAAAGGTTCGTCTAGTCAAGGCTATGGTTTTTCCAGTGGTCATGTATGCATGTGAGAGTTGGGCTGTGAAGAAGGCTGAGGGCCGAAGAATTGATGCTTTTGAACTGTGGTGTTGGAGAAGACTCTTGAGAGTCCCTTGGACTGCAAGGAGATCCAACCAGTCCATTCTGAAGGAGATCAGCCCTAGCATTTCTTTAGAAGGAACGATGCTAAAGCTGAAACTCCAGTACTTTGGCCACCTCATGCAAAGAGTTGACTCATTGGAAAAGACTCTGATGCTGGGAGGGATTAGGGGCAGGAGGAGAAGGGGACAACAGAGGATGAGATGGCTGGATGGCATCACTGACTCGATGGACGTGAGTCTGAGTGAACTCTGGGAGTTGGTGATGGACAGGGAGGCCTGGCGTGCTGCGATTCATGGGGTCGCAAAGAGTCGGACACGACTGAGTGACTGAACTGAACTGAACTGATAAAAGGAAAAACTCCGTTTTCCTCTGTTCTCTCCTCTCTGAATGCTCACAATACTTCTGGTTATAGAATATTTGACTTTTTCCCACATACACACCAATTCTCTGACACCAGTAGGATGTCCTTCCATTCAGTTCAGTCTAACACTTCTTACCAGGAATTAGCACACACCCCCTCTCCCCACCCAGGTCAAGATCCTAGTCCCACAGTACCCCCCTACTTCAGGCTCCAATAGGTAGTCCCAGGCTTTCACTTGTATTTCCAACCAATCCCAAGACCCTCTTTTGTTTCCATAATTTGCTAGTATGTCTCTCAGAACTCAGGAAAACGCATTATTATAAAGGATATGATAAAGGTTAGAGAAGATGGAAAGGTACTCAAGGAAAGAAGGGTCCCCAACATAGGCACTTCTTTCGCCATGGAGTTGGAACATATACCTTCCTGGCATGTCAATGCATTGGCCAACCCAGGAGTTCTCCAAACTCTGTTCAGTTCAGTTCACTTGCTCAGTCGTGTCCGACTCTGCAACCCCAAGGACTGCAGCGTGCCAGGTTTCCCTGTCCATCACCAACTCTGTAGTTCAGGAATTTTTATGAAGGCTTCATCTCATAGACATGATTATTAACTCAGTTTCCAGTCTCTCTCCCCTCCCCAGAGGCTGAGTGGGTGGTGCTGAAAGTTCTAAGCTTCTTATAATTGTTTTATCTTTCCAGTGAGCAGCCACCATCCTGCAGTTATCCAGGAGCCCATTGAGTGTCAACTCATTAGAACCAAAGATTCTCTTATCATTCTAGAAATTCCAAGGGATTTAGGAGCGCTGTGTCAAAAACCAAAATCAAAGACCATATACCAGAAGAAAAGATGCTCCTAGCTTCCCATGTGGCTCAGTGATAAAGAACCTGCCTGCCAGTGCAGAAGATACAGCAAGTTCAATCCCCAGGTCAGGAAGATCCCCTGGAGAAGGAAATGGCAACCCACTCCAGTATTCTTGTCTGGGAAATCCCATGGATGGAGGAGCCTGGCGGGATACAGTTCATGGAGTCACAAACTGGCCAATTGATTTTACCCTCAGGAAATCTCAAAGACTTTAGGAGCTCAGGCTAGAATCAGGTGAACACCAAAACATATTTTTTAGTGTATCATTGTATCACAATAGTTAAATGATTACATGGTCTCTGAAAGTCCCATCTATGTTCCAAATGATATTTGCTTCAGAAAAGACAGAACCTTGTGAGTTGTGTATTACCAACTGGGAGAAGCAGGCACTTACACGGGCTTCCTAGGTGGTGCTAAAGGTAAAGAGCCCGCCTGCCAATGCAGGAGGCACAAGAGACATGGGTTTGATTCTTGGGTCAGGAAGATTTCCTGAAGAAGGAAATGCAACTCACTTGAGTATTCTTGCCAGGAGAATCCCAGGGACAGAGGAGCCTGGTGGGCTACAGTCCATAGGGTCACAAAGAGTCTGACAGGACTGAAGCAAATTAGCATGCAGGAACTACACATCACACATCACCAATGAAATTATCTCCATGGAGATAATTAGAGCTGGTTCTAATAATTACATATACTTTGGTCTCATTAAACACCTTGCAGAATGAAACGGTATATGTAGGATGCCACCAAAAATGTCTAGAGCCACCTGCAGATAAATAAGAAACATTAGACTCCCTGGGTGTCTGGAAAGAAAGATGCCTTGCCTTGTAAGTTGCAGAGCCATACTTCATACAGAGTTCCATTTCTCTGCTCAAAATCTCCTGGAGCCTCCACTCACCCTTTTCCTTGGAGTAAAGGTTGAGGGGGACAGAGACTGAATGGCACAAAAATCCAAACCTCCAGGAACTCTTGAACAAACTAAAGACTTCGAGGAAACAGTGCAATCTGCTGTTCTAGTTCTGTAGCAAATGAGAGAAGTATTTCATTTAAGGGCTGTGTTTTAACATGAAAAATGACCCATATTCTTCATCCATTAAACTATTAGTACATCCCAGCATTGTGGGTCTTAATAACATTTCCTTAAATAACTGTGAAAGCCTATTGGTTTTAATTCTTCCAGGAAAAAAAAAAAATTGAAAAGAGGAAAATATAATGTATTGGACTCAGAGATCAAGCTAATTAAAATTGTAAATGTCAATAATGATATCTGACATTTCTTTTCAACAATAACCAATTATTGCAAGCACTCCCCCAATAGCTGTTAAATCTATCTCTACCAACCTCATTTTTTCACATTTGGAATATCTAACACAGATCATTTGTCCTGGCCCCTTCCATTAGTCCGTGTATAAATATATATTTGAGGAATGGTATGGCTTATGTTTTGTATAATTAGAGTATCACTTTCCATGTTGAAAGCAATATTAAGTTACATTTAGGAAAACAGGAATATTATATGTTAAAAACCAGAATAAAGCTACACATCTGGTATATTTTAGTTGTGGGATATGTAATATCTCTGTCCTTCCCAAATTCTGTCTGCTGGAAACCAAAATGAACAACTTTAGGAAGTGTTTCCTTTGTGTTGAAACTTGAGGCCTAAAGAGAGAGCTTGAGGAAGGGATTGAAAATGGATGCAGAAAAATCAACACTTATTGGGACAAGGAGATTAGAGATTAGAGCCTAATGTGGTCCTGAAGGATCAGGGAGCACATCATGGGATACATGGGGTCTGGAGGGAGTCTACTGAAAACATCCCAGAAGAATTGCCAGCAGAGACTACAGGATGCTGGAAGGTGAATGGATCTAAAGATGTGGCCGGAAGACAGGCTGCAACAGCTCTTCACCGGAAGTGAAGAGCAGGCTTCCTTCTGCCCCGCCATGGCTTATTCCAGACTCTCACAGCTTTGTTGAGTGGGACACACAGTCACCACCAAACAAAGGAAGGTTTTTCTTGGTAGAGGAAATATGTACCTATCTCCTGGATTGTGTAAAATCTCCAAAATTAACTGGGGGAGGGTCATTCAACTGAACAGAAATATTTCAGTATTTGTGAACAAATGGTATTCAGGGAGAAGAAAGATGAGGGAGCAACATTTTATGAGTCCAGATTTATCTATAATCTGGAAATGTCTCATTTATTCATGAAGAGAAACATGTGAGGAAGCAATTGTGCTAATTCCTATCTTGCAGGTGAGAAAACTGAGGCTTGGAGAGAGGTCTATAGAAACTTCCCAAGAATGTACAGTGAGTAAAAGGCAGGTGCTGTGCTGTGGTCTTGAGGAGGAAATGGCAACCCATTCCAGTATTCTTGCCTGGGAAATCCCGAGGACAGAGGAGCGTGGCGGCTCACAGTCCTTGGGGGTCACAGAGAGTCAGGCACGACTGACCACAGCATGTGCTTGGTTGCTCAGTTGTGTCTGACTCTTTTTGACTCCCATAGACTGTAGCTTGCCAGGCTCCTCTGTCCATGTGATTTTTCTAGCAAGAATATTGTAATGGGTAACCATTTCCTCCTCCAGGGGATCTTCCTGACCCAGGCACTGAACCCATGTTTCCTACATTGCAGCTGGATTCTTTCCCACTGATCCACCATGGTTTTTAATTCAGGCCCCTGCCTACCCTGAGACTCATTTCCTGCATTGGAGTCATATCCTCCTTTCTTTGCCTTAAATGTGCAAAGGGCCTTCCTTCTGCTAGATCTTTTCACCTGGTACCTGGAAGGATGCTTTTCATGGGTGTGATAACATATCAGAGTCCCTCCCTGTCCATCCTCGATAAAGTACTTCCTTAGCTCCTCTGCCCACAGCCCAGCCACTCTGCACCACACTCCCAGTCTCATTCCCTTCTCAGCACTTCTCACTCTCTCTCTGAATTCTCTTCTGTAGGTCTCTGCTTTTTGGTGAATTGTCAGTCAGCTTGTGGCTCAGCTGGTAAAGAATCTGCCTGCAATGCAGGAGACCTGGGTTCGATCCCTGGATTGGGAAGATTCCCTTGGAGAAGGGAGAGGCTACCCATTCCAGTATTCTGGCCTGGAGAATTCCATGGACTGTATAGTCCATGGGGATGCAAAGAGTCGGACATCACTGAGCAAATTTCACTTGACTAGAATGCCTACTCCTTAAATGTACATCAGTATCCCTAAGATAAATACTGGGTACTCACTCAATATTTATTGAATAGATGAATGAATGATTGAATGAGAGAGATTTCTAGCTCAGGTTTATCTAAATCTAAAACCTGAGCTTAATGTACTCCACAATGTAGTCTCTTTTAATATGAGCCCAGAGGCTCTGAAGTAAGTGATACCTTTGGGACAATTGCTGTGATCATGTTCTGGAAGGTTGGTGGGGAGTTTGTTAGCACTTTTTGCCTGGCTAGAATTTCTGTGAGTGCCATGTGACCAAAGAGTCCACTCTGAAACACAAGGGTAATTGGGATGATGAAAAAAATGTCACCTAGAGACAAAAATCTTTTGAGGAAGAAGAGAAGGGAAATAAGAAAAAGAAGTAAGAACGCAAGAAAGATTCTTTTTGTCTCTATCTAATTCCACCAGATAATAGCTCATAAGTGTTGCAATTTATTTGACAGCTGTTATGTGCTAGTCACAATGCTAAGCCCTTGAGGTGTGCACTGTCTCATGTACATGTCCATCATAGCAACACACTGAAACAGCTACTATTAGAAATGGAACCTCAAAGACATTAAGCTACTTGGCCAAGGTCACTCATTTACTGAGTAACTAACTTGCTAAGACTTTGACACAGGTGTATTTTTTTCCAGTGCCCTAGGATGGTCTAAAGTATTGGAAATTTCTCAAATCCATCCTGGTGAGGAGAAGAAGAAGAGGAGGAGAAGAAGGAGATACTCTAAAGTAGAAGACCATGGTGGACAACCTCCAACTGAGATCCTCATAGCACAAGCACTGTTTCATCTAAATGAACTCCTCAGCTCTGCCCAAAATCAACAGTATGGAATTGGTCTATACAGCCGAAAAAGAGTATAGAACAGCTGTTAAAGTATATCTTGCCAGCTCATTGTCAGGTTATTGCTCCCCAAACAGAAGATCCCAACCAGGCTTTGTGTAAGTCTCTGGACATTTAACCAAGAAGTTTGGCTCTGGCCACTAAAAAGAATTCTTTGATGACTGCCCCGAAATGAAGAGGCAGGCAGTAAGTTGAATGGATTTCCTGCTCTCTAGTCTGTGCAGACTGGGACACAATCGAATCTAAGTTTATTGTCTCCCCATGGCTTAGCTGGCTACACGTGTCTGTGGAAATGGTTTTCCCAGAAGCCCAAGGTAAATGGTGCTATGGTCAATCCTTGTAGAATCCCTGTGGGGTCTAGCAGCACCCCTCCCCCCTGAAAAATGCATATTTGTCTCATTCATCCTCCATTTCATACCCCTGTGGCCCTACCAGGTGCAGGAACATAACTCATAAGAAATATTAACATTAGCTGTTTATCATGGAGCTTGCAAAACAGAAAAGCAATAAAAGTGCAGGCACACTCACTCAATTACCATTGAAATAGATATCACAAAAATTATTCAGTGTCAGAAATCTAATTTTGTATGATATTTCTGTATATTTCTACTGCTAATTTTTCTTCCCTCCAGTATTAGTGAATTAATATGCTTCAAATGCCCCTCTAGCTACCCTAGAAAAAAAAATACTACTTATTTAGTTGAGCTACCCAAATCCATTAGACAAATTTCCTTTACAGCAAAGCATTGATGAATGAAATGTCTCATGCTAATGTAAGAATAATCAATTTAGAATGCTTATGACAATTAACAAAGCTGAAGATACGCCTTGAAGGCTCCATGCTTTGTCAGCCCTGATTTGGATTAAACTTGCACTAATGGGATCATTTTTCTTCCAAAAGGTATTCTTTTTAGGCAGACCTATCAATTAATATGAATTATGCATGTATAAAAGTACTAATGTCATTAATTAGACAAATTAATTTTTATGATGCAGTGGATAGACTAACACTAGATTATATGAGATAACTTCCCCGCGGCGCCCACCGATTTGAAATAAATGAATAGTTTATATTTGTGTGCTTTCCAAAGACTCAATCGGGATTAATCAGGCCAGTATGTGGGCAGGAGATGGTGGAGATGTTGCATATTCTTGATGGTCTTCTCAACCAGAGGGGTCACTCCTGAGACAGCAGAGCCCAGATTTCAACAGGAAGAAATTTTATTATAAACCTACACAGGGCTATGGGGGACATTAGTAAACTAGCCTTTTGTTCTGGCAAACTTTTATTGATTGTCTTCCCCAAATTTATATGCTGTTGTCCAAGTGGGCTAATAAACAAATAAAGCTCAGGAGATAAAGGATAGGAAAAGGGGCATGTTCCAACTGTTGAACTGGCAGGCAGAGCTCATTAACGTTGGTCAGATTTTGCTGCTATGATATTTACCTTCTAAATCTGGCTCTAAGTTATAACTCCGTCATTAGTGTTAGTTCCATTCATTCTTAAATTCCTGAAAACCATGATCTCCTCATGTCTTACACCTTATCTAAAGTGTCTTACACATTATGTAAACTGTATGACAATGAGGGTCACTTGAAGTCTAATATTTGTAAATTTAATCATCACCTTCTTCATCCATATTGCAAAAAGGCTTTTGATGACAACTTAGTGACCATCACTAGGAAAACGAGTCCAAAATTATCTCTCTTTCTAGTCTTTGCTTTGTAGGAACTTGAAACATGGATCTATTTTAAATTTTGCAGCTGGAATGATCGATGACATTGATAACATATCCTAAAGTCAAACCAGGACATCCAATCATGGAAAGACTGGCTGAAATTAAAGCAAGCTGATGTGACCTAGGTAATGTCCCAAAGTGGGGTACAAGAGATCAAATGTGATCTCTCTTTCAAGGTTCACATATTCACTGCTGGGATACAATAATATCTCAATGAATGCAGTTTGAAAAAAGTGAGTGAAAGTACTCGTTTTGCTAAGGATTTGACATGGGTTCTAAAAACACGGGACATCACAGACATGCATGCTAATTTGCTTCAGTCATATCTGACTCTGTGCAAACCTATGGACTCTAGCCCACCAGGCTCCTCTGTTCATAGGATTCTCCAGGCAAGAATACTGGAGTGGATTGCCATGACCTTCTCCAGAGGATCTTCCTGACCCAGGGATTGAACCTGCAACTCTTGGGTCTCCTGAATTGGCAGGCATGTACTTTACCACTAGTGCCACCTGGGAAGCCCAGAGGACATTTATTCTGTATTCTAAGTGTCCTTTGTTACATCAAGGATGGCATGACATGTCCATGAAAAGCAAGCCCATTAGACAGAGGGTCCTGGGTTCAAATTATGAATCTGTCACATTTGCTGGGTGACCCTGGAGGTTCAGTGCTGCCTCACTGGGGTGTCATGAAGCTTCTGTGGTGTGTGATTAGCAATTCAATGTGGTACCTGTGAGCCTTCCATGAAGAAGAATCAGTGTCTTTACTACTTGGAGTAAGGCACAATAGGTAATGGGAACTCTTAGAGAAAATGTTGCAATTGCCTATAACTAAATACCTCCTTGGGCAAACATACTGATGAAGAGTAGGATAGACTCAAGCTCCAGGAAGAAGATGTAGGATGGCATCCTATACTCTCAATTCATTCTGATCATAGTAGTCATCATTTTTTTTTTAATTGGTAAGAGGTAGTTCAGAGAGGAAAAAGTGATTCAGGTAATGGAACCTGGACCAAACTGCCTAGATTCAAAGCTTACTTCCACCATATATGAGCAGTGTAAGGTCAAGCAACTTGTTGAACCTCTTGACACTTCCTTTCCTTATTTGTAAAAAGACAATAATGGTAGGATTAATTCTAAAAACTAAGATTAAATGAACTAAAACTTACAAAGTACTCAAAACAAGGATGGCAACATAGTAGATATAAAATATTATATAAGTAATTGATAAAGAAAAGTTATTTGGCACCTATTGTGCTCCAGATGGCTTCAGTTCAGTTCAGTCACTCAGTTGTGTCTGACCCTTTGCGACCCCATGGACTGCAGTACTCCAGGCTTCCCTGTCCATCACCAACTCCCGGAGCTTACTCAAACTCACGTCCATCAAGTCAGTGGTGCCATCCAACCATCTGATCCTCTGTCGTCCCCTTCTCCTCCCATCTTCAATCTTTCCCAGCATCAGGGTCTTTTCCAATGAGACCTGGGTTTGGCATAAGCCCTCTTGGAGGAGGTCGCCATTAACCCCACCATAAAACCACCAGAACTTACACTGGCCTGGGGAAACAGACTCTGGAGGGCACAAGCAAAACCTTGTGTGCACCAGGACCCAGAAGAAAGGAGCAGTGACCCCACAAGAAACTGACCCAGACATGCCCATGAGTGTCCAGGAGTCTGTGGCAGAGGCGTAAGTCAGTGGTGGCCTGCTGCAGAGCCTGGGGCATTGAGTGCAGCATGGGACCTTCTGAAAGAGGTCACCATTATCTTCATTACCTTCACCATAGTTTGGCCTCAGGTCAAGCAACAGGAAGGGAACACAGCCCCGTCCATCACCAGAAAATTGGATTAAAGATTTACTGAACATGGCCCCGCCCATCAGAACAAGACCCAGTTTCCCCCTCAGTTAGTCTCTCCCATCATAAAGCTTCCATAAGCCTCTTATCCTTATCCATCAGAGGGCAGACAGAATGAAAATCACAATCACAGTAAACTAACCAATCTGACCACATGGACCATAGCCTTGTCTAGACAGCCTTGTGTGTCTCAATGAAACTAGCAGAGAGTTCTGACAAACCGTGGTCCACTGGAGAAGGGAATGGCAAACCACTTCAGTATTCTTGCCTTGAGAACCCCATGAACAGTATGAAAAGGCAAAAAGGTATGACATGAAAGATGAACTCCGCTGGTTGGTAGGTGCCCAATATGCTACTGGAGAAGATGGAGAAAGAACTCCAGAAAGAATGAAGAGACAGAGCCAAAGCAAAAACAACACCCAGTTGTGGATGTGACTGGTGATAGAAGTAAAGTCTGATGCTGTAAAGAGCAGTATTGCATAGGAACCCGGAATGGTGGTCCATGAATCAAGGCAAATTGGAAGTGGTCAAACAGGAGATGGCAAGAGTGAAGATCAACATTCTAGGAATCAATGAACTCAAATGGACTGGAATGGGTGAATTTAACTCAGATGACCATTATATCTACTACTGTGGGTAAGAATCCCTTAGAAGAAATGGAGTAGCCATCACAGTCAACAAAAGAGTCCGAAATGCAGTACTTGGATGCAATCTCAAAAATGACAGAATGATCTCTGTTCATTTCCAAGGCAAACCGGATGCCTTATATGTATTATTTAATTTAAATTACATTACATTCTTGTGACATTAGTATAAATAACCTCATTTTACCGATGAGGAGACTGAGACCCAGAGTATTCATTTTGGTCAGTCTCCCTCAATTAATATATAGGGGATAAAAGACTTGAACTCAAAATATCTCAGAAGTTATCGGATAGGACTGGGAGGGATAGGAAAATAGTCTATGAGTTAGAAGAGGGAAATCTCTTCATTTTGGGAATCCTGCAACTCATGGAAAAGGGGGAGGGTACTGGGCATGAAGGTAAGTACTGAGTGAACAGGATAATAGTAACAGCTATGCTTGTCATGAGCTAGGCACACCCTGGGGGGATAGATACTATTAATATCTTCATTTTGTAGATCTATTAACTGATTTACATTAGTTCATAGAGCTGACACACAAATACTGGTCCACCTCATTCCTCAACCTATACAATTAACCCCTATACCATAAGACCTAAAGATTTATAAGTAAATACTGATATACCAAAATCAAAGACCAATATATTGGCCACCTGATGTGAAGAGCCAGTTCATTGGAAAAGACCCTGATGCTGGGAAAGATTGAAGGCAAGAGGAGAAGGGGGCAACAGAGGATGAGATGGTTGGATGGCGACAATGGACCTGAGTTTGAGCAAACTCCAGGAGATGGTGAAGGACAGGGAAGCCTGGCATGCTGCAGTCCATGGGGTCACAAAGAGTCAGACATGACTTAGCGACTGAACAACACCTGATGTGCCAGCTGGGGATATAGATCCCCCACCTTCCAGCTACATGGAAGCCACTCTTGTCTTATAAACTATGGTCTTCAGGTATCTACGATCACCCCCACTAGTTTCTGAAGAAACAGAAATAGCAGTTTGTAGAAGTCAAGCCTGCAACGGTGCAAGGGACCAACCTTGTCTGAGCCAGCAAAATGAGGGTAGATTATGACTAAGAAGGGTCTCACTTTGTAATACCATCTGAAAGACTAGCTCCCAGAGGTGAAATGCAATCACCTAAATTATTTTGAAAACTTCTACAATGTCTATGCTGTCAGATACACTTTTTAGAAAGCCAAATTTTTAGAGCAGTTACTTTTATTTTTCTGTCTAATCATGGTTTTGGTTTAGGGATGGGCATGTTACTCAAAGCAGGTCAATGATACTAAATTCCTGGACTTTGATGAAATTGGGAGCTCTAGGGATGATGTAGAGCTTCCCTGGTGGCTCAGACAGTAAAGAATCTGCCTGCAATGTGGGAGACCTGGGTTAGATCCCTGAGTTGGGAAGATCCCCTGGAGAAGGGAACAGCTACCCACTCCAGTATTCTTGTCTGGAGAATTCCATGGACAGAGGAGCTGCTTGGAGCTGTTGGAGACCATGGGTTTGAGAGGGCTTGCCTGAAAATGAAGCACATAGGAAAGCAGAACTAAGAGATGGGGGCAAGAGAATAAATCCTCATGACATCATTAGAATCCTGGAATATATCTTTACCTGAAGCCACCTATCCCTGAATTTTTCAGTTAAGTGAACAACTGAATTACCATTTTTGTCTACACTGTTAAAATCAAGTTTCTATCACTTGCATCTGAGGGAAATCAAAATAATACAGAGAAAAAGACAGAAACAAGCATCAATAATATCAACCAACATCAATGGTTTCTAAAAGCAGGGTTTGACATTCACCTGAATTCACTAATTCCCTAAAACAGTCTCAGAGGTGTATTCTTTGAATAAATCTATTAATACATTATAGATTTTAATTTTCCTTTTAACATTTCAGTTCATGAAATCTTGGCTACCAGATCACATTAGACACAGCATTATAAAAAATGTTTTCATAAGATTTGTTAACATCTCTTTTGGTTGTTCTTGTAAAAGCTATCGAATAACTTCTTTATTCAAAGGTGGGGGAAGGTTTCCTGGTAGAATAAAATTGCCGCTGATTCAGGTGGTTCAGTCACAATGGACTAGACCTTCAAAGGAAATGGCTATTTAGGAACCAGTGTCCACTGATGTCTGCAATTTTTCTCTCCTCAATACAATTTAGGGTTTAGTTAAACTCATGAGTCTCCACTTGATAATTAATCTGAATATGAAAAGTTTCTTGTGATTCTGAAAAGTGAACAGTAAACATGTTCCATAACTACCTAACTGAACTGAACTGAAGTCGCTCAGTCGTGTCCAACTCTTTACGACCCCATGGACTCTAGTCTACCAGGCTCCTCCATCCATGGGATTTCCCAGGCAAGAGTACTGAAGTGGGTTGCCATTTCCTTCTCCAATGACTACCTAAGGGAATCATCAATTAAATCAGCAAAGTTCCCTTCAGTCATTCATTCCATCCTGTGTGAGTAAGTTTTGAGCCATACACTTATTTTCCTTCCTTGTCTCCATGACATCCTGAGGGCATCACTACTTGGCTTTAAGGCACGGGACCAGCTCTAAAGCCAGAAGATTTGAATCAGCAAAGACCTTTGTATGCAAAACTCCACCAAGATCTTTTCCATTCTCTGATCATTTGTATTTTCCCTAAAATTTCAAAATAGGGTTGTGCTCCTCCAAGTCTTATGACCTGAAAAATATCCTTGTTTTATCACTTCTTGAAGTGAAGTGAAGTGAAGATGCTCAATCGTGTCTGACTCTTTGAGACCCCATGGACTGTAGCCTACCAGGCTCCTCCATCCATGGGATTTTCCAGGCAAGAGTACTGGAATGGATTGCCATTTCCTTCTCTAGGGGATCTTCCCAACCCAGGGATCGAACCCGGGTGTTATCTCTGTGCAGAAAAGAACAGCACAGCATAGGATGTATACAAAGGTGAAGGAAGAATGACATTAACTCAGCAGTGCCAACACTCCTCGTCAGCTAAAGGGAATCACAGGGTTTGAGGAAGCCATGCGAGGTTCAGCTCTCACTCCCTTTTTCTCCAAGTGTGCTTGCCAGGTAAGTACTCACTGTGCAAAATCCAGGCGTCACCATGCTGTTCAAGTTGGTGACATGGTGCATCAACTAGGGTTCCTGAGTTGCAAGCGTCAGAAACTAACTCCAGCTGACATAAAGCCAAAAGGGAAATAACTGGTAGACTATGTGGTAGTTCCCACAAACCACAGAAAAGGTTTAAGCACGGGGGTAAACATGGCGATGACCCCACCAGGGATCTGAGTAGCAAAAGCTAATGAATTGTCTCTTCCTGGAATTCCCTCAAATGGAAAATTTTCTTTTGTTAATGGTTAGTTTATTCAATGCCAATTATGGTTGATTCATCCCCCATAACTACTCCAAGTGCAAATGCATAATCTATTGCCCTCAGCATCATCTTCCAGTGTTCACAGTTAGGTTTCTCAGTGACCGGAAAGAAAAGAGGAACAGTTTCATCCTTGACTTGGCTTCCTCTCATTTCAGTGGGCAAAGTTGGTTTTTTTAATTTTCATTTTTTTTAACTGCAACCTATACCACACTGGTCAAAACACTGACATGAACAAAGAAATATTTGGAGGGTTAAGCCTTAGATGGTCCTCATGGTGGAAGGCAGCCTCTAAGTTTTGTACTCCTCGGTCTGATCTTCAGACAGCAATTGTTTCTCAGGGCTCCCCACGAGGAAGCAATGCCATTTCTCCATCAAGCCCTTTGGAAATCTGAAACCATGGGGACTTAAATGGTCAATCTTCATGTGTACTCAACATTTTTTCCTTTAAATAAACTTTTTACTGAAATATATCTGAGAAAAGATTAATAGTTCATACATAAACAGCTCAATAAATTTTCTCAGGGTGAGCACACCTGTATGACCACTATTCAGATCAATAAATGAATCACCATCAAAGCACTAAGAGTCCCCTGCATACTCCTCCAAGTCAAAACTCAGCTCTTCCTAAAGGAAACCTTTTTCTTGACTTCTTACAACAGCAGTTCAGTTCAGTCGCTCAGTCATGTCCAACTCTTTGTGACCCCATGGACGCCAGGCTTCCCTATCCATCACCAACTCCTGGATCTTGCTCAAACTCATGTCCATCGAGTCAGTGGTGCCATCCAACCATCTCATCCTCTGTTGTCCCCTTCTCCATCTCATTCTCTGTCGGCCCCTTCTCAATCTTACCCAGCATCAGGGTCTTTTCCAATGAATCAGCTCTTCACATCAGGTGGCCAGAATATTGGAGTTTCAGCTTTAGCATCAGTCCTTCCAATGAATATTCAGACCGGATTTCCTTTAGAATTGACTGGTTTGATCTCTTTGCAGTCCAAGGCACTCTCAAGAGTCTTCTCTAGCACCACAGTTCAAAAGCATCAATTCTTCGGTGCTCAGCTTTTTTTATGGTCTAACTCTCACATCCATACCTGACTACTGGAAAAACCAAAGCTTTGACTAGACAGACCTTTGTTGTCAAAGTAATGTCTCTGTTTTTTAATACGCTGTCTAGGTTTGTTATAGCTTTTTTCCAAGGAGCAAGTGTCTTTTAATTTCATGGCTGAAGTCACCATCTGCAGTGATTTTGGAGCCCAAGAAAAAATCTGTCACTGTTTCCACTGTTTCTATGTCATGAACTGATGGGACCGGATGCCATGATTTTAGTTTTCTGAATGTTGAGTTTTAAGCCAGATTTTACACTTTCCTCTTTCACTTTCATCATAGACTTATTTAACCTATTTTCAATATGTATAAAGGGAACCACATAAGTATTGTGTATGCATGTCTGGATTTTTTTCATTCAAAATTGTATTCCATCCATAGTTGACATCCATGCTTTTAAATGTAGCAATAGTTCATTCACTTTTCATTGATGTAAAATATCTCATTTATGAATATACTACAGTTTATTTTTCCATTCTCCTCTTGGTGGACATTAAGGTTGTTTCTAATTTCTAGCTACTAAGGATGCTCTTATGGATATTCCTATACATGGTGCATACTGGTGTATGTCTCTGTTAGGTATACATCCAACTTTGTGTTGTGTGCTGTGCTAAGTAGCTTCAGTCATGCCCGACTCTGCGATGCTATGGACTGTAGCCCACCAGGCTCCTCTCTCCAGTGGATTCTCCAGGCAAGAATACTGGAGAGGGTTGCCATGCCCTTCTCCGGAGGATCTTCCTGACCCAGGGATCGAACCTGAGTCTCATCATGTTTTTTCCACTGGCAGGCAGGTTTTTTTTTTACCACTAGTGCCACCTAGAAAGCCCCATATATCCAACAGAGGAATTTCTAAATCCTAAATTAAATGCATATTCTACTTTAGTAGAGATCATCAATTTTCTAAAGTGATTGTATCCATATACAAACCAATCCCAATATAGGATAATATCCATTATTCCACATTTTCATCAATATTTAGCATTTTTAGGAATTTGGGGCATTATGGTGTATATGAAAATACATCTTATTGTGGTTCTAATTTGCATTTCTTTAAGTAGGTTGATAGCTTTTATATGCTTGTTGACCATTTGAATTTCCTCTTTTGTAAGGTGCCTATTCAACTTTTTTTGCATGTTATATTAAATTCATTATATTTTAAATTATCAAAATAACTTCTTGTTATCCTTTTATTTCTGATATCAGTGATTTGTGACTTATGTATATGTATGTTTTGTGGGTTCCCAATACTTCCCATTTCCATTTATATATCACAGGCGGAGTAAATTTAGTATAATTCTTAAGGTCCCTAGGACTTTAGGAATGTTAAATGATCATTGATTTTGGCTTAAAGTCACCCACTGCATTAACCCCTAACAAGAAAGTCCTTTGAAGCTTTGAAGCCAGACACTGACTTCTCCTCTCAAGCTATGAAAGCCCTGGATGTCACCTTCCAACAAGGCTGTTTCAGCCACATCAAAAAGCTGTTTAGTGTCACCACTTTCATTAATGATCTTAGCTAGGTCTGGATAACTTGTTGCAGCTTCTACATCAGCATTTGCTGTTTTACCATGTGCTTTGTTATTTAATTTTTTAAATACAAATTTTTTAATTTTAATTGGTGGCTAATTACTTTACAATATTGTATTGGTTGTGCCATACATCAACATGAATCTGCCACGGGTGTACACGTGTTCCCCATCCTGAACCCCTCTCTCCCCTCCCTCCCCATACCACCCCTTTGGGTCATCCCAGTGCACCAGCCCCGAGCATCCCGTATCATGCATCGAACCTGGACTGGCATTCCTTATGGAGTTAGCTTCTTTCCTTAAACCTCATGAACAGACCTCTGATAATTTCAAACTTCTCTTCTGCAGCTTCCTCACCTCTCTCAGCCTTCACAGAATTGAAAAGGGTTAGGGCCTTGCACTAGATTAAGCTTTGGCTTAAAAGAATGTTGTGGCTGGTTTGATCTTCTATCTAGATCCCTAAAACTTTCTTCATATCAGCGATAAGTCTGTTTCACTTTCTTATCACTTATGTGTTCTCTGGAGTAGCACTTTCAATTTCCTTCAAGAACTTTTCCTTTGGATTCATAAATTGGTTAACTGCTTGGTCTAAGAGGCCTAGCTTTGGGCCTATCTTTGCTTTCAACATGCCTTCCTCACTAAGCTGAATTTTGATTTAAAATGAGAGTGTGCAATTCTTTCCCCTGAACACTTAGAGGTCATTGTGTGGTTATTCAGTTCAGTTGTTCAGTTGAGTCTGACTCTTTGCAACCCCATGGACTGCAGCATGCCAGGCCTCCCTGTCCATCACCAACTCCCAGAGTTTACTCAAACTCATGTCCGTTGAGCTGGTGATGCCATCCAACCATCCCATCCTCTGTCGTCCCCTTCTCCTCCCGCCTTCAGTCTTTCCCAGCTTCAGGGTCTTTTCCATGAGTCAGTTCTTCCCATCAGGTGGCCAAAATATTGGAGTTTCAGCTTCAGCATCAGTCCTTTCAATGAATATTCAGGACTTATTTCCTTTAGGATGGACTGGTGGGATCTCCTTGCAGTCCAAGGGACTCTCAAGAGTCTTCTCCAACACCACACTTCAAAAGCATCAATTCTTCAGCGCTAGCTTTCTTTATAGTCCAACTCTCACATCCATACATGACTACTGGAAAAACCATAGCTTTGACTAGATGGACCTTTGTTGGCAAAGTAATGTTTCTGCTTTTTAATATGCTGTCTAGGTTGGTCATAACTTCTCTTCCAAGGAGCAAGTGTCTTTTAATTTCATGGCTGCAGTTACCATCTGCAGTGATTTTGAAGCCCCAAAAAATAAAGTCTGACACTGTT
>NW_011484304.1:2007927-2014634 GCF_000754665.1 Bison bison bison
TTCCCCATCTATTTGCCATGAAGTGATGGGACCAGATGCCATGATCTTAGTTTTCTGAATGTTGAGCCTTAAGGCTACTTTTTCACTCTCCTCTTTCACTTTCATCAAGAGGCTCTTTAGTTCCTCTTCACTTTCTGCCATAAGGGTGGTATCATCTGCATATCTGAGGTTATTGATATTTCTCCCAGCAATCTTGATTCCAGCTTGTGCTTCTTCCAGCCCAGCATTTCTCATGATGTATTCTGCATAGAAGTTAAATAAGCAGGGTGACAACACACAGCCTATGTACTCCTTTCCCTATTTGGAACCAGTCGGTTGTTCCATGTCCAGTCCTAACTGTTGCTTCCTGACCTGCATACAGATTTCTCAAGAGGCAGGTCAGGTGGTCTGGTGTTCCCATCTCTTTAAGAATTCTCCACAGTTTGTGGTGATCCACACAGTCAAAGGCTTTGGCATAGTCAATAAAGCAGAAATAGATGTTTTTCTGGAATTCTCTTGCTTTTTTGATAATCCAAGAGATGTTGGCAATTTGATGTCTGGTTCCTCTGCCTTTTCTAAAACCAGCTTGAACATGTGGAAGTTCACAGTTCACGTACGGTATTTGTTGGCATAATTTCAATACTGTTCTCTTTCAGGGAATAGGGAAGCTTGAGGAGAGGAAGACTGGGGAACAGACAGTTGGTGGATCAGTCGGAACATAGAGAATACTTGTCCATACATTATCTCTGACACATGTGTTTTTTATGTGTGCTGCTTAATAGCCAAACATATGAGGATTTTCTAATAATTAAAGAATTAATCTCTAGTTTAATTTCACTGTAATCAAAGAACATACTATAGATAATATAATCCTTTGAAATTTATTGATATTTGCTTTATAGTGCAATATGGGTTAATAACCCACGTACACTTTAAAGGGAATACGTATTTTTGTAGTTCTGCAGCTATGGGTGCAATGCTCTATAATGTCAATTAAGAGGAATAAGTTAATCACGTAGTTCAAGTCTCCTGTATCAGAATTTTTAAGGTTCACTTTCTCAGTGATTGAGAGAGGTATATTAATGTCTCCAATTACGCTTTGGGTTTTTTTTTTTTAATTTCTACTTTTAATTATGTTAATATTTGCTTTACATATTCACAGACTATGTTTTAGGTACATAGAAATTTAGAATTATTCTATCTTCCCAGTGTTTTCTCATCTAATATTATGAACTATCCCTCTTTATTAATCACCTTTATTTTAAAATCGATTTTTCTAATATTAGTCTATCTACACCACTTGTGTGTGTGTGTTTTTTTTTTTTTTGGTTAGTATTTGAATGGTATGTTTTTGCTGATGTATTGTTTCACTCTATCTATAAAATTACATTTAAGTTCTGTCTTGTAAGCTGCCTATAATTAGGTTTTAAATTTTTATTCAATATAACAATCTTTTTTAACCAGGACAGTTAGTCTGAATAAATTTAATGTAACTACTGACATATGTGTTTATATGTATCATCTTAGTTTTTGTATTCTATGTGTTCCACAGGTTTTATGTTCCTTTTTATCTTCTTTCTTGTTTCTTTATTGATAAATAAACTAGTTTTGACTATTCCATTTTTCACATCATTAATTGTTGGTTATACATAATTTCACAGTTCTTTCATTAGTTAAACTAGATATTGTAATACGGATTTTTGATTTGATTGAGAACAATAGAATTTAGTATTTATACCGACTTCTGATTAACACATAGATCTCAGAAAATTTTAATTGAATCTTTCATCTCATAACTTTTATATAATCACTGTACATTTTTAATTCTACCTATTTTTTAATGCCACAAGATATTGATATGAACTTAGACTACCCACCGATTTGTAGTCAAGCTTTCCGTCATTTTCATGTTTCTATCTGACTGAAGATATAACCCCTTTCCTCAATTATTACCACCTTACTTTTTCTTTTATTACAAGTCTGCTGCTGGCTAATTATTTTAGATTTTGCTTGTCTAAAAATGTCTTTATTCCACTCTCACTTTTCCCGGATATTTTCACTTCATGTAGAATTCTAACTTGACAATTTTTTTTTTTTTTCTTTTAGCACTTTGGAAATGTCTCCCTTTGTGTTCTGTGAAGTGAAAGTGAAAGTCACTCAGTTGTGTCCGACTCTTTGTGACTCCCTGGGCCATACAGTCCATAGAATTCTCCAGCCCAGAAAACTGGAGTGGGTAGCCTTTCCCTTCTCCAGGGGATCTTCCCAACCCAGGGATCAAACCGGGGTCTCCTGCATTGCAGGAGGATGTTTTTACCAACTGAGCTATGAGGGAAACTACCCCCAAAATAAATATGCTGTGCTTAGTTGCTCAGTAATATCCCACTTTTTGTGACCCCACGGACCGTAGCCTGCCAGGCTCCTCTGTGCATGGGGATTCTCCAGCACAAGAGTACTGGAGTGGGTTGCCATGCCCTCCTCCAGCAGATCTTCCCAACCCAGGGATCGAACCCAGGTTTCCCACATTGCAAGCGGATTCTTTACCATTTGAGCCACCAGGGAAGCCCTTGTGTTCTGACTTCCATTATTTTTGTTGAAAATTTGCTGTTAATTTCATTGCTTCTTTGCAGGTTAGAATTCTTCCCTTCTCCCAGCTGCTTTCACATTTCTCTTCGTTTTTGGCTTTCAGCAGTTTTGCTACTGTGAGCCTAGGCATGTGTTTTGTTTCTATTTATTTTTAATGTTATACTTATCCTGTTCTGGTTTAAATAATCTGTAACATGATATTTTCTTCAGTTTGGCAAAATTCTTGGTCATTATCTTTTTTAAATATTGCTTTTGTTCATTCATTCTTTCATATCCACTAAAACTTGGATTACATGTATATTAGATTTGTATGTGTTATACATTTTTATTTCTCTCCATGCTTTAGTCTGAATATTTTCTATTGACTTGACTTCCATTTCACTAATTTTCAGTACACTTTATCTGCCATTCAACCAATCTATTAGTACTTAATTTCAATTATTTTTCAGTAACAGAAGTTCCTTTTGATTCTTTTGTAAAGATTCCAATTCTGTGATGATCTTCTTCATCTTGTCCATTTTATCAAACACATTAATCACAATAATTTTAAAGTCTGTGTCTTAGTACACCATTATCTGGATTGTCTGTGGATTTGTGTTATTAGCAGGCTTTTTTTTTCCTTTTGAATTTTCTTATGTAGTACTGTTTCCTTGCTGCTGCTACTGCTGCTAAGTCGCTTCAGTCGTGTCCAACTCTGTGCGACCCCATAGACGGCAGCCCGCCAGGCTCCCCTGTCCCTGGGATTCTCCAGGCATCCTTACAGCCTATTAATATTTTATTAAGTGCCACTTATTGTGTATGAAATCTCTAGAGGCTTTGGATGATGTTTTCTACATCCAGAGAAGTTCTACTTGACTTTATCATGTAGTTAGAGTAGAGGCGTATCACGTTAGTCCAGTCTAGAATGAAGGCATTTGAAACTGAGCCATTTCAGAATTACGCTTACCTCAGGATGAGGCCATTTGGTGGCACTCACTGAAATCCACAAATGTGTGTCCCTGGAGAGAGTTTTGACAAACATTTCCCTAATTTTGTCTCCCTGGTACCAGGAGACTGTCAAAAGCTCTGCCCAGCATCTTAGCCTCTGTGCTGATTACAAATTGTCAAATGCCTCAATTGAAAAAGACATGTGGAAATCTCGACTGATTTGTCTACATTTTCCTCTCTAGGATTTTGCCTTCTTATAAGCTACCTTGAAAAGAATTCTAAATTCCAACCAATTTTTATCTCCCTTAGCAAAAAAATTTTGCTCGGATTCTTTTCATAGTTGATCTTATTCTCTTACCTTTTGTTGTTTATAAGTCAGCAAGTGCCTCAAGTAAAAAAGTACTGAAGACTTTTCAGTTTAACTTCATGTATTCCCCTTTTCACCAGGATCACGCTTATGTAAATCTTGGTTGCCTTATTAGCCCTCCAATGTATTCAAATGGATTTCTAAAACATGTATCCAACTTTTCTAATTGCTCTCAGTGGATGGGTGGGTGTGATATACTTTAGTCCAAAGGGAAGCTGATTATAATTATCATAAAAATCCCTAATCTTATTGCAAGTATTAAAAACTCAAATTTCTACAGAGATTGAGCAGGTAAAATAAATTGGGAAAGTATGCCAGATAAGACTCAAAGTGCAAACCACATATATTTCCTGTCTAAATAGAGAAGTGCTGTGTATTATCCAGCTTTGGACTTAAGAGTTGAAGCCAGAAATGTAGAGATTTATGTGCAATCTTCTGAATTCTAAATACTGTCAACTTAAAAAAAAAAATTTGAACCTGAGCCTAGAATTTATCTCCAGACTTTGGTTTTGTTTAGTCACTAAGTCATGTCTGACTCTTTCAACCCATGGACAGTAGCCTGCCAGGCTCCTCTGTCCATGGGATTCTCCAGGCAAGTATACTAGAGTGGGTTACCATTTTCCTTCTCCAAGGAATCTTCCCAACCCAGGAATCAAACCTGGGTTCAGACTTTATCTAACCACAGGCTAATAGTTGACAAGATCTTTCAACTTTTTTCTAAATCTGTAATTTACTGAGCTACATCCCCATTTGAATCTATTCAAAGACAATTTTAAGCATCTATTATTCATAGAAATCAGTGCTGATTTTAGCAGGAAACATATAATTAATAGTTTGTTGCTTTTTGGAACTCACCAATAAGAAATGACTTAATTCAAGAAAAAGATAGCTAAGTACTCAGTAGGCAATCACAGGTATGAAGTTCAATGAAATTTGGAGAATAAAAAGATCTCTTCTAGTTGGAGAGCTAGGATGAGATTGGAACCAAATAACATTTTGATAGAACATTGAAAAGGAATTAATTGGGCAAAGGTAGAGAGTCCAACAGTCAGCAAGCTGCTTTGGGAAATGAATAAAAGAAATGGAAGGAGCACTTCTTGGGCTTCCCTGGTGGCTCAGTGGTGAAAAATCTGCCTGCCAATGCAAGAGACACAGGTTTGATCTCTGATCTAGGAAGATTCCACATACCACAGAGTAACCAGCTCTTGTGCCACAACTATTGAACCTGTGCTCTAGAGCCTGGAAGCCTCAACTACTGAGCCCATGTGCTCCAGCTACTGAAGCCTGTGCACCCAGGGCCCATGTCCAGCAACAAGAGAAGCCACTGCAATGAGAAGCTTCTGCACAGCAACTGGAGAGTAGTCCTTGCTTGCTGCAACTAGAGAAGAAAGCCCAAGGAGCAGCGAAGAGCCAGTGCAGCCAAAATAAATACAATTATATTTAAAAGAAGCACTTCAGGAGGGTAACACACAAATCTGAGTTTGGTCTTGCTCTCCAGAACAAATCAGCCTAAGCTTAATTCCTGAAAAGAATCATCGGTGTCTTTATCAAAGTGTATGAGAGAACCACCAAAGCACTGCTGTTGGGTCAGTTCCTCCGCTTCATAAACAAGCTCCTGTGTATGTAATTATAACTAATATATGGGAGGAACGGACAGGGATGAACAGATGTTGGAACCAAATGAGGATACACAGAATACAACAATGTGGTATAAAAACCTGAGTTTATATGGTGCAGCTGGCTGCATTGCATGCTTTTTTAAAAATTTATTTACAGAGTGTGGCATCTGGCCTTCTATTGTCCAAACTCAATTTTTCTTGCAGATCATTTTCTCCTGATACTAAGGGTTTCTGGCAATGCCAGTGAGAGACTTCACTATAAACCTCTCTGAAAAAGAGAGAGACCAGGAATTAGAAAGAAGGGTGACCCAGAGTTCCCATAGAGCTAAATGGGCTGAGTTTTATTTGTCTACATTGCAAATCTGGGCTCTGTGAGTCTCCTAGAGCTATTGAGAAAGTCAAAGTCTATTTTGCCTGGGTCGACATGATGCTAGTCAAGCAGGTTAATGGACTTTCCCCCAGAGGTGTCCACTGAGGTGGTGCTCTATAGAACTGAGCAGGAAGTCGCAGGAAGTCACAGGATGTAAGGAAATACATGCCGTTAACAAGAGATCTGACCCAAATATACCTTCACCTCATTCTAAATGGGCCCCTTGGAACTATCCTTCCTCGATTTGGAGTTTTCAAACTGCTACTGTGAATTCAGGGGTTATGGAAGCTGCCACAGATTCACAGAGCTTCTACATCAACACGGCAGCTTTATGGAGGCAGTTGCCGAGAGTCACAAGCTTCCTAATCTCCCGTGTTTATTTTGCTTTTATGATACCAAGTTTTTAAAAACCTTTTCAGTTGGGAAACCCATGAAACTTCCTTTATCCCCAGCCTCATGGTGTTTCGGCAGTCAGCTTGGGTAGCAATACAGTATTTGGGTTAACACAGAAAACCTACATAGAGGAATCTTGAGTTCAAATTCTCTGCCAAGTTGTGTTGGGAGAATTGTTCAGCCTCTCTAAAGTTTAGGTCAACACCAGGGACTATCTCATTGAAACAACGTGTAGAAAGCACTTGGCATAGTGCCTGGCACAAAATGTATACATCCACTATTTTTAATCCTATCTCCTTCTATTCATCAGCTATGATTGAATTGTAGCTGTAAACTTGCTTACATAGCTGATTTATCAAGTTCACTGTTTTTTATAAATTTTTTTTTTCTCTTAGCAAATTCCTCCTCCTTCTTTTGAACTCACAGTATTGCCCTCTCCTGAATTCCCCCGCCTTCCTGAGTCCATCAC
>NW_011484304.1:2014734-2039962 GCF_000754665.1 Bison bison bison
CCTACTCCTGCTTTTGAACTCAAAGTATTGCCCTCTCCTGAATTCCCCCGCCTTCCTGAGTCCATCACTTCCTCTGGGTCACCACGACAAAGCAAACATATGATGCACACGTGCTTCCCCATGCCAGCATTCTCCAAGGGGAGTTTTTCACCCTCTTGCAAGTGTAAGTGTATACATGCATCTTTCCTCCTCCACACTGAGCTCATATATCCATCTGTCTTTTGCTTTTGTTCCCTGAGCTGTTTCCAGGGCAAAGTCAAGTTCTAGAAATGTTGTAAAGTAGACACGGATGGGCCCAGTAAGTTCTCAAAGAAGTGGCAAGTCTCTTTTTGCTCCAGACTCACACACTGGGCAGAGTTTTGTCTTTTCAGAGCCCATTCACATATGTTCTCTTAGCTGCGCCTCCTATATTGCCTTCAAAACCACGAGGTAGATTAGAGCAGGCCAATTCCTCGGCTCCTCCCCTTACCCCACTGGTTCATAGCATCTGGGGGCCTCCTTGGCTACTCACAGCATTAAGGAGCTAGACCTCCTGACTAGAAATATTACTTCTCCATAAAGAAAATATTTTTCAAATCAATTAGAAGCCTCTGTGACCTACAGCAATTTAGGAAATTAGTAAATGCTCCTTGTTCCTCCCGCAGACTATATTTTATTATTGGATTAATGTGCTAAAAGCCCCTGTTTTGTAGCACCAAATATTTACTTTGGAGAAGTTCTCTGGTTTTATCATGGATTTGCCTTGTACTGTCAACAAATCACTGCAGTGTGCATAATGAACTATGGGAGTAAAGAAAATATACACAGGACTAGAGTCACTTGGAAGCAAAGTTTTTGCTTTTCGGGAGGGGATCAGTGAAGAGTTAACATCCGGTCACCCACTGACGACATCTTGTGACCTTATCTCATGAATCATGCAGAAATTTTTACTTTAAGCATATGGTCTGCTTTAAGAGTATGGGCCAGATGTCTGTTCCCAGAGTTCAATTTCAGGGCTTAGTTCTATATCATAAAGAGCAATTATAAATTCTTCACTAAGCCAGGTAGAACAATCAAATGACAGCAGTGGTGGGGCCTTGGGGTGCTGCACAATGGTCAGCACGCTCCTGTGTCTCGACTCAGAAAGCACCTTTCAGGAGCACATAAACAGTGAAATAATTTCTCCATTATTGGAAAAATATTTAGAGGACCAAGCTGTGGTATTGATTCAGTTCTCTTATTGATACATCCAAGAGTTTGTGGACAAGAGGAAAAAGCAATCTTTCCTAATCAGTGGTTACTTGATACTTTCGTGCCCACTGCCACCCCACATGTTTCTACCCCTGAAATGGGAATCCATGTGAAAACTGTCCATTTGTCCATTCAATATGGCAGCTTTCTTCCTGCGATACAGTGGCTGGTATGGAGACACTCTCTATCTCATGTTCTTAGCTTTCCTGTTGCATGAAGAGCAAGGCTTTTGAGAAGACTGTTGAGTATCTCTCCCAACCCCACCTGCCTTGAC
Organism: Bison bison bison; assembly: GCF_000754665.1. NCBI lineage: Eukaryota > Metazoa > Chordata > Mammalia > Artiodactyla > Bovidae > Bison > Bison bison. The sequence continues at coordinate 2,016,239 of NW_011484304.1, forward strand.
TGCTTTTCTGCTCTGTCATTACATCCTCGTCTAAGCTCATGTTTTACAGGGTGATTGTCCTTTTATTGCCCTCAGCGTGCAACCTTGTAGCTTTCCATTTTCCACACTGTCTTCATTGCACTGGTTTTGAAATGGAAATCTAGTTTTCTAGATCTACAGATGAAGACAGTCATCCTTAACCAGGCCTATCAGATCCCATATGCTGACTACACTGCTCTCTGTTAATCCAACCTGGTCTTCTTCCAGACTCCAAAATGCCTCCTTTTCCTCTTGCTACTGATCCTTTGCCCAGCCTGCTCCCTCTGCCTAAATGCCCTTCCTGCTCACAGCACCAGACCTGATCAACATTTACTCCCCATCAAGACCAGGTCAAGGTCCCCTCTGAAGCCTTTTACATTCATGTTGCCCTTGTTTCCTTTGTGCCTCTCCTAACACAGTATGAGCTCTGTAAGAACAAGGACTAGAAAAGCAGGTTGCCTTAACCAAAACAACAAACTGTATACAGAAGAAAAACAACCAACCATGGTCAATATCATTCCAAGGTAATTCTATCAAAAAGTAATAGATTCTGGTCAGGACATTGTTTATTGCCTTCGACAGATCTGAGTTGAAGGCTTAATAAAGAAAAATGAGCAGACAGGCCCTGTTTTCTAGTACCTTCCAGAGTGACCATCATACTGACAGGATTTAGGAGTCATGGAAGCAGTTTACCTATGAGTATACCTCTGGCCCATACCTGCGAGAAGCTTGGCTGTGTGTGGTAGGAATTTCCTAGAGAGCATGTGGAGTTCACATTGTCCAGTGAAGATGCCATAAGGGTTTTTTACAAACATCCTGTTCCCTTCTCTTGGGCACATGCAATTTGATGTGAGCATGTAGCTTCCTTTGGATGACAAAATGCAAGCTGAAGACATAATGGGTTGGCCAAAATGTTCGTTTGGGTTTTCCATAAGCATGTATGAAAACTCGAATGAACTTTTTGGCCAACCCAATATCTATGTCTGGTGGAAGTTTAAAGAACCAGAACATGATTCTTATTTTGACTATCATGGACGCATGTGGTACCTCTGTCTAGCGAAGTCCCTAAGTCACCACGATGAGCAGAATCCTCCTGCCAGTCAGTGGTGGCTTCTACTGATTACAGAAATGAGCCTTTGTTGTGTCACACCACTGAGATGTGGGGCCCCAGAGGAGGTTGGGTGATGTACCCCATCAGTCCTGCCCACATGACTGCTCAAATCGGAAGGACAGGTTGAAGGGAGTGGAATGAGAATGTGAGAGGAAGACGAGAAACCTACTGAAAGGAGACATGCAGAAAGGATCTGGGGACTCAGTCACAGTAACTGAATATAGTGGGTTAGCTCTAGAATTCCGCCTCAGGGTAGAGGTTGTGGACTAGACAAGGGCAGGGTGGGCCGAAGGCTTATTGATGGATAGAAAGTGAAAGATGAGAGAGCCATCAAAATACACATGTGCACACGTGCGTGCACACACACACACACACGCTTCACAGCTTGCTTGTGTCCCTCTACTTCCTTTGGCCACAGTAATCGTAAAAATATCCACCCCAATCCCCGTCCCCACAAACTGAGGATCCAAAAATACTTCTCTAACCTCAAACCCTTAATGCCCTTCCACCCTGTTTCTGCCATTAATCTCACATCCTTCATTATGAAATCCACAGATTTTGAGAGAAATAAGCTAATTTATTAAGAGTTACAGGTATTAAAAAAAAACAAACTCTCATTTGTGACTTTCTACATTTTCCACATTTTTGGTAATTAACACTTTCATAATCCCAAACCAAAAACAAATATCACCCATTTATAAAATATATATGTAAACTGACTTATCCACATTCCATTGCCAAGGCCAACCTTAGGATATAAAATCAACTACAGCAACAGCACAAACCACATCATAGTGAGAAATAGCCAGATTCTTGCCCACGATCCTCCCAATTGCCTGTAAGTTCATGTCACAACAGGAGACCAGAGAACAAGCTTGCAATATCTTTTAACTGTGTTGAGCTACTGTCAACATTCTGTTAATTTCCCTTAACTCTCTCCAGCATGTCCATTTAATGAAGGGTGCTTCCACTGGGGAAGATTAAAATCTGAAAATATGAGACCATCCTGACCCCAACTATAGCACAAGTTATTTTTACTTATTTCTTCAAGTGACAAGGCTTGGGGTTAAATTAATGTAATAATAGTTGCCTGGAGGATCTTTCATGTTCTGTGAATTCTGTAGGAGCCACTGGATCTAGCTATGTATTTGGAAGAATACCATCCTTCAATTTGAAACCAAAGCAGTCAGCATCTCAAATTGGGGACCTTGATAAGAAACAATGATTCATATTTGCTCAGGGCTTTTTCTGGTCCATTGCTCTTCTCTCCCTAAGTGCATTCACATCCATTGTCTTAAGCATGCTTTTCTTCAGCACCATTTTGTAGGTAAGGTAAGTCTAAATCTTGATTTGTGGATGAGGAGGCTGGTGCGCAGAGAGATTAAATGGCTAATCTAAATGAGAAAAACAAATCAACAGCCAAGGAGACTCAGGAACTCAGGTTACTGATCTCACTGCTTTTATAATATTCTGAGCTACTCCCACTCAGCCCCTATGATATATCCTACAATATGAACTCCTTCAATGCCCGCAACAACCACATGAGAGAAAGTTTATTATCCCCAGTGTAAGCATGGGTAAACTGAGGCTGAACTGAATTAAAGAAGGAATGCAGCCACAGCCACCCAGCAAATGAAACTCAAACCCAGACCAGTCTAACTTCAGAGTCCGTACTTTTTACATGACACTGGCTCCCACAAGAGAGTACACTCATATTGATTTTAGAAGCTGACATGGAAAGATGAGCAATAGATATTTCCACACCACCATACTGGTCCTGCAAATTAAACCACAAGGACCAAAGAATAAATGTCACTATAAAGGTAACACAGGAAAAAAAAAGACATAGGACTTCTACCTAGTCAGCAATTATTGTGCTTACGTTTATTTATTTCAAGGTGATCTCTTGGTTTTGTGTAATAGAAAGGGCTAGAAAAGAGAAGGTTTAGGTTAAGGTGGAAGGGAAATGCAAATGGATACTATAGAGCTGGTACAGTGTTTGCCCTGCAAGCTTGGGGAAGATAAAGAAACTTGATGTAAAAACCTTGAGATTGTATTTCTGTGGCGAGTACAAGAGGAGAGTTTAACTGAGGGGGAAAACAAGGGGCTACCAAATCGAGGCCCAGGGTTTGGAAAATTTCTACAACCCTGGGCACTGGGGTAGGGGATGGCCCATGGGTACAAAGGCCAGAAGTTTTGTGTGTGTTGTGGGCAGGGAGCTGGGGACAATGCTAGAAGTCCATCTTATCTGTCTGCTTCTTCCATCACAGGATTAGAATTGCAACAAGGCTCCCATCTGCTCAGCCAGACTAATTTTCCAGACCTCCCGCCACCCCCAAAGTCAAGGGGCCAGGTAACAAAGTTCTCACCTGTGGAATGTGACAGGAAGTCATGTGTCTGGTTCCTATGGTATTAGACATGCTTCCTCTACACTTTCTTCTTCCTACTGGTTGGAAGTTGGGTAGGGTAGCAACCCAGTTTTAACCATGAGATGATGAAAATGACCTGGGGTGTGAGGTAACAGTGATGTGGCAGGAACCCAAGCCCACAATGAATATGGGGAACAGGACTGTCCTGCCAAACATGGGGCCTAGTACATGAGGGACAGGTAAAACTCTTCATTCTTTATGCTTCTTATTTCATTGAGTCTCTGTGTTATAGGACCAAAAGCTGACCCTAAATAATATAGCAAACTGATAGAAAGCACAAAATAGTCCTCTAGGACTCATCTTAAGCATCCAAGTGTCTTCTTACAAATGGACAAGAAACCCATAAACAAGACCATAAATCACAGAATTTGCTAAAAGAGAAAGTAACTCTCATGAATCAAATCACAGGAACCTAAGATCACCTCTTGATCAAAAAATCCATACTGCTTTTGACCAACAGTCATGCAGTGAGCAGTATGTCCTTTTTTTTTTTTTTTAAGAAGTATATTTTATTTTGGTAATTGTGCGAAATGCTAGGCTAGATGAATCACAAGCTGGAATCAAGATTGCCAGTAGAAATATCAACAACCTCAGATACGCAGATGATTCTAATGGCAGAATACCAAGAGGAAATAAAGAGCCTCTTGATGAGGAGAAAGAGGAGAGTGAAAAACCTGACTTAAAACTCAACATTCAAGAAACTAAAATCATGGCATCCAGCCCCATCTCTTCATGTCAAATAGAAGGGGAAAAAGTGGAAACAGTGACAGATTTTATTTTCTTGAACTCCAAAATCACTGTGGACAGTGACACAGCAGCCACAAAATTAAAAGATACTTATTCTTTGGACGAAAAGATATGACAAAGCTAGACAGCATATTGAAAGCAAAGATATCACTTTGCCAACCAAGATCTCTATAGTCAAAGCTATGGTTTTTCCAGTAGTCATGTACGGATGTGAGAGTTGGACCACAAAGAAGGTTGAGTGCCAAAGAATTGATGCTTTCGATTAGTGGTGCAGGAGAAGACTCTTGAGAGTCCTGTGGACTGTAAGATCAAACCAGTCAATCCTGAAGGAAACCAACCCTGAATATTCATCAGGACTGATGCTGAAGCTGAAGCTCCAATACTTTGGCCACCTGATGCAAAGAGCTGACTCATTGGAAAAAGAACCCAATGCTGGGTAAGATTGAAGGCAAAAGGAAAAGATGGTGACAGAGGATGGGTGAGATAGTTAGACAGCATCACACTCAGTGGACATGAATTTGAGCAAATTCTGGGAGATAATGAAAGACAGACGAGCCTGGTGTCCATGGGGTGCAAAGAATTGGAGACGACTTAGCAACTGGCAAAAACAACTACTCAGGTCACTTTCTAGTAAAGGCAATTAGACAACTTGACTAATTAGATACCTCACTGGCATGCTGGCTTGAGAACTTCATCAGTTGCCATTTTTTCCTCAAAATAGCAGTCTGAACTGCAAATCAAACCCACATTTTATCCTAATGTTACTCTGTAATAAACCTATTTTGTCAATCAATGTTTTAAAAATATTATTTATCAAAAATAAAAGCATAAAATCAATTTCTTTAAAGTATATGAATAAAGAGAGTCACAAAATTCCAAAAAGTCAAAATCATGCATCTATTTTCATATCCACCGCCCCCCCCCCAATTCTATCACAGGAATGTGCTCTCTCCCCCTCCTCAACTTTTCACGGTCACCTTTTCATTTTGAAAAGAAGGCTACCAACTGGCTTAAAGTTCCTGGCACACAAGATGATTGAAACAGTGAGCATTTAAAATTCACATTTGCAAGGTGAACATCTGGAACACATTCAAAAGAGGGAAAAATTATGAAATGAGAATATTATTAATAGCTAACATATTGCAAGACATGAATCAATGGACAACCTGTTTCCTAGATCCTTTCTGGGGGAAAAAAAATATTTGAAAGGAAAAAGCACAACATGGCAGCATGTACTACTACCATGGAAGGAAATATGATTTACTGCATCACCTTTCAGGGGTAAACTTGCCATTTGTTTAAAATGCTGATAATGTCTACAGTCTATTCTTCCCTGCTGCCTCACGTGTTGCTGAGGGAAGATCTTTGTAGGTAACGAGGAGTGTTTTCTTCACCAGGGAAGTGGGATTTTCACACTTGCACTTAGTGGTAGCGAGTCTCAGCCCCGCAGTTTATTTTTGTAATAATTAATGAAATTTCACACTTCCTGGCTTCCTTGCCCCTGCCCAGAGAATGGCTTGCTGCCACGTTTCTGGGTGCTGTCGTAGGAAATGAAGCGATGTTGCATGAGGATCCAGCTTGGGAAGGAAAGCATAAGAAGGGCCTTGTGCTCCATTGAGTGCTTTCTCAGTGACAGTTTCACTGAAGGGTGACTCCAGTGGATCCCCAAACGCGTCGTGCGGTAGAGATGGAGACTGGTATTTATAGCTCCAGGTGTTGACATGCTTAAACCAACTCTGTCTATTTTATTAAGAGAAAAATAGTCCTCTATTACTCTCATTTTAGGTGTAAGGGAAAGGAACTCACTTAGTTGCAATGAATCTGGCAAATGTGTCTTAAACTAAATACAAAAAGCAAAGGATTCCCTTTCAGGAGTAGAAGAGTCATTCATACACTTCACAAATATTTATTGAGTGCTGACCAGACTCCAGGCACTATTCTTGGCATGGGTGATATGGCTGGGAACCAGACAGACAAGTCCTACCAAAAAAAAAAATGAAAGAGGCAAACAGTTCGGGGAAAGAGATCTTTAAGCATCCCAGGTATGAGTTCCTCTGAGGACCCCAATCACTTTGTTAACACTCACAGAAATCTAAGAATGATGTTCAGAACTTCTCACATTCCTGTCCGGCAGACAGCCAAGCCCACCTGCCACTGATCCTGTACTATGTCCATCACCACCACCATCATCATTGTCTTCAGGAATAAACCTGATAGTGAGGTTTTTCGATGACGAGCCAAACAGTGAACTCAAGGCTAATACACGTTTTATAACTTTACTCTTCTCAACAATCCCATGAGTTAGGTGGTATCATAATCCCCATTGCACAAATGAGAAAACCAAGGCAGAGGTGTGTTAACAGTAACTTTGCCCAAAGTCACACAACTTATAAGTGAGAAGCCCAAGATGAGAACACAGGCACCTGGGCTCCAGAACCCATAGGATAGCCACTCTTTCTATCCAATGCGCACAACAGATCAATCCCCCATGAATCATGAGTTCCCCTGTCCCTGTGTGATGGTCCATGCTGTTTGCCAAGCCCTGGAAAACTTTTCCCATCAGGACAACTGAGAAAACCTCCACCTGAAGCCAAGATCAAAGAACATATATGGGACCGGTCATGTTCCATCTGATTTAACACAAACCTCAGAAGGAATCCATGCACTATCTCCTGTGTGTACTCTATGAAGGAATATAGAAGGCCACATTAAAAGTGAGAGAACATTCTGCCTCAAACTGGAAATGAGAAAATGCAATATGCAGCTATTCATTTTCTCAAATAATTTAAATACTTGTTCAGTTCATGCTGCCTGGGGAACCCATTGTACAGGTCTTCAAGTAGCTTTCAATTTTATAGCGAGAAGACATACAATAAACACAGGACTTCCACCATCTTGCATTTAATAAGTCCTTCCTTTATTTAACTTATATGCAGAGTACATCATGAGAAACGCTGGACTGGAACAAACACAAGCTGGAATCAAGATTGCCAGGAGAAATATCAATAACCTCAGATATGCAGATGACACCACCCTTATGGCAGAAAGTGAAGAGGAACTCAAAAGCCTCTTGATGAAAGTGAAAGTGGAGAGTGAAAAGGTTGGCTTAAAGCTCAACATTCAGAAAACGAAGATCATGGCATCCAGTCCCATCACTTCATGGGAAATAGATGGGGAAACAGTGTCAGGCTTTATTTTTGGGGGCTCCAAAATCACTACAGAGGGTGACTGCAGCCATGAAATTAAAAGATGCTTACTCCTTGGAAGGAAAGTTATGACCAACCTAGATAGCACATTGAAAAGCAGAGACATTACTTTGCCAAAAAAGGTTCGTCTAGTCAAGGCTATGGTTTTTCCTGTGGTTATGTATGGATGCAAGAGTTGGACTATGAAGAAGGCTGAGTGCCCAAGAATCGATGCTTTTGAACTGTGGTGTTGGAGAAGACTCTTGAGAGTCCCTTGGACTGCAAGGAGATCCAACCAGTCCATTCTGAAGGAGATCCACCCTGGGATTTCTTTGGAAGGAATGATGCTAAAGCTGAAACTCCAGTACTTTGGCCACCTCATGCAAAGAGTTGACTCATTGGAAAAGACTCTGATGCTGGGAGGGATTGGGGGCAGGAGGAGAAGGGGACGACAGAGGATGAGATGGCTGGATGGCATCACTGACTCGATGGACGTGAGTCTGAGTGAACTCCGGGAGTTGGTGATGGACAGGGAGGCCTGGCGTGCTGCGATTCATGGAGTCGCAAAGAATCAGACACGACTGAGCGACTGATCTGATCTGATCTGATCTGATCCTTGATGTCTCCATGAGCATCATTTTGTTTGAAATTCAAACACCTTGGGAGGTAGAAAGGATGGCAATCATTTTCAAAACTGGACACATAGGAGGAAACTGAGGAAAGGGACGAGTGGGTGGATCACTAAACACATGCTAGACATTAGGCTCCTGACGCATGTTTCATACGGTTCCTTGCTCAGTAAGGAATCTCCCAAGGGAATAAGCCCCTGCATTAACCATATTTCTAAAGCACCTCGCACCTGGGCTTCAGATCGGAATGGAAGAAAAGGCACCGATGACAGCACTTCTTTGGCCCCCATCCTCTGGAATGTAAACCCCAGCAATAGCGACCCTGCAAACTGCCGCTGCACTGCAGCGCTGTCGGAAGACACTGCACCAGTTTTTGGCAGCTCAGGCAGCTAGACTTCCTCATGACTTCACATTAATGTACTTGGCAATCACACAGAAGAGCTTTTAAATCGAATGGGTCAGACAATAACAAAGCAGAGTTACACGAGCATTTTCAAAACGATGGGGCTGTGACCCTTTTAGGTATGCCATGCTGCCTTCTTCCAAGGGCGTGCAGAGTTGCAGTGCACCACACAGATTTCCAGTCTGGTCGCTTGTGTATGTGTAGCATGAGGTTTCTCCAAAGAGCATGGAAATCTGCCCCGTGTGGATGTGTGTTCCTGCAGGCATGTGTCGGTGCGTGTGGGTAGGTGCATGTATATTCTCTGGCCTCCATCAACTTTGCTGGCAAAATTGGGTTAAGACAGGCTACCTGGAGCACTGGCATTCAGGCTAAACAGGGCCGGGCTTCAGGTTGGGCATCACAGCTTCTAAGGGCTTTCATTGTGCTCTTTTTTCTTCTTGAAGGTTCTGTGTGCTTAGTTGTTCAGTCATGTCTGATTCTGCGACCCCATGGACTGTAGCCTCCCAGGTTCCTCTGTCCACAGGGATTCTCCAGGCAAGAATACTGGATTGGGTTGCCATGCCCTCCTCCAGGAGATCTTCCCAACCCAGGGATCAAACCCAGGTCTCCTGCATTACAGGCAGATTCTTTGCCATCTGAGCCACCAAGTTCTAAATCTCTGATATCCTCCATTGGTAGTGGTCAAGAAGTTTCTTTCCTAGGCTAAAAATGTATTTAGATTTTTAGGCAACAAAGTTTATAAAGTAAGTCAAGACATTTTTTTTTTAACAGAGTGTTAGAAAATTGTGTTTTTGTTTCTGCTGCTGATGGTTTTTTTTAAAAATTTTACTTTTTGGCTGTGCCATACAGCATGTGGGCTCTTATTTCCCTGACCAGGGATGGAACCCACAGTCCCTGCATTGGAAGTGTGGAGTCTTAACCACCAGGCCACCAGAGAAGTCTTTGTTTTTTATTCTTTAAATAAAACTATACAATGCCCATCATACGAAGAACTGATGAAATACTTTACGAATTCTCCATATTTATGGAGGCATTTTTTTTCTTGAATCACTTGCACACTCCATTTCCAGGTGATACCATCATCGGCGGCCCTCTTATCAGTGTCAATAATTCCATTTGGCAGGCAACAGCTAATTCTTTTCATGTGCTAATGATTAATCAGACAAGCCTATTTACTAATGTATCAGAATGCATTAGAAACATAAGGTAATGGCGGACAGAACATCAATTCAGATATAAATGAACTGCATTTACATTGGATACCTATTGACTTATGTCACAGAATGAAGTAGAAAATGCAATTTACTTGTAAACCATTAAAATGAATGAAAATAGAATTTCAAACTCCATCTTCAAACATAAGTTTATTGACTTGGCTGTGAGCCTTAAGGGAGTGTCTAACTAAGTTTAAAATATATAAATAACACACTAATTCATTTTGTCATAAAAGAGTTACTGTCTCACCAACTAAATGCCAAGGAATTTACTTAACTTGGAACTAGTACAAAATAAAGAGAGGTCATGAAGCATGATGTGAGGACATATTAGGGTTCTTGTGTTGGGGTTTTCTGATTCGATAGCTCTTCTAACCTGGTTTTGTCCCAAATCCTGCGTGTGTACATGACCAAAGGACATTGGTCCATATCTAACAAAAAATTGAAGAGTAAAATCTTTATGACAGAGGGAGAAGGAGGGAGGGAAAGAGAGAGGAAAAAAAGAGATAGACAGAAAAGGGTAGGCTTTGGGGAGTTAGGTCAAGTGACATTACATTAGTAAACATAAAGTGAAGTGTTAGTCGCTCAGTCGTGTTCAATTCTTTGTGACCCCATGGACTGGAGCTCCTCTGTGGAATTCTCCAGGCAAGAATACTGGAATAGGAGTGTCCATTCCCTTCTCCAAGGGATCTTCCCGATCCAGGGATTGAACCTGGCTCTCTTGCATTGCAGGTGGATTCTTTACCTTCTGAGCCACCAGGGAAGCCTAACATTACAGCATTGGGAAGCCATGTTAGGAGTCTACACTGAAGATATTTAGAGAAAAATGAAAATAAATTTTAAGGTCACATAAAGAGGAGGATGGCTTTGAACTATTTAGTATGAAAAATAGCTGAGCCTCTGAGATGATGCTTTTATCTAGATATTGAGCTTCAAACAGACAAGACTTCTTGTCTCAGAACTTCTCAAGTGTGTAGGAACAGACATGAGGAAATTGGAACTACTCAAAAATATATAATTCAATTCCAAGCAATTGTTTGTATGTATGACAGCTCAGATCCAGCCAAATGACCAATAACTGCCTTTGAATTAGAGACTTAGGTGATTGTTGCAGTTTTGAAAACCCAGTCTTGGGAGAACTCAAAAGAAAAGTGGGGGTGTATTTTAACAGAAAACCTAACCTGCCTGACTGTCCCTTTCTTCTGAATCTCTTCTTCTTAGTCTACACTGTAAGGTGTTAATGAAAAGTAATGTGTACCTACAGCAACAAGCATTTTCCAGAGCATAGTCCCAAAAAAGCTGTCAAGAGAGAGAGGTTTGTTGATAAAGAATTTCATGATCAAATATGTCTAGGACATTCAATATTAGCTTCCCTTTCCAACCATTTGAAAATCCACCAGGCATCTTGGCATATTAAAGGCTCTGAAAAGTCCTACAGTAAAGAAAACTTTTAAATGTGTTCCAGCAGCATTTTTCAAGCTTAATTAAGCACAGGGATATTTGCTTCCCCTACACACAGATCGAGTGTTCCATAAAGCACAGTTTTAGAAATATTAACAAAAATAAAAATACTGAGAAAACTAAATATGTCAGGTAAATCTATTTCTTATCCTAAAAAAAAATGGAAAGCATCTCTCAATGTTATTATTTGTCAAGAAAGAAGAAGCTAAAGGAACCTTTTTCAGTCTCAGCAAAGGAAGCTCTCCACATATCTGACTCAAATGTTCTTTTCTGTGCGTAGGTCGTGTCTGTGAACAAACGCCAGACACACACTCCTTGCATTGAGTGGCACATGCCAGAGCAGGCAGGGGCTAGGTGCCCCTCCCACTAAAAAGTACAGCTTCAACACTCATTAACCCACTCAGAAGGACCTTGTGCAGGTATTACTACAGGTACCCAGGGAAGAATTAATAGCACCTTTGTCTGTGTCCCCAAAAGGAACATAAATGCTCCTCCTGTTCATTCCCAGCATCTAATCCATCAAGAAACTGTCTGGAAGATAAATTGGAGCTAAGCTGACTTTTGTTAATAATGTAACAATTTTGAAAGTGCAGCTTTAATCAAGGGGGAAATTTTCTAGAATTTGACAACCTTTTCCATTCCCTTTGGTATAGGCTCCATTCTTTTTTCAAAACTGTCTAATGCTGTTTCTTAGGTGGGGTTCAATAGAAACCAGTCTATAATGCAATGCACTCTTTTTATGTGATGTTTAGATATGAGATTGATCTCGGTGGGCACCCTGGAGTTCTGAAAGTAGGATTATTGGATTTTGTGGCTTTCTCAGATGTCGAAGATCTTTAAACAGTGTCTTGCAAAGTTGCTACATCCTGCTTGTCTGTAAAACACTTATGAACTCATCAAAGAAGGTAGACTTCATTTTAATTAGACATAGTGGGTGAACGGGAGTGGCGGGGGGGCTGGAAGCCAACTTCCTCCCACCATCTAGTTAAATGCCAGGACCACGTTCACTTCCATACCTTGAAAAGAAAAATGAGTTCCTCCATCTTCAGATCAATAGGGCCTTAAGAGGAAGACTGCTGACACAGGACGGAATTCAGAATTCACAAAAGCGGCGGGGACAAAAGACATGGTTGTTAAAGCAGAAGTTTGGTTGTCATGTTATCTCAGGAGTCCTCCAGAAGATTGGAATAGCTTTGAATTTGGGCTGAATCAGATGGGAGCAATAAAATGATAGGTTAGCCTCATGGAGTGGCTCGCATTTAAGAAAAACAAAGCAATTAACAAACAGTATATTTCCTCTGAAATAGTTACAGATGCAGAAAACAAACCCATGATTACTAGGGGGAAGGGGGGGAAGAGGGGGAAGGAATAAAGTGGGAGATTGGGATTGACATACACACACTACCATATATAAGATAGACGACTAATGAGGACCTATTATGTAGCACCTACCAACATTCATTGGAAGGACTGATGCTGAAGCTGAAACTCCAATACTCTGGCCACTTGATGTGAAGAACTGACTCATTGGAAAATAACCTGATGCTGGGAAAGACTGAAGGCAGGAAGAGAAGGGGATGACAGAGGATGAGATGGCTGGATGGCATTACCGACTTGATGGACATGAGTTTGAGCAAGCTCCGGGAGCTGGTGATGGACAGGGAAGCCTGGCTTGCTGTAGTCCATGGGGTTGCAAAGAGTCAGACGTGACTGAACGACTGAACTGAACTGTATAGCAAAGGGAACTGTATTCAATGCTCTGTAGTGGCCTATATGGGCTTCCCTTGTGGCTCATCTGGTAAAGAATCCGCCTGCAATGCAGAAGACCTGGGTTCCGTCCCTGGGTTGGGAAGATACCTTGGAGAAGGGAAAAGCTACCCACTCCAGTATTTGAGCCTGGAGAATTCCATGGACTGTATAGGGGTCGCAAAGAGTTGGACATGGCTGAGCGACTTTCACTTTCAGTGGCCTATATGCGAAAAGAATCTGAAAAAGAGTGGATGTATGTATCTGTACAACCAATTCAGCTTGCTGTGCACCTGAAACAAACACGACGTTGTAAATCAACTCTACTCCGATATTTTTTTTTTTAAGTTAGGTAGTTATTGTGTAATAGACACCACACTGTTGTGGCCCACAGCCCCTCTGAAGCCCCCATGTCAGGCGTCAGGAATGTCTGGAAGCAAACGGGCTATTATCCCAGAGGGAAAGTGCAAGGACTCTTAGAGTACAACCACCTGGAAAATCGTGCCGGGTCATGCATCCTGTCACTGCAATCAAACAGTGACCCTCCCTTTCAGATTCGCAACCAATGGACCAAGCAATCCATAAATGGACACGTGAACAAGAATTGATAGGAATTCTCATTTCATGTTTCCTCCCAACATTTTTTTTAAAGTAGTGGCACTTGTATTCACATTTTTATTCAAGTGAAGTATAAAAGTCTATCTGATGTGGCACAAATTCCATGGGCCTGATTCCCCATGTACATAGGCACAGCACAGGTTTACCAACCACTGTCTTGGCTCTGAGGATAAGAGGTGTATTTCAGATGGCCCAGTTGGTTCCACTCAAGTATGGATGCTGAAGGCTTTCTTTCAAATACTGCCACCACTACAAGATACCATGATACACATATAGGAAGGACCCAAATCCGGAAAACTGACACCACCAAACTCTGGTTTCGATGGAGAACAACAGAAACATTCATTCACCAGTACTCATTGCCGGTGGCAATGGAAAATGGTACAGCTACTTTAGAAGACATTTGGCAGTTTCTTACAAAACTAGACATACTCTTGCATGCATGCTGAGTCGCTTCAGTCATGTCTGACTCTTTGAAACCCCGTGGACCATAACCCACCAGGCTCCTCTGTTCATGATATTCTCCAGGCTTGAGTACTAGAGTGGGTTGCTGTGCCCTCCTCCAGGAGATCTTCCCAACCCAGGGATTGAACCCAAATTTCTTATGTCTCCTGCATTGGCAGGTGGTTTCTTTACCACTAGCGCTACCTGGGAAGCCCACTCCTATGGTATGATCCAGTGATCACACTCCTTGGCATTTATTTAAAAGAGCTGAAAACTTATGTCCACACAAAAACCCACATAAGAATATTTATAGTGATTCATAATTGATTCATAATTGCTTAAACCTGGACGCAGCTAAGAGGTCCTTTGGTAGATGAATGGATAAATCAATGGTGGTACATCCAGATAATGGAATATTATACAGCACTGAGAGGAAATGAGTCATCCAGCTATAAAAAGGTATGGAGAAACCTTGAATGCATACTACAAAGCCAATCTGAAATGGCTACATACTGTATTATTCCAAGTAAATGACATTTTGGAAAAGGTGAGACTATGGAGATAGTAAAAAAGTTAGTTGTTACCAGGCAAGGTGGGTGGGAAAGAATGAACAGGCAGAGCATGGAGGATTTTTATGGCAGTGAAAATATTCTGCATGATACTGTAATGGTGGAGACACGTCATGATACATTTCTCTAAATCCACAGGATGTACAATACCAACAGTGTAAATTACAAACCCTGGTTGATACTGACGTGTCAGGTAGGACCATCCATCGTGACAGATGTCCCATCCTGTGGGGGATGTGGACAGTGGGGAGATGTTGTCAATGGTGGAGAGTGTTGACAATGGAGAGGCTATGCATGTGTGGAGGCAGGAGAGATATGGGAAATCTCTGCACTGTCTTTATGCTGCTCTGAAGCTAAAAGTGCTCCAATAAAATTAAGTGTTTTAAGTAAAGCCAAAACAAAACCCACCACCACACCCTCCAGGTGCTCAGGGTACACACCCCCTGACTCAGATTATTTGCGTCCCATGGTATTGAAATGAGAGTTGGCCAATGGGGTCGGGTGGATGGGGACGAAGATTAGTCTTGCGATCAGTTGAGCACAACATGCTCGGTGGGTCAAGGGCTCTTCCGATGGGAAGGGCAGCTGCTGCTAAGTCCCCAGGGCAGTCTGTATACGTCACTCAACTGAGGGATGACTGGGCCCTTTGCAGGTACAAAAGAGGTCCCCCTTCATCTTCCAAGTGTAAACCCTGGACCAGACCTTCTTGAGAGGATGCTAAGCCTGAGACTGAGATGCCTCCGGATGCTGCCTCTGCGCTATCCACACACTCTCTCCATTCAAAACCAGCCTCATAAGCCCATTCATGCCTCTCCCTCATTACCTCTGCATCCTTCCCTTCCCAGAGTCCAGGACTTAATTTATTCCTTGCTTACTAGGGCTTCCCCAGATCTATGCTCAAGGTATACATGTAGATCTTCCCGTCACCCTACAGCCTGGGCTTTGGAAATGCAGGAACCCATCCATGATCCCTCTTTTCTCTCTATATTGTGGTTGGGTCATCTTTCCCTTGAGCAGTGAAGACAGGCTGCCGAGAGGACTGGATGAGAGAAGGGCCAAAGGGGAGAAGGAAAGAAATGCTCCTGTGTCCGCAAACACACAAGCCTCTCAACTTTTAAAATGTCACAGCATTCTATAAAATGCTCCAAGAACTTTGGGGGATGGTGGCTACTGAACATGTTTAAAATGTCAGGAATTGAATGTAAAGACACTGTTTCTTCAGTTAAAAGAAATGGAAACCTGCGCTGGGGGCCTGAGTTTTGGATGGATGGGATAGTGCTGGAGTAATCAGAAGATGAAGGGACAGGGGATGGGAGCTAGAATAGGTGGTTTTTCACCCACATTCCCAACACACACACTGACACACTGGCACAGGCGCCCGTGTGCTTCATCTCAAAATATAGATCGTTGCTTACACATGGTAACAACACATTACAATTATTTGTTCCCAAGCAAGGGAAAAGACCAAAGACTCTGTGTCACAGTGAGAAAAATAGGAGCTTTAGGAGGAGCAATCCTAAAATTGAGACTCACTATATGACCTCAGAAAAATTAGATTTCTTTTCTGAGCCTCAGTGTTCTCATCTGCTCAATGGAAATAATCATGTCTCTTCTCTGCTGGTCTCACAGGATTGGGAATGCTACATGAGACCATGAACAGATAAGTGTTTTATAAACTATAATATATTATCCCCTCCTTAAGGTTTGGGGTTAGGAGGAACTAATAAATAATTACCAAATTTGGGAAAGAGGAAGAGGGCCAGGGAGAAAGAAAGATGATCCAAAGGATTCATTGTGGCTCATCTTCCTCACCCTAATCTCCAGGTGGGGCTGCATCTTCCAGTCATCCTCCAAGCTTAGGAAGCCAGATCTGCGTTAGGGGGATGGGAGAAGGATGATGACCACAGCAAAGCATTTACCCAGAGTTCACTTCCCAGGAGGAAGTATAAAAATAGTTTGTCTATTACTTGGATATTTCTTGGCAGTGTCTTATTCCTAGCAGGTAGAATGGAGACTGTACTAGATATTCAGCAAATATCTCAATTTTCCATGCATGCCATAGAGCAGTGCTTTCCAAATGTAATTCAGTTCAATTCAGTCGCTCAGTCGTGTCTGACTCTTTGTGACCCCATGAATTGCACCCCACCAGGCCTCCCTGTCTATCACCAACTCCCAGAGTTCACTGAGACTCATGTCCATCGAGTTGGTGATGCCATCCAGCCATCTCATCCTCTGTCGTCCCCTTCTCCTCCTGCCCCAATCCCTCCCAGCATCAGTGTCTTTTCCAATGAGTCAACTCTTCGCATGAGGTGGCCAAAGTACTGGAGTTTACAGACTGCCAAAACCAGAAGCATCATAAAGGTTGTTAAAATGCAGAGTCCTGGACTCTACCCCAGGTTATGGAATCAGACTGTGGGGGCTGTGGCCCAGAAATCAGCATTTTAATTATGAACATTAAAATGGTTTCTCAGGTGGCTCTAGTGGTAAAGAACCCGCCAGCCAATGCAGGAGACATGAGACATAGTGTCTGGCCAATGTAGGAAACATAAGAGACACAGGTTCAATCCCTGGGTCGGGAAGATCCCCTGGAGAAGGGCATGGCAACCCACTCCAGTATTCTTGCCTGGAGAATCCCTTGGACAAGGAGCCTGGCAGGCTACAGTTCATGGAGTTGCAAAGAGTTGGACACTGAAGCGATTTAGCAGGCATCCACATACACAAGCATATTAAAAAGAAGAGCTGAAATTTGCAGATATAGATAATAATACAATCATAATCATAAAAGTTCAATTGAGTTAAACATCTCTTTGCATGTTGGACATAATCCTAAGCGCCTTACATGCATTAATGTGTTGATGCCCACAATCATGCTATGAAGTAAGTACTGTTATTATAATCAATTTGCAATGAAATAAAAAGAAAAAATCAGAGCTCCTGGAAGCAAGTGACACCCCAAAGTTCATGGAGGGAATAAGTTTCAAGGCTGAGGTTACCTGCCAGCTCCTGGGCTCTCCATTGTACAGACACCCAGCTCATACCTGCAGGCAACATAAGACAGAAATTACATTAATGTTCAGTGTCCCTAAGCATGGCCAGGATATACCCCTTGGGTTATGCTAGGGTGAAATCAGCAGCTCCAGAGTGCTGATCCCTCTCAGTGCTGACAGGTCCCAGAGCCAGACAACCCCTCTCTCTTATTCCATTATGTTTTGCTGCTTGAGATGCATTTGTGATGTTTAATTTATATCCCCTGATCATAAAGTGATTGCATCACTAAAAAGGCTGTGATGTTGATTTATATGATAGTTGCTTGTGTCTGTTAATTAGAGAAATATCATTTGGCTTCCCATGGAAGAAGAACAATAAATTATAGAGGAGGAAGGAGGAGCCATCATTCCCCAAACCTCTGCTGGTTACTCCTCTTGAATCTTATTTATGATCCCCAGGGGTTTTATTCCATTTACACCAACAACCTCTGGATAAAGCCGTTAACTTGGGTTGAGAAGGAAGGAACAGTAGAAAAAATGAGGTAGGAAAATAAATGTAAAAGTTGTCTAAGTATATTAAGGCACATGAACACGCACACTTATACATACACACACAAAACTGTGATGCAGAGATACAGTTCAACTCATTTCATGTGCTCTTCCTCAGCCAACCTTCCCACCCCAGTCTCACCATGAGCATCACTGTCTCCAAGGCAGGACTGTCTCCAGTAAAACCAACAAATAATCAACTTGCAGGAAAAAGGGAGTTGCCTCTTAGGAACAGTGACCCCATATTTTCCATGCAGTGGACTGTGTGCCTGGACAAGGACTTCGTTTTTCTCCAACAACTGAAACTGATCTTGCTTATGCCTAAAGGGAAGTACAAAGAAGGAGATTTTTTTTATTGATTCGATGGTTTACTCATTCAACAAACATTAGCCAGTATATGTACCTACTACATGGCAGGCCCCAGGTTAAGGCTGGGTGTGTAGTAGTCAGCAGAAATGGTCACAATCCCAGATGCCACAGAGCTTAGTCTCTAACAGGGGAAATGACATGAATCAGGTATTTGTTGTTATTGTTCAGTTACTAAGTCATGTCCAACTCTTTACGACCCCATGGACTGCAGGATGCCAGGCTTCCCTATCCTTCACCATCACACGGAGTTTGCTGAAACTCATATCCATTGAGTCAGTGATGTCATCCAAGCATCTTGTCCTCTGTCATCCCCTTCTCCTCCCGCCTTCAATCTTTCCCAGCATCAGGGTCTTTTCCAATGAGCTGGCTCTTTGCCATCAGATGGCCACACTATTGGAGCTTCAGTTGCAGCATCAGCCCTTCAAATGAACATTCAGAGTTGATTTCCTTTAGGTTTGACTGGTTTGATCTCCTTGCTGTCCAAGGGACTCTCAAGAGTCTTCTCCAACACCACAGTTCAAAAGTATCAATCGGGCATGATTGATATGAAATCACAAGTCTGCCGCATGCTATAAAGGAGAGACAAGTGATCATGAGAGAGTTCCTTGAAGAAATATGAATAACATTTGAGTAAAATATTAAGAATGAGTTATCCTGGTAAAGACAGAGGGGAAAGTATTCTGGAAAGAAGGAATGGCATGTGCAAAACTGGGAGGAAGCAGGGTGAGTCCAAAGGATTCAAGGATCCCCAGTGTGAGCACAGGGAATAGTGAGGGGGACAGTGACTGAAGATGGGGCTGGAGAGGCTGGAGCCACATCACACAAGGTCCTGGAGCCAGAATTAGCTTTTATCCCAAGGGAAGAGCAGTGGGATGCTGCTACAAGGGCAGCAGAGCGGTGTAATCAGACATGCATTTTGAAAAGGTCATTGTTACATATCTTGAAAAGACTTTTGAGTTTCCTGAGACCAAAATGACCACAACATTAGATTTAGGTAGACAGTCCCCAGGTTGGGTGAAACATTATGAAACGTCACGGCATGTGACTCAACCGGGGCTTTGACACTGTCAGTGAAGATGAGCTTGTCTTCTTCCCTTGCCCCATCCCTGGATCTTCCCTTTTGTACCCATCCATATTCACGCACGAGAAGTGTGTATCTTGTAACTGGCAGAAGGAGGAAGTAGGAAAAGGAAGAAGACAGACTGATGGAGGGGATGACACAGCATCTGCTCCCTGCCCAGCTCCTGGGCCTAGATTTGAGCCCACATCACAAGAAGGATGAGAGCTGGAAGGTGACGGAACAGAGGCTGGTGCAACCTGCTCCTGACAATGCTTTCCTCACAAAGACTTCCTCGGCCACTCAAATTACGGTAGCCCCCGACAGGCCTCCTCTCCATCATAAAGTGACCAAGTGCATTTATTCACTTCTTTGTCTTTTAATAGAAAATGATCTTTCTCCTTATCGCTATAATTGAACATACTTTTTTTGTTGTTCAGTTGCTAAGTCGTGTCTGACTCTTTGTGGTCCCATGAACCGCAAGAACGCCAGGCTTCCGTGTCCTTCACCATCTCCTGGAGTTTGCTCAAACTCATGTCCGTTGAGTCGGTGATGCCATCCAACCATCTCATCTTCTGTCACCCCCTTCTCCTCCTGCCCTCAATCTTTCCCAGCATCAGCATCTTTTCCAATGAGTCGGCTCTTCACATCAGGTTGCCAAAGTATTGGAGCTTCACATTCAGCATCAGTCCTTCCAATGAATATTCAAGGTTGATTTCCTTTAATAATAATAACTTATAATAATATTATTATTGTATAACAATAATAATAATAACTGAGCATAGCCCCTGCCGTATGGCAGGTGCTCAAAAAGCCTTTGTGTAATGAATGAATGGAGGATCAGTGAGTGAGTTATGACTTCAACAGCATCAGGGGACATTAACATTTTAGGAACATGCTAGAGCAGGCTAAATAAACATGTGAAGAAGTTAGGGTAAGGAAGACAAACACTGAGGGGTGATTTTACTCTAGGGTGAACAGGGAAGTTCTTTCTGATGATATTGGAGTAGAGATTGGAAGTAAGGAAGGAAGCCATAAAGATAACTGAGGACGGAGCCCCCAGGCAGAAGAAAAGGTAAGCACATAAATGGCAAAGAATTGTTTGAATTCATGACTGAGTTATGGTTGACTGCCATGTTTTCTTGCCTGAGGATTTGGAAGGATGACATTGTTATTCTCTAAGACTCTTGGCTGGTGGTTCAGAGGTAAAGAATCTACCTCCTATGCTGGAGAATTAGGTTCGATCCTGGATCAGGAAGATCACCTGGAGAAGGAAATGGCAACTTATTCCAGTATCCTTGCCTGGGAAATTCCATGGACAGAGGAGCCTGGAGAGCTACAGTCCATGGGGTCGCCAAGTCGGACACAACTGAGCGAATAACAACAACAAAGACTCTGGGCACAGACACAAGTGGTCCTCCCTGGGTCCACTCTAGCAGGAATCACTCCAGGATGCCTTCAAGTAGCCTCATAGATTTCTGAAACGTGAAGCCAGGGAGAAAGAGAAAATGGCAGTTATCACTTGTAACTGTAGCTTCAGAGTGGGCGCTATCAGAGGACATGGGAGTCACCCTTCACAGGAACACTGGGGGAGGTCCCAGGAAACGTGTAAGATATGGTAGTTGAGGAACAAGTTCCTTTTGTAACTATATACTAGAAATCTCCAGTGCCACAGGGCCTCAGGGTTAAGGAGAAAAGACTTGGCTCTTGATAACTTCTGAGATGTGAATGTACTACTCACTTAAACTCAATCTTTCCTGGTAAGATCTGATGCAGGGTGGCAAGCATGAAAAACCACACAGTGTATGAAAACCCTTCACTCCACTTGGACAGGCTCCCAAAAATGGAGATGGAAGCTTCTGTGACCCTACTCATCCCCAAATGACACAGTTAAAGTCCCAGACCACATCTCTCATTGCCTGAGCCTTTTACTGACCACTGCTATCAAACTGGGCACCTTTCAATCCTTTGAATTCATCATGCCCCCTCCCAGCTTTTGCATGTACTCTTCCTTCTTTCTGGAATGATTTTCCCTGTCTGAACTGAGTTAGCCTGTTATTAGTATTATACTAGGTCTTCCAGCTTTACCATCTTGTTCAGTTTTTTAAAAAATGATTTAATGTAATTTTGTAAAATAATTTGACACCAAAAGCTCTATAAAAAGTCAAAGAAAAACTTCCAGCTTTAGTACATAATGGGCTTCCCTAGTGGCTCAGATGGTATAGGCTATAGTATTTCAGATGTTTTAGCAGTGACGACATGACAATAGATTCATCATCTATTTTACACAAAGCACTAGGCCCCAAAGCAGAGAAGTAAACAGTTCTCACATAGGTGTGACTCGAACCCAGACTTCACTGGCTGTGTGATTTGGGACTCGGGTCTATAGCAATCACAGGTTCTCAGAGAAGGCCATTCTCTCCAAAGACTCAGGGTTATAGTTTTGTTTTATTAAGATCCTGCTTCTGACCCAAGCACAGCCTCAGAAAGTGCTCTCCAAATGATATGTGTGTGTGTGTGTGTGCGTGTGCGCATGCATAAGTGAATGCATAAGTGAATACCCACGTGTGTGGGTGTATATGTATGTGTGTGTGTGTGTGTGTGTGTGTGTGTATCTCAGCAGATAACCTGAAATTCTTAGTTTTAGGTTTTTTTGATTTTAAAATTATGTCTTTCGGTCTCAGTTCACTGAGGAAAGGTGGCCTCAGAAAGTAAGAAATAAACAACTTTAAGGGAGACCCATCTTAGAAATCATTAGTTATTGGCTGAATTCTATTCCTCAAAACTGTACGTGGAAATCCTAACCTTTGGAACTGCAGAAAGTGACCAGATTTAGAGACAAGATCTTTAAAGGGGTGATGAAGTTGAAATGAGGGAGTCAGGGTAGGCCCTGATCCGATCAGACCAGTGTCCTTATAGGAAGAGGAGATACAGCCACAGACACAATGGAGGGAAGACCACATGAAGACATGGGAAGAAAACAGCATCTAAGGCTCAGGAGAGGGGCCTCAGGAGAAACAGCCCTGCCTGCACCTTGATCTTGGACTTCCAGCTTCTGTCAGGTAAGCTACCAGTCTGCAGAACTTGGTCATGGCAACCCTGGCAAATCACTGCAGCCATATCCCATCCCTGTGTGGACATTGTAGGCCAAGTCCCTTTCAATGAGAACAAAAATTTGAAATTCACCTCATTGCCACCACCATGCCCAAGATGCTTGAGCATGAAGCAGTCTCAGAAGTTTTTTGTCTGCTGATTTTATGTAACATCGTGGAAGTCTTAGCAAACTCTCATCAGGGACCGAAACCCATCCCACCTCTAAGGACTCCTTCTTTCAGAAACAACTTAGACTTCCTTCCTCTTCCATCTCCATGTCCCTTCAAGGCCCATGAAGCATGCCCTGCTCCGGTTCTCAACCAGAGATGCACATAAGAATTATCTAATTAAATTATACTTGCCAAACATTCCTATCTGGTTCTACCCCTGATCTCATGAATTAGAATCTCAGGACTCCAAGTGAGGAAAAGCCACATACAAAATAAATAAAACTAAAAAGACGTGGTATAATTGGAGATACCAAGGATAAGCAAGTAGCCACTGTTGTACTTATTTGGTAACGTGCAATTAGGTCTCAGTATGGCCGTTTTACATTGTTCACACTTCCATTCCAGAAATTCATTTTTTATTTTCAAGTCTTAAGCCACATGAGAGCTGTTAAATCCTCTGCATCAGTGCCTGGACCTTTACGTAGCTGTATAAGCCCCCTTGAAACACCTAAAATACTGTATCTCATTATGTACTGAAGCTAGAAGCATTTTCTCTGAAAAAGCTTTTTATACAGCTTTTTTAATTTTACAAAATTGCCTCATAAAAAGCTTTTTTTTTTCATTAATAAAATGAAAACTTTGGAAGTTGTGGTAGATCTTTAGTTGGGTGGTCACACCTTTATGTAATCTCTTTCTGGTATGACTCCAGCTTGATCATGTGATCAGCTTTGGCTCCTGGTAAGTGACAAGTGTGTTCCACGCAGAGGCCTGATAAATCTGGGAGTAACACAACAGAAATAGAATGGGAGCCACAGATGTAATGTTCAAATTTCTAGCAGCCACATTTAAAATGTATTGAATGTATAAACTAATAAAAGTTAAAAAAATAATATTTATATTTAAAACCTGATAAAAAAAAATAAGG
>NW_011484304.1:2040062-2052969 GCF_000754665.1 Bison bison bison
ATCTGTTTTACACAGGGTAGTGTACCTGTGTCAACACTGTTTCTTCCATTCGATCCACCCTCTCCTTTGCTCTGTGCCCACAAGTCTCTTCTCCGTGTCTGCATGTCTATTCCTGCCCTGCAAATGGTTCATCAGTACCTTTTTCCAGATTTCATATATATGCATTAATATAGGATATTTTTTCTCTTTCTGACTTCCTTCACTCTAGGTTTCACAGACTCTAGGTTTATCCACTTTACTACAACTGATTCAATTTCATTCTTTTTTATGGCTGAGTAGTATTTCATTGTATATATGTACCACAACTTTATCCGTTCATCTATCGATGGACAGCTAGGTTGCTTCCATGTCCTGGCTATTATAAACAGTGCTTCAGTGAACATTGGGGTATATGTGTCTTTTTGAATTATTGTTTTCTCAGGGTGTATGCCCACTGCTGGGATTGCTGGGTCATATGGTAGTTTTATTCCTGTTTTTTTAAGGAATCTCCATACTGTTCTCCATAGTGGCTGTATCAATTTACATTCCCACCAACAGTGCAAGAAGATTCTCTTTGCTCCATACCCTCTCCAGCAATTATTATGTGTAGATTCTTTGATGATAGCCATTCTGACCGGTGTGAGGTGATACCTCAAAGTAGTTTTGATTTGCATTTCTCTAAAAATGAGCCATGTCGAGCATCTTTTCATGTGAAGTAAATTTTAATAGTATATCTTATTTTGCCCAATACATGTAAAATATTATAATTCCAAAACAGGATCACAATTTTAATAAGGTACTCGTGAAGAACTGTACAAAAAAGATCTTCATGACCCAGATAACCATGATGGTATGATCACTCACCTAGAGCCAGACAGCCTGGAATGTGGAGTCAAGTGGGTCTTAGGAAGCATCACTACAAACAAAGCTAGTGGAGGTGATGGAATACCAGTTGAGTTATTCCAAATCCTGAAAGATGATGCTGTGAAAGTGCTGCACTCAATATGCCAGCAAATTTGGAAAACTCAGCAGTGGCCACAGGACTGTAAAAGGACAGTTTTCATTCCAATCCCAATGAAAGGCAATGCCAAAGAATGCTCAAACTACAGCACAATTGTACTCATCTCACACACTAGTAAAGTAATGCTCAAAATTCTCCAAGCCAGGCTTCAGCAATACATGAACTGTGAACTTCCTGATGTTAAAGCTGGTTTTAGAAAAGGCAGAGGAACCAGACATCAAATTGCCAAAATCTGCTGGATCATGGAAAAAGCAAGAGAGTTCCAGAAAAACATCTATTTCTGCTTTATTAACTATGCCAAAGCCTTTGACTGTGTGGATCACAATAAACTGTGGAAAATTCTGAAAGAGATGGGAATACCAGACCACCTGACCTGCCTCTTGAGAAACCTGTATGCAGGTCAGAAAGCAACAGTTAGAACTGGGCATGGGACAACAGACTGGTTCCAAATAGGAAAAGGAGTACATCAAGGCTGTATATTGTCACCCTGCTTATTTAACTTCTATGCAGAGACCATCATGAGAAACGCTGGGCTGGAAGAAGCACAAGCTGAAATCAAGATTGTGGGGAGAAATATCAATAACCTCAGATATGCAGATGACACCATCCTTATTGCAGAAAGTAAATAAGAACTGAAGAGCCTCTTGATGAAAGTGAAAGAGAAGAGTGAAAAAGTTGGCTTAAAGCTCAACATTCAAAAAACTAAGATCATGGCATCCAGTCCCATCACTTCATGGCAAATAGATGGGGAAACAGTGGAAACGGTGGCTGACTTTATTTTTCTGGGCTCCAAAATCACTGCAGATGGTGATTGTAGACATGAAATTAAAAGACACTTACTCCTTGGAAGGAAAGTTATGACCAACCTAGACAGCATATTAAAAAGCAGAAACATTACTTTGCCAACAAATGTCAGTCTAGTCAAGGCTATGGTTTTTTTCAGTGGTCATGTATGGATGCGAGAGTTGGACTATAAAGAAAGCTGAGTGCTGAAGAATTGATGCTTTTGAACTGTGGTGTTGGAGAAGACTCTTGAGAGTCCCTTGGACTGCAAGGAGATCAAACCAGTCAATCCTAAAGGAAATCAGTCCTGAATATTCATTGGAAGGACTGATGCTGAAGCTGAAACTCCAATACTTTGGCCACCTGATACAAAGAGCTGGCTCATTGGAAAAGACCCTGATGCTGGAAAGATTGAGGGCAGGAGGAGACGGGGATGATAGAGGATGAGATGGTTGGATGGCATCACCGACTCGAGGGACATGGGTTTGGGTGAACTCCAGGAGTTGGTGATGGACAGGGAGGCCTGGCGTGCTGCAGTTCATGGGGTTGCAAAAAGTCAGACACTACTGAGCGACTGAACTGATATTTTTTATTTTTCAGATGAAGTTTTCTAATTCTGGTGTATATTTTATACTTAAAGCACATTTTCAAGAGCTCTATAGCCACATGAGACCAGTGGCCACTGTTCTGGGTAGTAAAGTCTCAGATATAGGGACCTGTCCTCTCAAAGCACTTGCTCTTGGGTTCTCTCTGGGATTCCATCATGAGCTGCTGCTGCTGCTGCTAAGTCGCTTCAGTCGTGTCCAACTCTGTGCAACCCCATAGATGGCAGCCCACCATGCTTCCCCGTCACTGGGATTCTCCAGGCAAGAACACTGGAGTAGGTTGCCATTTCCTTCTCCAATGCCTGAAAGTGAAAAGTAAAAGTGAAGTCGCTCAGTCGTGTCCAACCCTCAGCGACCCCATGGACTGCCGCCTTCAAGGCTCCTCCGTCCATGGGATTTTCCAGGCAAGAGTACTGGAGTGGGGTGCCTTCTCTGTCCATCATGAGAAGCCTAACCAAACCAGGAAGCGCGCCCATGAAGGAGAAACAAGATGCAGCTAACAGCCCCAGCTGAGTTCCCGGCTGGCAGCCAGTGTTCCCACTTGCCATCTCAGAAGTGGATCCTCCAGCCACCTGGGAACCACCTCTGCTGAGGCAGCATGGAGCTGAGGTGAGCTCTCCTTTCTGCGTACTGCCTAACTTGTAGAATCTTGAGCAAGGGCATAGTTGTTGCTGTTTGAAGCCAATGAATTATGTGATGGTTTGTTAACAGCCTGAACAGAAGTTAGCAAAGATACCGGCATTAGTAGTTTTCTTCCCTCCCTCACGCATCCATTCATTTTCTTTCTTTCTTTTTTTCTTGGCCCCACTGCACGGCTTGGGGGATCTTAGTTTTCTGACCAGGAACTGAACCTGGTCCACGGCAGTGAAAGCGCAGAGTCCTAACCACTGGACCACCGTGGATTCCCTCCATCCATTTTCATTTTGCCTCTTCTGCCTGCTAAGTTGGAGTCACTGGATGATGCAAAATAAGTGAAAGTTGGGTTCACCATATTCAGAGAACATCAGGGCTAGCTCAGAAGTCACTGCCTTGTGGTGAAGGATCATTAGTGTCCCTGATGGCTCAGATGGTAAAGAATCTGCCTGCAGTGCAGGAGACCTGTGTTTAATCCCTGGGTCAGGAAGATCCCCTGGAGAAGAGAATGGCTACCCATTCTGGTATTCTTGCCTAGAGAATTCCATGGACAGAGGAACCTGGTGGGCTTACAGTCCATGGGATCCCAAAGAGTGGGACATGACTGAGCCACTTTCACTTTTCATACTTCTTGCTATCTCCTCACAGGGCCTTCCCTCTGTGCATGCATGGTGAGAAGGAAAGACAGATGTCTAATGTCTCTTCCTCTCTTTATAAAGACATCAGTCCTATCCAATTAGGGCCTCACTATTGTGATTTCATTTCACAGCAATTGCTTCCCTAAAGGTCTTATTTCCAAGTATAGTCACATAGGGATTAGGGCTCCAATGTATGAATCTGATGGGGGCAGTGGAGATATAGTTCAATCTATCACAGCCACCAACCTTCCATGCAATCTTAGGCAATTCAGGTCACCTCCCTGAGCAGTCTTATTGCTATACCATTTCTCATAACTATGAGATAAGGATAAAAGGAGATTATAGACATGAAGCTTCCATAAGCCTCTTATCCTTCTCCATCAGAGGGCCAACAGAATGAAACCCACAATCACAGGAAACTAACCAATCTGATCACATGGACCACAGCCTTGTCTAACTCGATGAGTTATGTGTTATGAGCCATGTTATGTAGGGCCACCCAAGATGGATGGGTCATGATGAAGAGTTCTGACAAAATGTGGTCCACTGGAGAAGGGAATGGCAAACCACTTCAGTATTCTTGCCTTGAGAGCCCCATGAACAGTATGAAAACATAAAAGACAGGACACTGAAAGATGAACTCCCCAGGTCATTAGGTGCGCAATATGCTACTGGAGGTCAGTGGAGAAATAACTCCAGAAAGAATGAAGAGATGAAGCCAAAGCAAAAACAAAACCCAGTTGTGGATGTGACTGGTGATAGAAATAAAGTCCAATGCTATAAAGAACAATATTGCATAAGAAACTAGGGAAACCACTAGACCATTCAGGTATGACCTAAATCAAATCCCATATGATTATACAGTGGAAGATTCAGGGGATTAGATCTGATAGACAGAGTGCCTGAAGAACTATGGATGGAAATTCATGACATTGTACAGGAGGCAGTGATCAAGACCATCCCCAAGGGAAAAAAATGCAAAAAGGCAAAATGGTTGTCTGAGGAGGCCTTACAAATAGCTGAGAAAAGGAAAGATGCAAAAGGCAAAGGAGAAAAGAAACAATATACTCATTTGAATGCAGAGTTGCAAAGAATAGCAAGGAGAGATAAGAAAGCCTTCCTCAGTGATCAGTGCAAAGAAATAGAGGAAAACAATAGAATGGGAAAGATTAAAATCTCTTTAAGAAAATTAGAGATACCAAGGAAACATTTCATGCAAAGATGGGCACAATAAAGGACAGAAATGGTATGGACCTAACAGAAGCAAAAGATAATAAGAAGAGGTAGCAACAATACACAGAAGAACTATACAAAAAAGATCTTCACAACCCAGATAATCACAATGGTGTGATCACTGATCTAGAGCCAAACATCCTAGAATGTGAAGTCAAGTGGGCCTTAGGAAGCATCACTATGAACAAAGCTAGTGGAGGTGATGGAATTCCAGTTGAGCTATTCCAAATCCTGAAAGATGATGCTGTGAAAGTGCTGCACTCAATATGCCAGCAAATTTGGAAAACTCAGCAGTGGCCACAGGACTGGAAAAGGTCAGTTTTCATTCCAATCCCAAAGAAAGGCAATGCCAAAGAATGCTCAAACTACCACACAATTGCACTCATCTCACACGCTAGTAAAGTAATGCTCAAAATTCTCCAAGCCAGGCTTCAACAGTACATGAACCGTGAACTTCCAGATGTTCAAGCTGGATTTAGAAAAGGCAGAGGAACCAGACATCAAATTGCCAACATTGGTGGGATCATCAAAAAAGTAAGACAGTTCCAGAAAAACATCTATTTCTGCTTTATTGACTATGCCAACGCCTTTGACTGTGTGGATGACAACAAACTGTGGACAATTCTGAAAGAGATGGGAATACCAGACCACCTGACCTGCCTCCTGATAAATCTGTATGCAGGTCAAGAAGCAACAGTCTGAACTGGATGTGGAACAACTGACTGGTTCCAAATAGGAAAAGGAATATGTCAAGGCTGTATATTGTCACCCTGCTTATTTAACTTATATGCAGAGTACATCGTGATGGGCTAGAGGAAGCACAAGCTGGAATCAAGATTGCCAGGAGAAATATCAATAACCTCAGATATGCAGATGACACCACCCTTATGGCAGAAAGCGAAGAACTAAAGAGCTTCTTGATGAAAGTGAAAGAGGAGAGTGAAAAAGTTGGCTTAAAACTCAGCATTCAGAAAACTAAGATCATGGCATCTGGTCCCATCACTTCATGGCCATGGCAATAGATGGGGAAACAATGGAAACAGTGAGAGACTTTATTATTATTATTATTATTATTTTGGCTCCAAAATCACTGCAGATGGTGACTGCAACCATGTAATTAAAAGATGCTTGCTCCTTAGAAGAAAAGTTATGACCAACCTAGACAGCATATTAAAAAGCAGAAACATTACTTTGCCAACAAACGTCCATCTAGTCAAAGTTATGTTTTTTCCCAGTAGTCATATATGGATGTGAGAGCTGAACTATAAAGAAAGCTGAGCACCAAAGAATTGATGCTTTTGAACTGTGGTATTGGAGAAGACTCTTGAGAGTGGCTTGGACCGCAAGGAGATCAAACCAGTCCATCCTAAAGGAGATCAGTCCTGGGTGTCCTTTGGAAGGACTGATGCTGAGGCTGAAACTCCAGTTCTTTGGCCACCTTATGTGATGAGTTACCTCATTGGAAAAGACTCTGATGGTGGGAGGGATTGGGGGCAGGAGGAGAAGGGGATGACAGAGGATGAGATGGCTGGATGGCATCACTGACTCAATGGACATGAGTTTGGGTGAACTCCGGGAGTTGATGATGGACAGGGAGGCCTGGTGAGCTGCAGTCCATAGGGTCGCAAAGAGTTGGACATGACTAAGCAACTGAACTCAACTGATAGACATGAAAAAGAGAGTGGAAAATAATAAAAAAAATATTTTAAAAGTAAAAATAGATGATATCCTGGCCTTTTTTCCATCTTTTTGCATTCTGAAAATCAATAAATGATGTTGACTAAACAAATGACAGAATGGACAAATAAAAAGATGAAATTAATGAATGGGGGAGAAAATTAACATTACGCATGAAAGAACAAAATAAATTTGGGGAACTTCCCTTGTGGTCCAGTGGTTAAGACTTTACCTTCTAATGTAGGAGGTGTGGGTTTGATCTGATCCCACATGCCTTGCAGCCAAAACACCCAAATGTAAAATGGAAACAACATTGTAACAAATTCAATATAGACTTTAATAAAGCATTGTCTAGACCCAAGGGTTCTTTCTGGGTAGATGATGGAATCAGTATAACAATGACGAGGAGAAGATTGAAGGGGATGATGAGGATGGCTGATATTCTGAGCACGTATCATGTTCTAAAGAACATGCAAAACAGCACCTATATCTCTCCGTATTTGTATTATTGTTGAAGCCACACAGCAACCTCTAAAGTAAGCACAATTAGATTATGTCTCTTAAGAAAGGAACCAAAAACCTGACTGAGACCTTTCACATCAATCAGAAGAGAAGACTGAGGCAACAAAGGAAAATGATACCACTTTTAAAGGAGATTCCATTCTGTATCAGGGCTTCCCTGGTTGCTCAGCTGGTAAAGAATCTGCCTGCAATGCTGGTGACCTGGTTCCATCCCTGGGGGTTGGGAAGGTCCCCTGGAGGAGCGCCTGGCACTCCACTCCAGTATTCTTGCCTGGAGAATCGCTGTGGACAGAGGAGCCTGGGGGCGGGGGTGGGGGTGGGGGGTTGCTACAAGAATGAGGGCAAAGGGAAAGATGAAGACAGGAAGCAGATGAGAGATTTTTGCATAATGCCTTGCGGAGGAAGAAGAGGGAAGACGAGGAAGAGAAAGGGGAAAAGAGAGTGAGGAGAAAGAGAAATGAAAGTGGTCCTGGTGAACCCAGCACCCAGAAGGGCCAGCTTCATGGGAATGTGACCTGTATATGTACAGGCCTGTACAGGCCTCACGCTTAGAAGTGCTCAGTGCTTTGTTAATGCTGTGCTGTCATCATCTTGAAATTCTTAATTTTGGATCATTCTACACTGGGCCCCCACATCACTACGTATAGTCCTAATGTTGCAGTATGAAAGTTCTCATGCACGGAGCTTTCACTATGAAACAACATAGACTTCACTGCACACACATGACCCCATTTCCATTAGATGATGAATGAACACAGACAGTAAGGACCCAGGAGGGGATGAGAAAAAAATCAGTAGACTCCAGGGGCTAAGAAGCTGTGGAACAAAGAAGAGGAATAGCCAGCAGAGCCTGTGAACACAACCCCGCGGTGGTTCCCTCCTCTCTAGGGAGCTGCCCATGGTCACAAAGAGGAGGGTATGCTCCCCTGATGCCTACACTGGTCAGGTTAGAGGAGGCATGTGTGTGCGTGCGGGCATGTGTGCTCAGCCACGTCAGTCGTGTCTGACTCTTGCCACCCCATGGACTGTAGTCTGCCAGGCTCCTCTGTCCATGGGATTCTCCAGAAAGAATACTGGCATTGGGTTGCCATGCCCTCCTCCAGTGGATCTTCCCAACCCAGGGATTGAACCCACGTCTCCAACACCTCCTGCATTGCAAGCAGATTCTTTACCCCTGAGCCAGCAGGGAAGGCCTAGAGGAGACAGTAGCAGAAAGCTGATTTTCCAGTGGCCATATCCCAGAATGACAGGATTTTGTAGTTCCTGGATTCTGCATTTACTGCTGCTAAGCCTGTAATTTCACATAGAGAAAATCCTGAAGACATTCATTCAACATTTTTATGCATCCAATATTTTTATGAACTCTTGGGGAATGCCATTTGCTCTGCTGGTCCTAAGACAGGAGCAAAAACAAATAAGTTTATCTCTTCTTTAGGAGGCTCTTGGTTAATGCCCTCACAAGTATGACATACGCCCAAAGTATAATGCAGGGAGAGTAAAGTGGGGCTTCCCTGGTGGCTCAGTGGTGAAGAATCCGCCTGCTAATGCAGGAGATATGGGTTTGACTCCTGATCTGGGAAGATCCCACATACCTTGGAGCAGCTAAGCCCGTGAGTCACAATGACTGAGCCTGCACTCTAGAGCCTGTGCTGCAACCAAGAGAAGCCACTGCAATGAGAAGCCCTGTGCGCCGCAACTAGAGAGTAGACCCAGTCATCGCAGCTAGAGAATAGCTGGTGCAGCAACAAAGCACAGCCCAAACAACAACAACAACTAAATAAAACTATATTTAAAAAATAAAGAGTTAAATAGAGTTAGCCTAGAGACCATGAGGGCCTCAGAATTGGCCCTGGATGGCAAGTGAATGGTGGATCATTGGGGCTTGACTTCTAATCTCAGTCCCTTAATTTACCCTGACAGCATCTCTGCTTCTGGAAGCATTTCAAAAAATAGCCTCTCCTTGTAAGCAAAGTGAGTTCTCCTATTCCCCAAAATCTGTAAGTATTAAGTCACAGCAACTCTTTCCCAAAGCTGTAGAAGCACTGAGCTGGAACCCTCAGCTGAGCAAACATACACACACAGACTCTCTGCTTGAGTGGATATGGGGAAAGGACATGGCGTGAAATGAGAACGAAACACAAACTCCCACACGGTTGGACGGCACCCTGTACCGTAAAACCCCAGCCCATCTGATGTGGCAGCTTCCACCTCACCAGTCTAGAACCAATCGAACCAGGAACAAGTTAAGCCTCTTGCTGAAAAAACAAACAAACAAAAAAAAGCACAAATCAATTCAAAACAAAACACCGCATTCTTAAAACCACCTTCCTAGAAGTTGCTCCAGCCACAGTTTCTACCTCCCCACTCCCTAAGCTTTCATAAACACTTACCATTTCATAAAAGTTACAGTTTTGCACATGATTTCTAAGCTGCCAAAAATGTACAGTGTGCACGTCCCCGCCTGTTCCAACATGTTTTATAAACATAACAAGCTGCAGCAGCCACCCCAGATGTTTTCACAACTTATTTTTTTTTCATAATTTAAAATCTGTTTGACCTGATTTTTTTTTTTGCTCCGTGTGCATTTCAACTGTATAAAAGGAAACTGAAATATTATTCATGTGGTGCTATGCTGTTACACCTAATTTCTTCTCAAGTTCACACTAAACTGCCATGTCTCTAGGAACCTTAAAAAAGGCAACAGCCGAGAAAGTGAGGAAATATGTCAAGGACTTGTAAATAAACAGCTGGCTCCCAACATATGGATTTTCTTCTATATTTTTCAGGTGCCACCATCTCCCATCCGTATCTGCCAGCCCTGCAGCACACGGCATAATTCAACTGTAATTGATAATGTAAGGGCAGATGGAGAGGACTGTCAGCTCCTCCCCTGGGTCTCTGGGGACGCAGCAGAAATCAAAGCAGATGGCCCAATTGCATCTTCTTTATGTGTTGCTGCGAGCTCCTCTGTCTGCAGGATAATGGATCATTACGGCCTGCTGTGTACAAACACCAATATGCTTTTAAATCTGGTTCTCCAGCTTATGAAAAAGCACTATATTTCATATTAATTTGTGAAGCTGCACTTAACAAGGTCCACTGTTGTTAATTTACGATTGGGAAGGGGGGTGGGGGAGGAGTTCACATGGAGAGCGCGCCCCTGCCTCCTCCCCTCCCCCACTCTGGTTCTCTCTTCGCCCTACCACCCCCCACCCGGACCCCCAGCCTTGCCTCCCAGGCAGCCAGCCGTGGTCAGTTGAAGGGAGCACAGTACAGGGATCTGTGGCTCTGATATTCAGTTGACGAATTGGATTCACTGTAGAGGAGGTTGGGTTTTCCTCCTGTCAGTGGCATGGAGGCTTCCTAGGTGGCTCAGGAAAGAATCCGCCAGCCAATGCAGGAGACACAGGAGATGCAGGTTCCATCCCTGGGTTAGGAAGTCCCCGCCATTTAACTGACAAATATTTTTAACCCCCTACTTTATGGCAGAAAATATCCTGGATCCAGAAGAGATCAAGGAGAACACAAACTACCCCTACTTCTAGCAACTCCCAGCTATGGGTATCTCACATGAAAACTTCCAAAGAATGTGATTCAGGCATTGCTCTAGACCTCGATTACTCTCCCTGAGAGACCCAGAGCTTGTGGCCTAAGAAATAAACAGGACTTAACCAGGTGAGAGAACGTGCAGAAGATATTGAGGTCTATGGGATGGAGAGACTTTGAAGAATCTTGAAGTGGAAAGTAAAAGAAATACAGTAAGAGGAAGCAACAGGCAAGACACCACTCTTCAAGCCAAGGGCAGGCCAATGCTGCCACTCACCTAGACACCAGAAACCAGTCTACAGGCATGTTTTGTTTGGATCTCACAGTTTAAAACAATAACTGTCACATCGCAACAACTGACAAAATTTGAATACTTGGAAGATGCTACCTACAGAGCCTGATTTCTAGTTTCTCCTAAAAATCTGGAAGATCTGACAACCCCAGGCTACATCATGACACGGCAACATTCATCACTGGGAACTGACTGCTATCAAGGCCCCCCTGCCCCTCTGTGGTCTTGATCTCTGTGGACACAGCCGAAAGCCATTGGTTAGGGGAAGCTCATCAGCTCAGAGCAAATGATTCTCAACCTTACCTTCTTTCTAGGTAGTACTGGAAATCCCTGAAACACAAAGCAGCTTTACTTACACAAGGCAAATGCTTTCTCATTGGCCTTCAGATGGTATAGAATACAGACATCATTATTCTCACAGACAGATGAAAAAACCAGTCACATATGGCAGGCCCTCAACGTGGTTTTTCTTACTAACGTGAATTAGTTACACAGTAATTCTAAGAGAGACAAGATGTTCATGTTCACTACCCCATTTGCTAATTTTTTTGGTGAAAGTATAAAACAGTTCATGGTTTATCACTAAACAAGCTTGGGCCAGGATTATATTTAATTGTCTGGAGTCAGGCAGGGACTGGGTTACATCTCCCTGAATCACAGCCTAGAAAGCACGTCTCCTCAGATGAACTGGACAACAGCAGGGAGAATGTCTTAATAGCTAAGACTCTCAAGCTTTCCCCTCTAATCTCTTTTCCAAAGCTTTGAACTTTTTCTTTCCTCCCTCCCTCTCTCCTTCCTTCTTCCCTCCCATCACTCACTTCCTGTCTTCCTTCCTTCCAAGCAGCTTTGAGGGGGAACATCCTTGCCTTGTTCCTCATCTTAGTGAGACAGTTCTAAGTTTCTCACATTAAGTATGTTAGCAACTGTAGGTTTTGGGAGGTCTTATTTACCAAATTGAGGAAATCCCCTTCCATCAGGACTTGAGTGGGGGTTTTTGTTTGTTTTTGCTTTCAGTTTTTAAGACTTTTAAAAAAGTAATTTTAAGTTCACATCAAAATGGAGGGGACGCTACAAAGATTTCCCACATACCTTCTGCTTCCGAACATGCACAGCCTCCCCCACTATCAACACCCTGTCACAAGAGGGGTACGTTTGTTACAATCGATGAACCTACACTGACGCATCACTAGCTCGCAAAGTCCAGCGTATGTTAGGGTTCACTCGTGGTGTGGTACATGCTGCGGGTTTGGGCAAATGTATAATGACTTGCATCCATCCTAACAGTATCAAACAGAATAGTTTTCCTGTCCTAAAAGTCCTCTGCGTTCTGCCTATTCATCCCTCCCCAGCTCCCTACCCCTGGCAACCGCTGATCTTTTTACTGTCACCGCAGTTTCACCTTTTCCAGAATATCATAGTTGGAATCATACAATACGTAGCCTTTTCAAATTGGCTGTTCTCACTTGGTCATTGGCATATAAGATTCCTACATGTCTTTTCATGGTTTGCTAACTTGTCTCTTTTTTAAGCACTGAATTAACATTCCATTGTCTGGATGTACCATAGTTTATTTATCCATTCATCTACCAAAGGATATCTTCAGTTCAGCTCAGTTCAGTCACTCAGTGGTGTCCGACTCTTTGCGACCCCATGAATCACAGCACACCAGGCCTCCCTATCCATCACCAACTCCCGGAGTTTACCCAAACCCATGTCCATCAAGTCAGTGATGCCATCCAACCATCTCATCCTCTGTCGTCCCCTTCTCCTCCTGCCCCCAATCCCTCCCAGCATCAGGGTCTTTTCCAATGAGTCAACTCTTCATATCAGGTAACCAAAGTATTGGAGTTTCAGCATCAGTCCTTCCAATGAACACCCAGAACTGATCTCCTTTAGGATGGACTGGTTTGATCTCCTTGCAGTCCAAGGGACTCAAGAGTCTTCTCCAACACCACAGTTCAAAAGCATCAATCCTTCA